>NC_091949.1:18121306-18495056 GCF_041260155.1 Ptychodera flava | reverse complement strand
ACGAGCGGCGGTCATAAATTGTCGTCTGACACCGCGTCAGTGATACTGTCAATATACTGCCGTCAGGTCAAAGTAACTGAAATTTTGACTAAAGTCCTGATTTAGCATTGAATTTTGAATGTGGGGGAGAATAATGATTTTGAAAATATTCTTTACATTGTTCACTACGATTGCATGTAGTTTTAACGAAAACTAAGCAGTTGTTTCGAGAAAAAAAGTACATTTAATGAACGTAAGAAGTGTACAAGTTTTCGGACAGACAATATTTAGCATAATTGTGTGAACGTAGTAGGCCTAAGTGACTTACCGCGTAAAAACTTGACAGGTAAATAATGCCATACGATGAAATATACTCGCTATTTTTATTAAATAATGCCTGTGCAATTCTAATACAAACAAAATATGCAATGGAAAAAATTATAAGTAATACTCACTGAACAAACTTAGCGAAGTTAGCCACACCGTACGATACAAGGTGCCGAAAACAACACACACAGAGACAGCCCGTGTCCGATATCTAAGCGCTATACACGTCGAAATAAGTTGAAGTCGTCCATGGATTAAACATAACTAATTATCATGAAATATTCTTATATACAGTTTTCTAAACACATCGAAATTAAAAATCGGTGGTTTGAAGTTTCAAATTATCAATACTTAGCTCCTAATCACATTCCAAACACGACGTCCGATTTCTGGGATTGCAGTCCGATTACTATGACCTCAACATGGGGTCAAAACTTTAGCAACTTTGACCCCGAAAAACTACTCCCGTCGTGTCAACTGACTTTGAGGATAACCACAATAAAGTTTTGAAAGGTATGGTAATAAGATTTCGTATTGCTGGTCATTTACGAAACGACTTTGGGCGAAATTCACTACCCTGTCCGAAAACTGTCACACTGAGAGTACCGAACGTAATACCCGTGGGGTTTTAAGGAGGTTGGGTAAGATTATTGAAAAATGGGCTTTGTCCGGGCAACAGGTCACCTCATACAACGACACTCTAACAAAAGAAAAACGCAATGGGTAATTTCTGAGAACGAGAGATACATGAGCATCTGTTTTTCCCTTCTAGGTTTCTAATTTGGAGATGGAGTGTGTGCTGCTCATGGCTAATCGATAAAGATCTGGGCAGTGGTCATGGGAACTAGATATCAGAAAATCAGTATTTAGAACCCCCCCTGAACCAATCAGCCATTCAACGGCTTTAACTCCACCGATAAACTCGATGAAGTGTGCACTGTCAATATCTGCTCGAATCACAAACGACAGCCATGCATTACCAATGCCTGGCGGTTACGTTTCGCAATCAATGGACCTGCGTTCTATCTGGTCATATTTATTTTCTGCCGTGCACACTTGGATGATTACAAAAGCGACCCATTCACCAGTCAGTTACTTTCCTTGCACTAAGAATAACCTTTATTCTGTCACTGAAACAGACATACAATTCATGATAAATTCTCTTGATATACTCATTCTGGATCAATAATCCATTATTTCTTTAATCATCAACAGACATTGTCAAGTGTTTCCATTCCCAATTGTCAAAATAAAATTTGGGGCAGGACTGAAAATAATGACGGTAGTTCATTTCAATTACAACATAATTTTTAAAAATATGTAAAATAATAATGTCTATCAAAAGAATGTTTTGGAATTTATGCTTTTTTTTGAGAAGGAAATTCCAAAAGGACTTTTATCCAGTAATTACCTTTTCAAAATTTACAAATCTTAGCACTGAATTCTTTCAGACAGAATTGAAGATTTTCGACCTTAAATTGGAGTCAAACTTGACTTTTGAGAACGGTGGTGAAGAATATCAAGAAATATGATTAAAAGAGGAACCAAGAAATGTCATCAAATAATTCAAATAATAAGTCTTTTTATTAAAGTTTTGTTACTAAGTTTGCTGGGAACAGTTACATATATTTCACTGAAAAGTTTTTTATACTTAGATGTAACTGTACATTCAAAATGACTTTGTACTTGGTTTTGTTTAATTCAAAATGACTTTGTACTTGGTTTTGGTCAAATAAGAGACAAGAATTGGTAAAACCTCATGGTTTGTGACTGTGTGGATGGACTGATTGTGCAGGAAAAACAGAATGGTGGTGATGGCTGCCTGTCCATGACAAAGCAAGGGGTGGACTTACTCTTGGTATGCAACCAAACTATGATTAGGGTCAAGGGTCGTGAAATGGACGTACATTACATACTGCAACAGGAAGGGACAGCGAAAGTATTCACCGAAGAACAGAGATTACTGGTGACTTGCCACCTGAAGAAGATAAATCTATTTATACATTGCTGCTTTATTCATCAGGATAAAAGAAAGTTAGGGAGCATTTTATGAAACCAACTCACAGGTGCACAACAGATTTTAAGACACTCAAGTAACCATCAGCAAATCCCACACAGGCACATGCAACTCACAGATATCGTGATTTCAAAATGTCAAGTGGATTCTCTAACCATGTGAAAAAAGTCAGTTTGAGTATGACTATTAGTATCACTTAAAACTTTCAAGTGTTAGGTCATACTGCCACAATTGCGCGTTTAAATTGAGTGGTTAAATTCTGTACTTGTTCGTTGGAATTAACTCAGAAAGTGTGCAGAAAAAAAAAAAAGCACAGAAGATTGAATTCAACACACAGTAAAATGGTAGTTGTAAATTGCGACATTGAGATAAGAATTATGCTTCAACGTCATAAAGCTTTCAATAGTGTTGATAGCAATTTCAGGTTTGTTACTAAATATAGCTGCGCTCGCTACGTCGGACAACGCTGCCTAAAATTCAGACAAATTTTGTTGTTGTTATAATGCACGGCTGTTGTTGCAGCTTGTAGTCTGAGCCATAAATTCATATGAATTGGTGTGATTTTTAGTAGCTATTGTAACACTAGAAGGGTTTATTTTCGTCGTTTATGAGGAAAATGCGGACAAATACTTATTTTATGCATATTAATGAGAGAAAAAATGACGTCATTTGCGATCAGCACTATTTTTACAGCTAACAAAAGTGGTAAATGCTAAGTATATACACTATTAAGTTTTGAAAATTTTCAGTACGCAATAAAAAAGTTAACAAATTTATTACATATTATAGCAACTTTGGCTGCATGGGTATTTTTCTGTAATCATGATGGTAACACAACGGTACATGTACCCACTTCAGTTCACGAGCGTCTGTGGAGAGACTTACGATTATACCATAATGGCCTACAAGGACGTCACCAGCTCAGTTCTGAAGAAACCACTTCACTCAATTGCTAGCCCAGGGACTGTGACCGTGTGTTCCAAGTAAGCAATTACAAAATACGGTTGGCTTCAAAAGTGTCCGTTCTGAACACAGTACACACATACAGCTAGCTTTATCAAATCAATCTTCCAATCCATTAGCCAAAGCCGATGAAATTTTGTAAACTTATGACTGCAGTTGAGTCTGCTTGCGTCAAACCAACCCAAATCAACCTACCAGACAACAAATTGCTTGTGTCGTAGTATCAGGGGTCTCTTTTCCTGCTTCTCATTCGAACAAATAGAAAATGGATCCCACTTTTCCCCCCTTTCCGCAGGAATTGGAGATGTTTCACATCCAGACAAATTAGTCGACCAGGTACTGTATTACGGAAGGTGCCGGCTTCAAGCAACTGGGAAAGGACATGACATGAAATGGGAATAAGCACTTCAAAAGTGCTGTATGCCTACTTTCATTCTTTCCCAGCTTGCCTGCTGTTCATGATTACCAGGCGACATTTTTTTTCTCTAGCTCCGGAATTTTCCCCGATACAGTCGGCAAAAGATGGCATTGATAACTGCAACTACTGCGAGATCGCATTTCCTTTGATTTTTTCGGCCACAATCACGACAGACGCAAAACCACATCAAATTAGTTTTCACAGCTTGGCGCAGGTGAATTAATATCATTTTCCATCTCTACATACAGATTGTCATTTCTCACATGCTCTCATCCATTGACTGGAGTTGGAAATCATACATCAGCGAGCAAAAAAGCCAAAGAGGAAACATGATATGGGAGATTAATTCCAGAATTCCCTCATAATTTGACACGATTTGGAAAAGAATTAATTGTCTACAAGGTGAGTTGTAATTGTAACTGATCCATTACAATATAGTTTCCTTCTTCCTGTCAGTAGTTTCCATAGCAATCGATATCCTGACCCTATAGTGACCTTTTCAGCTACCCTACATCATACAAGCAAAATTCCAAAACGATCTTATCGCTGAACATCAGATATTTTGAGGGGAGGGTGGCTTGTCGCGACGATCACAGATTGACCCGGTTATTGTTACAACAGATGCATCAATGCAGCTTGTCTTTCTGGCTTTGTGTGGCAGAGACGTGATCAATTAAATGTTGGTTCATCAGAGCCTTGCTGGAACTTGCTGACGACGCAATGAGCAGCGTGTGACGAGAAATTCAATGAGACCAGCAGGATTCTTTCCATATCCTCTCCTCCCTCAAGACAGGATACTACTCCCCATCTTCCCTGGTTGCTATGGTTACTGTTGCCATGGTAAATTTTGACAACCCCCCCAATCCAATACAGCCAAATCATACAGGAAAAATAGTCAATTTCATTCATGGGGCTTAAGTCTATTCACGTTTCATTCAAGATGCATTTTAACCTATGACATGCAGATTTGGAATTCTAAATTATAATTACTTTTTTTCCGAACGTGATCTCTGGCAGAGGTGATAAATGGTTGTTTACATTTGTGTTTTGAACAAGTCTGGTACATAAATGAGCCATTCTGTTGAAAAAGCTACAGACAAACTCGATTCCAAACATGCTTAGAAAGCAACACTATTGGTTCACTTGAAGAATTTACTGTCAGCGAGGTTACAAGGTAGAAAAAAGTACATTTGCTAGTCTCTGAAATAGGATTTCCCAGCATATCTTTTTTGCAGTGTCATCAACATGATGAAATTCACTAATCATCACTTGTGTACCTGTACAAATAAACTGAATTTTTTTTTACCCTTTGAGTGCCAAAGTTTATTTTTGTCCCCTTTATAAAATAAATCCTAGCCAATTTTTTCCAAGATTTTTGCCAAAATTTTCATAAAAAGAGTAGCAAATGAAATAAAATGTCCATTTGGTCCAAAATTATCAAAAACATGACAGTAAAATTCATAAAAATTGGTAAAATGTCGCACTAAAATTTTGGAGGGAAAATATTACAGTGCTCAAAGTGTTAATAATGATAAACTTTTTTCTGAACAAGCTCTTGTACAAAATGATATCTGCCTTGTAACGGAAAGATTACATCGATATGAAGTACTAAAAATGGCGGATTTCATTGAATTTTCTTCAACAGAAATGCCAGCTGCTCTGAAATGAAACAAAGTCTTTGAGTATTCATTCCGACATTTGTATTGCAAATCCCGGAAAAGCCTCAAGCTCTTAAAAAAAAAAATTCTATTGATTCTTCATGGACAGTCGATTGGAAGTTCTCAGAAGAAGGGACACATTCCAGATCTGTGCGATGCATGTGACAGCTCACGGAAATGTGTAGTGAGTTTGCCAATTGCATCCTGTATGGAGAGGAAAAAAACTGGTAGATTCTGTATCCTTATCACGACATCATCACAGAAGGAAAATACCCTAGTCACATTAAATTCAAAAGTACATTGACTAGTTGGTTTTTTCATGCAAAAACAGATAATGCCTTTCAGCAGATTTCATAATCAATGAAAAGGAAATTTTCATGTTCATGAAGTAGAAGAAATCTATATTCTTCTGCAAATTTAATCAGGTGAAGGTGTTCATTAAGAATTCATAAAATATTCGATTGTTGGCGATTGCGTACTCCACATCAATATCTTTTATTCATTTACACACTCAATAAAAACAAAGAGAATTGGAGTTCTGTCATGGTGAGTTTGCAGAGGTTGTCGACAGACCGTAGCAACGAGACACAGATGGCACAAACAATAAAATGTGACAAGACTATGAAACTGAAGCCTGCCAACTTCTGCGTTTGAGGCTACATATCACTGCACACAGAAACAACTTGACAACCACGAAAGGTGCAAGACATTTTCACAACTGGTACAAAGATACCACGAATACCTCACTTATACTCCTTCAAAACTGATGGTGACTTTTTTTGAAATATCTGTAGGAAAAGTTTACATTTGACAGAGAGTGAAGATCTTGAAAACTGAAGAGTCCTTGGAATATGCCATGCCATATTGCTATGCATGATCTAGTCGGGATCGGGGTTTGTTTCTTTTAAAATTGAAAGGGTCCCCAAGGAAATAAAGCATCATGGGTAGGAACCTACAAATCAAAATTGCAAGCTAATTGTTTTTAGGGAAGATGTTTGTAGCAAAAATGAGAAATTTATCCCAAAAAAATTTACAATCCGTAAATTCAGCATTTGAACAAACTTGGATGAGAATGAGATCATTGCTAGGGACCAAAAAACATTTTTTACAGACATCGGAGGGCAGACTTCAGAGAAAAATTTTCACATTTTTTTTGACAAATGACGACCAAATTTTGAATATATATACCAAATCATCATCATTTGTACAAATGGTTATCCAAAGGGACCTGTATACACCAAATATTAATGCAACCTGGTAAGCTATTTGGAAAGGAAGATGTTTAAGCTTATTTGCATTGAACACACACCGAAAATAACCCATATGGACATGCTGGTAAGCTTACCCTTGGAGTACTGTAATTTTTCCCACCAAAATTTTAGTTCAACATTTTACCAATCTTTATGAATTTTTCTGTATTTGTTTAGATAATTTTGGATCAAATGGACACATTTAATTAGCTTCAGTTTTTGATCAAAATTTTGGCAAAATCTGACAAAATTTGACTGGGGTATATTTGTAAAGGCGACAAAAATTGACTTTTGCGCTCAAAGGGTTAATACCAAATTTTAAGGCAGAGATGCATCTTTTCAAGATATCTTACCAGACAGACATACAGACATACAGACAGACATACATCTACAGAGTCAGTATAGCGAATCAGGCCCAAAACAGAAATACCGTAGATTACAGGTAAGCTACATTGACAATTGATTATTTACAGTGTCCTGAGAGGTCTATCAGTCATTCCATTGTACTCCAAACTGACCTGTAATTGAATTAAACCTTTACAAGCATCCCTAGCCAAACATCAACAATCATCATACTTCCTTCAGTGTACAATTAACTAAAGCCATCCAATATGATTTTTCACTTTTCTGTAATGGCCTTCAAGTAGTGACAATTATTGTCACTTTATTTGGCATCCTACGCAATATAAAATGCATTATGTCGGCAAATAATGACCCAGGGTTACTACTTTTCATAGAAATTCTCGGCACATTAACACAGGGAGTCCGTCATGTATGATATTTTTCACTGGATGTCCAAAAGGGTCGACAAAAAAGTATCAAACTTCAATGGTACAAAGTAACCAAAATTTAAATGCTCATATAAGGAGTCTGGTTTCTGATAATCAACAAGGTTGGCCAACAAATATTTTTGAAGAGTGGTTTTACGGTGATGGGATCGACAGACTTTCAGAACGACATATTTGACAAAATATTCTGTTTAAGTGCTCTAAACTACAAGTGACTCCTCAAACTTTTCATTATTTCAGGGACTTAGAAAATTTCAACTGCGGGGCTTTCTCGGAGGAAGACAATTCTGTTTCCTCTCCTGAATGTCTGTTGTCGATTCACTTCAGGCAGGATGAACTAACATAAGAATTGGAACACCCAATTGCACAGTGCATGAGTGCTACAGGCCAATGTTTGGAAACAGATGAACCAACAAAGCAGTAGACAAACAATCCTTTTCAAATTCATTAAATCCTAAAAGGTAGCAATTTTTAAGTCAATATTTGCTCATTTATTCTCATTGGATGACGCACAACATTCTTAAGTGAAGCAGAGATTAAAGTCTGGGAAAAAGATATGACGCTATGGATAGATACTTGATATTAAATTCAAATATAACATCATCTGTTTGTTTTGTTACATGTATGTTGATATAGCGATGTCCGCTGGACATACGGTACCGACTGAATGACAAATGAATAAAGCATATTATCTTAGTAATCGTAAGTATTGCATCGATTCAAAAAGACGTCTTTGCGCACAGTAAAAGCAGAATATTTTACCAATATTTTCCATGCAATCCAAAACCATGACTTCAATGAGTGTGCTCAAAATGGCCAGGAGACTTTGCAGTCAATAATATTGATACAATCAGCTGTCAATGGTATTGATACAAAAACTGATTTTAAAGCATCCAATTGGTTCAACTATGGCTAGTAAAAATGCGGTTAAACCTTCAGGTTTAAAAAGTTTTAACTAAAAAATCTGTCATACATTAGAGATGAATGTAAATTTTTGAAAAGCCAATTTTCCTCAAACTAATTCTCAATGACAAGTATGTCGGCTATGAACACAACAAATGATTTACACAATTTTCAAACTCATTGTAAATGTTTTCTTCTTGCTCACAATATAAAATCCAAAAACATTCTTTTTTCCTAGGAGTTTGTGAAAGTTGAGCGTAAATAAACAATCAAACATTCCATCTATTTCATCCAGTGAAATCTATGGGAATGTAATTTATTGCAAACTATATCTACTTTGTGGACACAATCCTATCAAGTCAAATCCTCTTACAGTTTTCCTCATTTCAAGAATACTTAAATACAGGAACACAGGGTAGTAAAGCATTTCTGTTGACAAGTTATAATTCCCTTAAGCTTCTAGTTCAAAAGATTTCATAGCACCAATTAGAGAGATATTCCATTTAACTATTTTCCTTTTCGTATTTATGATGAACAACTGCATTTGAACAGACGGTTTATTGAAATAATCCCTTAATATAGGTTGTATCTCTGTCGGAAAGCTTATAGATTTAGAATACAGCTGAAAAGCAACAATTGACTTCCATTGAGCAATGAAGTTTAAATTCTTGCATCAATTACAGTTGTACAGGAAAGATTGACTGCTTTTTAGAGGATGATTTTTTATTCATGATTACAATTATTAGTGCTTAGAAATTGCATTGCATATACAGGCAGGATGCACATCATGTCAGGTGAAGGATGTCCTTTGAACCTCCATATTCTCCAAGGGATGTGTGTGTGCACCTAAGTGAATAGGTATATGAATGTCATTATACCTGAAATCATATTGTGTTTGTTTGTATGTGTATGTGCGTGTGTGTATGTGTGAATGCATGTATGTATGTATGTATGTATGTATGTATGTATGTATGTAAGTTTGTATGTATTAATGTATGTATGTATGTATGTATGTATGTATGTATGTATGTATGTATGTATGTAAAGTATGTTTGCTTCTTTATCCAAAATGATTGGGATCTTGTGAGTGTGTCTTACATAAATGTAGGATCATATTCATCATTAATAATAAATTTTTTCTCATTTGATTTGAATATTCAAACAAATGTTCATAAAGACAGTTTTTAAAAAAAGAACATACCTACACAGAATATTGAGCATCAGGTACTTCATGATTGCCATACACTTGACGTCTCATGTGCCATGACTTCTGTAATTACTGTTGCATGATGCAAGATTCTAAAGATTGGCTCCAATAACGAAAAGAAATTCATGTAATTTCATATTTGGGCCTTTTCATGTTATTGACTCTTACTACTGAATGTTAATGCTCCGGAGAAATGAAAGACAGTCTTTGATATTTCAGAAAACTGTACATTTTAAATATGGCAATAGACCGGAACGAGCTGCCTGAATGGATATTTTGACCGCATGCCAAGTCTTCCATAAAACAAGACGCACAAGGCATGAATATGTAACAACACTATATTTGCATTACAAACTTTACTCAGCGGTAGCCAGGAAGCACCAGTGAGTATTTTGAAATTGTAAACCGCATGAATCGGAATCTTGAATTTGTAGATGGTATAGTGTGCATATCAATGACTTATTTGCATTTTATTTGCATGTCATTTGCATACTTTACCAGCAGAAATGTCCTCCAGTGATTCTTTGATGAGCACTCACTGTACACATTATACTCCTTTGAATTACAACCCTGAAAGCTCACAGATATTTTAACGATATTGCAGTCTCCTGCTGCTACATGGCAGTCATTCTACTCATATTTTTTGTTATTTTAACATCTAGGATGACATGAGTGGGGTAACAGAACACCGATGAGCTCCCGGAAGAAAATCATAAAAGAAGCAAAATGTAATTTCCAGAACAGCAGGTGTTTTGAAAATACAGGAATATTTGATGCCTCATTGTGTGACCCTTGTCCCCACCAATATTCCTTGCTAATCTTGCGATGGTATTAACAGGACAATGATTATCAAACACACTGCGAAGCATCAACACTGAGCTTCTAAAATATCTCAGGGTCGTTCAAGGTCATCGGAACCTGTCTCATTGACATTTTTCTTCACTTACCGTATCATGATGATCAAGTACGGTTGACTGTACTACTGACAGTTGATAACAAGATGTTACCATGGCGACAAAGAAAGTCTGTATGCTTGTACTCGGGTTGCGGTTAAGTGAATATTTAATATGAAAATCAGTTATGACCATATGTATATGACAAGACAGTTCCACAAATTATAGCAGATATATTACATGTAATTGTCATAGCAGAATTACTTCTACCTCAACAAACTTATGACCTTTAATTTCAGAATCCAATTTTGGAATCTCGTCTCAAAACCTTATGAATCTAGAAAAAAATCCATTCTACTGTATACTGAATGCACATGCCCTTACATTAGAAGATACATCGTTTTACCATCATCGCTGATGCCCTTGGCAACATCAATATTCTTAGCATCCTCATCATCCCCAACATCATTGCTATAGTATCATTGTCTCATGGTCCTCATTTGTCTGAAAGCTATGGATGTTTTTATAACTTTTACTTTTCAAAAATATTTATGCCCGGCCAGTAAGCTGAATTTGAAATGATTAAAGTGCAGTCATCATTACAGAAAAACTAGATTAGGATATAATGTGTTGATACTTCAACTTTTTATTTTGTTCAAACAAGCTAATTAAATTCTGTCTCTATCTTTCATTTATCTCATTACCTGATCACGATTTGTTCACAGGCGATCAGTATTCTCGTCTGCCTAGCATGTGGCCTTTTCCCAATTTTCCAAACATGATTATTTCTGATCTAATTAACAAACGCCATTCAGGAAAAAAAGTGGAAAGAGTAGATCATCATGGCTATCACATCTGCAAATACTTTGTTTTTTCAGCTTTTTCATCCACTCACGGCAGATTGGAAGTAATTTAGACCGTCTTCCAATCATAGCCTCCGAAGTTTAATCAAGTACGTGTTAGTATTCTGAGCCATGGAACGGCTGCATCTGCTTCAATTCTGTTTCAATTTCCTGAAGAGCGACTTAGCCTGTTAATCAGAACTGAATATCCTTTCCCATCCAGCTTTAAGTTGTTTCTTCTTCTCAACGCCGTTCTCTTTACGTGGCCATGTTGAAAATAATTGAATCACCAGAGGAGAGAGTTTTACTCCCATGATGACAAGAGTCCGTGGCAAATCCAAGGAATTTAATCAACGTGATGGAATTGTATTGTTAATTATGCTGCCAGCCCGAGTGACAGCTCGGTCTGCGAAGTCATTCTGTCGAGGAGCCACCGAACCGAGTTTCTTTTCAGTCAAAGAAATGCCTTCCTCTATAGGCGGAGTTTCTGTTGGCAGGTTTGAACGGTGTACGACGACACATTCACCGGCATGTAACTCAAGAGTTCACATCAAAAAGGAAATCATCACAGAATTTGATTGAGGATATTTGTAAGATTTCCTTTGATGCACAACACACGTGATAGTCCATCCATCTTCTGAATGGGCGCCGCAGTGCTTGATGGGCACTTCGATTTGATTCTTTCACAATTCCCTTTCTATACTTCTCTGTCTGCTGTCAGATTTCCAACCTCGGTTTGACCTGCCTTCACATTTCAGCTCAAGCTGACAGAATTACTTTTTGATTGCTCTCAATAATATTTGAAAGCGTCAAGTCCTAAGTATAAACAGACTGTACTACTACAGAGCCTAGGGTTACAGTTTGATTACTTCAATGTTCTTTAATCTCTGTGGACCATTAGAACCTCAGAAGGGTGGTCAAAATTGAAAAAAAATTCTGAGTGTGAATTAATTGTGTAAATAAGAATATTTTACAGTCTTGGTACTGTTGCACAGTGTATTGACTTCACGACTTTATGACTTTAAAATATGAAAAGAAGTTGGGAGTTCTGGAGAAAAAAGCAAGCAAGCTCTGCCTGTTCCTGCTAAACAATTCATGAAACGGTGGAAGATGAGAAACATTGTATATCTTTGTTTGACAACTGTAAACTCCTAATTATCTTAGACTAGTGGTAGATCCCAAACATCATTTACTCTGGAGGTGACCTGGATTTTTGATTCCCATTTCTAGCCATTGCACTTTTTGCTCTCAACCTGAGAAATTAAAGAGGACAGTTATTTTATGAGACTCACAGTGTTCACACCAACAGTTGGCAGTTATTGTGCCCCCACTGGGTCAAGGTTATGGCTGCAAAATGTATATGAAAATCAACTCTCCTATTCTTCCCACTCAACCATGGGCATCCATCTGAATAAACTTGACCTGAAATGAACCTTACGTTACATCTTTTTTGAGATGCAGTTTAAACATAACATTGTATCCTTTTGGAAGAGTGCTGGAGAGCAGGAAGGCTTGACTTTGTAGTAGAGTGTAATCAGACTACGTTTGTATTGGGGCAAAATGTAAACACGATATTGGGGGCATGAGAATATATTGTAGGCTTCGGGCTTGTCCAAGGGCAGGTAAAAGATTACATGTAAACACAACGGAGCTATTTCTATACAGATTGATGTGGATGATACCATCAGCGGAAATCACCTGACCTTGGCCGGCCAATCAGCTGTGACCTCAACAACTGTCTCTGCGGTTGGTTCATTCCTTTGTGTAGATTACTGTCAACGCTAATCAACCATGGAGTTGGCTAACACTGCTTTGAAAATAGTTCATGCTATGAAAAGTTTGCAGACAGTCTTGAAATTAGGACATCTTCGAATTCCCTGTATCTAGAACTCACATGGTATTTACAAGATCTTTCACACACTGCAGAGTGGAAGCAAGGCTTTCGCAAATATGTAACACCTTTAAGATTTTCATCACAAGAAAATACAAACTGGCAAGAACCTAACTTGCTAATATTTTGTAAAGAACAAATACTAAATACATTTATACTGTAACTACAAATTGTGACTCATAGTCAAGAAATGTTTTCAATACAATTCAAACCAGAAAGTTTTAAATCAACTACTTCGAAAAGCTTGCGTAATATATGTAATATATATCTAAAATTATTTGCCTTTGAGAGCATGTGTTTCGATTGGACATTTCTGACTAAATGTCTTTCCAATTACATAGTGTTTAGTCATTTTTTATGTCATTCCTGTTTTTTTGCTGATTAGACGTGACAGACTGGGGAACAAAATCCAAAGTGATGATAGAAATGGGGCTATTATTGTCAACAGCGATTTGCAGACTGTGAATGATGGGCAAATGCATCGAGTATACTCGACTGAGTTTACATCGTGCTGACTTGGAAAAACAAATCCACTATCTCCTACATGTGGTTGAAGGACGATTCATCTACAGACTGAATTTGTGATCTTGTTCAAATGCATGCAACCAGACTTACTGTTCCTTGAATCTTTTACATGAATCTGAGCCAGTCTTTACAATGAAATACACGCTAAAGTGTTTATTTCAACAAGCAAGGCAACAATGCCCTCGCTGTTACGATACCAGTAGGCGCCATGGCAACGAGCACATCTTGCACTGATAATGCTACCGACAGACAATTTTGACAGCATCTCCGCTGATATGATAGAGAATGACAAACCTCTTTGCTAAAGATATTTACATGGGTTGATGAAATGTACAACTTTGCTACAGGTATTTAAATAGGTTGATTAAATGTACAATTCAGAATCCTTAATTTTTCAGAATATAAATTTGAAAACTCAGAAGGAGTATGGATGCTCTAAAGATGACAATTCTGTTTGTAAGGGCTTTGGAAGTACACTATAACCCTGAAATGATATTATTATGTTTTTCTCTGGTAGCTTGATGATTCTCCAAGTACTGCAAGTTGTCTTTAGGGACCTGCCACGACAGGGATACAGTTTTCAATAAACTTTGCTTGATTAACTTTTAATCCCTTCTTATCAAAAGAGAAAAAAATTGGGGGAACCGAGAACTTTTTGTACAAAATTAAATCACCAAACGGCATAAAATTAATCACCTTTTTATATTAAATATGGTTCTATTTATTACCATGTTGGGCTCAATGCAAAAAAATTACACTGTTAATTCTCAAAAGACAGATGATAGCCATCTGTGAAAAAATATCATCTTCAACTCGCAACATGACTCCATAGTAGCTGCAGATACCCAAGAAATCTATGATTTCAAGACGATACATTCTTCTGAAAATCTGGCTTCAAAGTATATTCCGCCTTTAATAATGTCAAAGGGATTTCTTACTCCGTAGATGAAGACAGAAAAGACGGCTGCACCTACATATATTATTTCAAACTTCCTACGGTAATGATATGAATGATGGATGTGTTATTTCAAACTACTGGATTATGATAAAGGTATTTAGTTCCTCTGTATTCTTACTATATTTCAGACCCATCTGGTGAGTTTGTAGAAATCAAAGACCTATACGCATGCATTCTATGACATGCAAAATCTGCAACAATCCACAACAGCTCTAAAGATTTCAATCATGGTTTTCACAAAAATTGATTTTTTAAATTTACCCATAATACACCTGGTTGGTTCACGCATACGACAAATATGGACGAAGCAATTTCTTAAACATCTGAAAATTTCAGAAGATGCTCAGATTTCTTTTCTTTCCTATTTGCTAAAGATTGAGTTTTATAATCCATGCATTAAAAGGCCATGTATGGTTTTGTGACCTTCTAAAACCCACTTTACAGACATTTTGGTGAGAAGACAGTCAGTTTGAACAAGATCTTCCCAATGCAGGAAGTTTACTTACATATAAACTCATCAATTTTGCACTTTCAAACAAGAGGTAGTCACATGTATATTTTGCATAATAAATTATCAGCCTTTAAGGTAGAATGCACCATGAAACCAAAAGGCTACTTAGTTTTTCATCAGTTTCCTCAAGAAAACTTTCAAAATCAAAAATAAATATCAGGGTCAGCATGCAAATTTTTTAACTAAATTATCAGATCACTAACGATAAATGGCTGCTATCCCTGTGCTATCTTCTAAGGAAAAATTAATTTTCAATTTTTGAATTTTTGCAAAAGCTTGATGGCACATGCTTCATTTTACTACACAAGCTTTAATATAAGCCCACACACACAGGTAGACCAGAAAAGTATGTAAAAATTCGAGTCTGAATATCTGTCCCTTGAACGCTTTCCTTTAACATAGTTGGTTTCAACAGAATATAACTTTTGAATATATTTTGATTCATTATTTTTGTTTAAATACAAAAAAATTCCCACATTTTCCTCCCTTTATCATAAAACTATATACCTTGCCAACACAATACTAACACATATCAACTTCTTGGCTGCTGTTTATTGACATCAAGAAAAGACAAGGAAATTTTTGAACCCTTCCATAGCCATGGTTTGGCCCAAACCCAATTGTTATAGATGGTGATTTTGGATCGGTAAACAGGGAATTAGGGGTAAACAGGCTACGACATTTTTTTCTGCAAAAAAAATGCGTACAACTAGACAGGTGTCAAGGGAAAGTGATGGATGGACGTACAAGGAGGTTGATAAACATTTCATGCAGTAGCACAACAATAAGGTTGTTTTTTCAAGACTTGTTCACCACGATGGTAGTTTACAGTTGGCTGGTTTACAATGTGAACAGTCTTTGAAAAATGGTTGCTTTGCACAATGCCTTAAGTTTCATTCATGTTCGATGTATGTCTGTGTTGCTAAGAAATGCTGAATTTGCAATTTTATTACACTCATTCAAGAAAACCTTGTACTAGATTCCTTGCTTTAGACCATTGTAAACGGCAGATGAGTC
The DNA here is from genome assembly GCF_041260155.1 of Ptychodera flava. NCBI lineage: Eukaryota > Metazoa > Hemichordata > Enteropneusta > Ptychoderidae > Ptychodera > Ptychodera flava. The sequence continues at coordinate 18,478,909 of NC_091949.1, read as the reverse complement.
TCTGTGGAGCAAGAATCCGAACAGACAGCTGATCAGAAATAACGACAGAGTCTGAAACAATATGTCTTGAATTATTCAGTCTTTGAAGACCGAAAGATTTCAAGCGATCCAGCCGAGCGTATCAGGAAATTAGACTGAACGGCTTCATTAAGATCTATCTATTAGGATCTGCGATTGCACGAAACCTTGTCTAACACTATCTGGAACTGTTCCACTAAGTCACATCAATGTTTGCATTTGTTACATCAAAGGACTTCACTCGTCTCCTCCTGGATCTTTTTATTGCCCTGTCAGCCCTGATAAAACGCAGCATTAAGCAGTCGGAATAGCAGCGGCGGAACAGCTGCACACACTTCAGAAACGAATGTCCAGGGTAGCCGCAAAGCCCGGTCTGAAATTTATCACCGCGGTAACCGAGGAATCATGTGATGAGTTTGAGAATTCCTGGGATACTAAATCACCCGCTTTTATACTGAGGCTCATCTTCTGCAGCAGAGTGTCTGGGGCTCTTTGACAACGCGTAAAAAGATGATCACACAGGCAAACTCACCAACCTGGGAATTAATTATTGAAAAAAGGGTTTCCATCCTTTTCAATTCACGCTCACAGATTCAGTGATAACATCACCGCAGCTCATGAAACTGAATTGGTAAGACACCAATGTGACATCTGGTGAACGAACGGTCATGAAACCAACATAATACAATTATTTCGTCTTGGTTTATTGCCAAATGGCAGGCATCCCCCTGGCTGAGCGCCAAGACGATGAATAGGAAAATTTTAGACACTGCGTTGCTGTGCCTGTTTCCCTGGAAACAGACATGCTACAGTTTGCTCCACTGTGACACTGTATGGACTTACAATGCTGGCTGGGGATATTGAAAACATGCAATGAAATGAACCTGCATAGAAATTTACATTCAACCGGTTCGTATGTTCAATTCAGATTTCAAACGAGGGTTAAAGTACTCTATTTCATACATACAGATTTATTTCTTTTCATATCCATACTATAACAGTAAAAAAAAATCCCAGTCCGGTGTTCTGAGTGATCAGACGAGATATGCAAAATAAGCAACACTTTAAAAACCTACTAGGAAGATCAGTGAGACCCATGGTTGAGAAATCAGAAAAATTTCTTGATTTCTGAAACAACTAATTAAGTAAAACTCAAAGTAACTAATGATGTCAGACTACATAAACTTATCCCTTTTGGCTACACTTGTACATTTCATCAACCATCTTTTGATTGCAGCGCCCTGAGACCGACTGACAGTTTTGTACATATCATGAGCTGCAGAATGGCCGTCTTGAATCTGGAAATGTCACTTATTTGTGCAATGTGGAAAATACTGTTTCATCTCTTCAAAGTTTGCTGGAAACAGCCTGATTCGCAATGGCACCGACTGTCTTAATTTACGTCAGTAAAGGTCACCATAGGGTATATATGTACAGGGGTTGATTGCAATCTCTGTTCTTTCTCGAAGAGATCAGAATATTTGTACTGAATTAAATTGCTGATCCGTTCTCCAATTAGTTCAAAAATCACAGGTAACCATGGTTTCCGTCCTGATTATCTGCCTCACAAATTGCACAGCTAAGTCACAATCCTGTATGAGTAGCTATGCTGGGGAACCCTACCCTACTTACAGTGATCCTTGCGTTTCAAAAATCCTTCCATTATATGCACTTGTCTTTCACCGAGCAGCTCCCAACAAACTCCCACAGATGCTGTTTTATCTGACACTGTGGACATTTTGGGGTAATTTCAATCTTTCGTCTAGTCCAAAACACATCGACTATACATTATCCAAACTGAAATCCCAATTCAGTGATAACTACTGGTTGTAAAATACATGTATGGTACGTGTCAGTCTGCTTGTAGACAGCAGCAACACAGCTATAGACCCAATATGAATCAGAAAAATATTTAAAGCTTATAACGGATACACTATCCACAAAAGAACTACAAAACACCAGAATGCAGTGAACTTTCTTACGTATTCTTGGTTATCACTAATTTGAACTGCAACACTCTACATCATTGTCAACAGACGTGTATTTCAATTTTGAAGATTTTTAAAGTTGGTCAGAATAATCTACTGTGACTTTAGTCTGCACTGTTTTATAACTCTACTTTCAATAAAACAACTTGAAAGCTATCACAAAATTACTTTTCCTGTCAGCTGCATATGTGGTGAAAGGTTATCATATCTTGTTTTTGTTGATAGTGATGTAACAAATCTAATAGTACTGGTATTTGTATCCCTTACATCAATATTCCGGTAGCTCTCTATCCGTAAGATTTAATTAACAGTAAGATGCAGGTACAGACTTCTGCTGAATTTTACAGATCATTTCAACTTTGGCAGTGACATTTTAACACACATGTATAGGGGTTAGGAGATGTACTGTTCCTTTGTAATTAACCAATCAGGTATAAGTCATCGTTGATGACACAGTCCCCACTTGTTAATAATGGGTACTTTGATTACATGTCCTCAAAGAGGATAGAGTCCTCTTCATTAATTAGGTCTGTGATAAAAATACTTTGATACAAATGGCGCTCAATGGCCAAGAATGAGTTCCATGGTGATGAAACATAAAACCAATGTAGGCCACCATCCTAAAGTTCATAAAATGAGTCAACTAGGAATTAATCAACAGGATGTTGCAAAACATTTTTGCATACAATTCTAACACTTAACAGATTATCACTGGTACCATATTTCATAAAGTTTGATGCAGTATTTACAACACTATGAGATCAACATCTGTATCAAGTTTCATCACATTTGACGTTGTATTAATTTGTGGCTATATCACCCTAATTAGGAAAGTTCATTACTTATGCAATTACAAATTAATTAAATGACACTGATAAATGTCTTTTTCAATGTTAAAGCAATGTGAGCTTAACATCGGTTAACATCTGTATAAAGTTTCATGAATTTGATGCAGTACATATTTCTTGACATATCAGCCTACTTACGAAACTTCAATAATTGACATGTTACTGCTACATGACGTGAAACAAATTGACGAGCATATGTATGAAATAGGTCAATGTCAACTTTGAATGATACTGGTGGAAATATGTCTGAGTTATGCCTCTGTACATGAAAACATCGTAATAAAATGGCTGCCTAGCGACCATATTGGATCGTATCACATAAAAAATCGATGTACATATGTATGACATAGGTCAATGTCCTTGTACCAACTTTGAATAAAATCAGTTGATGCCTGAGTTATGCCTCTGTATATGAAAAATCGTAACAAAATGACCACACAGCAGCCATATTGGATTGTATCACAAAACACTTTATCTAATCGTCTCAAAACGGACGAACTACGAGCAGACCTACGAGCGAAGTACGAGCGAAGTACGAGTGACGTAATGTGCCGTACTTTCAAAGTACGAGTGACGTAATGCAGGTCCCAAAATCGACAAAGTGAGCGTCAAGCTGAGCGTGGAAAAACAAAAACCGCGTCGAACTGAGCGTTGAAAAAAAAAAGACAAAATAGGATTCGAAATGAACGTAGAAACATGCCAAACAGAATGCCAAAGAGGGGTTCTGAGTACGGGTGCTAAAATATAGCAAATATGCGAAATAAACACGTAATGACTTGACTGATTTCAGCTTGAATATAGCAAGTACGGGAACGAGTCAAAACGTCTTCCACGTGGGTAGGCCCTACTACTGACTTTGCGGCACTATATTTATAACACTGTTGACAAAATCTCAACAACAATAAATTGTGGGTTCATCGTAATTGGTATTGCCACCTCGTCTACCCGTATCACCTGTTTTCATACATGAAAGTGAATTCCAAATTGTATCTCTCAGACAGATAGCAGCATTTTCTATCTCCCCAACTGAAATAAGCCTATTAATTCCAGTCACATTGGGGTTTGAAGAAGCGTTGTTCCAAAAATTATTAACAACATTGAGCAACTTATTATCCCATTTACAAATAAATCTTACCGTATTATTAACATTACTGCAATCAGACTTAACTGGATTTGTTCTGACATGTTCAGACAAATCTAATTTAAATATCAATGGTTGGTGGTCAGATTCAACTCTTACATCAATATACATATCTGTTAAAAGGTGAAGATCATGACAATATAACAAAAGGTAATCGATCACACTGCCGCCATTTTTTGTAAGAAATGTATACTTGCCACTTCCGCGATTCTTAAAATATCTCCCATTAACAATTTAAAATTTGTGCTGTTAAAAAATTCTGGTAAGAGTTTACCATAATCATTTACCATTGAATCTCTTGACTCATGAACTGGCAGAGGTTGATTTACATCCAAATCATCAATTGGCAAAAATCTCGAATCAAATTCTATGGTATCAGATACGCAGCCAGTGCGGGCATTGAAATCCCCGCATATATTTACAGGAGATCCTTCGTGAATGGTTGGATATGTTGCTGGTTGATTTTCTAACGCTTGAAACATTTCTGGATTTGCATATTGTGATGAGTCTTCTGGTGAAAAGTATACAACACACATTAACAACGAATTAATTTGAAAGTTATCCTTTAGAAACAGCTTAACCCACAGAAAATCCTCAGACACACTTGGCAGCTGTTGAAAACTATTACAAATGGTGTTCTTTACAAAAACAGAAATACCCCTGAAAATCTCCCCAACTGCATGATCTTTTTTCTAGCAGGTTGATAGAAATGTAGTTAGGAATGACAAATTGATCTGAAGTGCGGGCCCACGTTTCCGTCAAACAAATCACATCAAAGTCCGACTTTGTTAAATATGACATGAAATCAGAGTCTAAAAATTTAGATCTTAAACCATTAATGTTCCAGCAGATAAACTTGGTGTCTCTTTGAATCACTATTGTGTCTTTCACATCACGTTGGGAGTGTAGGGGTATTACGCGTGTCTGCATCATGTTGAGTAGTATGGCTTCGGCCGGACCCCTAGGAATCGCGACGATTTCTGTGAAAAGCGCGGATGTCATTCAACGACTCGTCGAAAGTATATAGAGTTCCATCAATCTTTAACTTGTCAGAATTCAAAAAGGCGCGTTTTCCATCTTCTCTGGCTTTCTGTAGAAACGGTCCAAGCTTTCTTCTAGCCTCGCGTACCTTCGGTGCAAAATCTTCGGAAACCCGGAAATTTGTGTTCCTCAGACTCCCTCGTGCTCGCTGCAAGACTTGTTCCCGTTGCTTATAACGTGTAAATTTGGCAATTATCGGCTGCGGGTGAGTTTTCGCGTTAGTTAGACGATGAACCCGATCAAATTCGAAGCTATTTCCATCTAGGTCTAATTTCTCTGATATAAATGCTTTCACTTTGTTTTCGGATTCGTCCCAAGTTTCATTAGAAGACTGTTCAATGTTGTGAAATAAAAGATTGTCCCTTTTCATCCTACCTTTTATATCGTCGAGTTCTCTTGACATTGAACTTAAACTGTCAGAATGCCAAAGAGGGGTTCTGAGTACGGGTGCTAAAATATAGCAAATATGCGAAATAAACACGTAATGACTTGACTGATTTCAGCTTGAATATAGCAAGTACGGGAACGAGTTCAAAACGTCTTCCACGTGGGTAGGCCCTACTACTGACTTTGCAGCACTATATTTATAACACTGTTGACAAAATCTCAACAACAATAAATTGTGGGTTCATCGTAATTGGTATTGCATGCATTAGTGAATTTTCAAAAATGACATTCATAATTGCATATATTTCAACTTGGGTAGCAAGAAAACCGACAACTCTGAGTGACTGGCATTGGGCGTTCGTTCGTGTGCAAACATCGCGTGCAAGTTACAGACGATGGGCGGTACGGTGGGAGTACGCTATAATAGCGATAAACAAAACGGCCAGTTTAGCCTACCCGGGATATTGTAATACATACGTCATCCACCCTCTGATGTGATTTTCCTCTAATTAACGCCAAATAAATAAATATATTTGTAAAAATACATTATTACGTCGACGCCGACTTCATTGACGTCGACAAATCGACGTCAGCATTTATACTACGACTGATGCCTGGAATTTATCTACCGAACTGAGTGTAGCTAGGTAAGTTTGGAATGTGATGAGTTGGTTTTGAGTGATGTTTTTTTGTTGTTCAGGAGCGCGAACGAACGAATTGAATATAGAAGTATCGAGCATCGATATCTTGTATGGCTTCTGCAAGTTCCGCGATGACAAACAGGAATATTGACCCCACAGTGACCTGACTATACCATTATTCAATAGGCGGGGCCGTATTCTCAACAATACACACCAATAATAGTGTGGTTCCGATAATGTGCTTTTTCAAAACTTGAAGTTGAATGCGAGGTCAGAAAAATGTTAGTCTTTAAAATCATTGTTGAGTAGAGGTCATTTTCAAATAGACTGTACAACATGAGGTACACACGGGTGCCACAAAAACACCCGCCAACTCATAAAATCCTTCATACTATTCATTGTACACTGTGATTAACATAATGTGGTGATCAGATTATTTCGAGGTCATAAGCTGATTTGCGAGCCACGCAGGTTTTATGTCTGTGAAATCATTGCACTTTCGAATTCGAGAAAGTAAAAAAGATTTACAACGGCGGTAGGTTCAAGTGCATTACAACCAATCGAGGTCTCTTCCTTGATGTTCGGACATTGCAACCTCTTCTTTGGTTCTTCTTTAACAGCTTAATGTTACAATCGACGTCTGCAAAAAAGTCTACCATCGTGGCGTATATAAGTCAGAGAGTGTCGCGTCGTCTCCAGTCTTGACCCGTACATACAGACTCGTCCGAAAGTCAAAGCATAAAAGTATTCCTCCGCACTGCACTGAACCCGCTCTCACGACCAAAAAAATAATCATACGAAGTTCACACCCGCTCCTACTTCCGAGTTTCGAATATACACAGAAAATGTGTCTAAGCGTTCGTTTGTCGTAAAATCCTTTCACATAAACAAAAATCTTTCATCCATGAATTACAACATAGTCCTAGGCGTATTCATAAAAAATTAGGTCAAAAGGCATGTGTGACTTATAGCTTGCATACGTCACTCGTAATATGAAAGTACGAGCCGGTACTTCTGCTCGTACAATGTCAGTTTCGAGACAATTACATACCTCCAAAACAACTTGACGTGCATATCATGATGACATTGGTCAATGTCCTTGTACCAACTTTGAATAAAATCGGTTGAGATATGCCTGAGTTATGGCTCCGTATATGAAAAAATTGGAATAAAATGGCCGCCTAGCGCCATATTGGATTGTACACAAAACAAATCGACGTGCATATCTATGAAATTGGTCAATGTCCTTGTAGCAATGTTGAATAAAATCGGTTGAAACATGTCTGAGTTGTGGCTCTGTACATGAAAAAATCATAATAAAATGGCCGCCTGGCGGCCATATTGGATCGTATCACAAAGAAAATTGACGTGCATATCTATGACATTGGTCAATGTCCTTGTACCAACTTTGAATAAAATTGGTTGAAACATGTCTGAGTTATGGCTCTGTACATGAAAAAATCGTAATAAAATGGCCGCCTGGCGGCCATATTGGATCGTATCCCAAAACAAATCGACATGCATCTGTATGACATATGAAGTAATCCTTGTACCAAGTTTGAATGAAATCGCTTCTTGCATCTCTGAGATATCTGTGTGAACGGACGGACGGACGCACACACGCACGCACGCACGCACGGACGCACGCACGGACATGACCAAACCTATAAGTCCCCCCGGACGGTGTCCGTGGGGACTAATTACTTTACATGACAGTTATCTAAATCCCATAAGAGAAACTACCTGGTTGGATGTGTTTGTTTTTATCATGTAGGAAGCAATCATAGCATGTGCCTTTTACAGTAGCTTTTCTTCACCCCTAATTTTCTGTAAACTGGTCCAAACTCACCACTGATAGCAATAGCTTTGGGACAAACCATTCTCATGAAAGGGTCAATATTCTCGGTGAAAATTTTCAGCTGAAAAGCGTAGCCTTATTGGCTCGGTGATGAAAAACCAAACAGGTCAGACACAGAAATGATTGCCTCTCCGAGCTCCCTGAAATTTACAACTTCAAATTCTGCCTAATAATAAGATTACTGAAGCTTTGCTTTTCCTGCGATTCATTACAAGCAAAGACGCTAGTTTATAAATGAAATTCGGTCTGACTGAAAAATTGTGTAATAAATAGCATCCGCCTATATTTGCTGTTGGTGACATTTTATGATCAGAGGTTACATGTAATTTATCCGATTTCTTTTCAGGACTTTGCCACAGCGACTGAATCTGGCGCAGTTTCCCTGCCGTCATGCTGGCTTGCTTAATCACATTTTTTCCACAACTGATGCTCCGGATATTTTTCCTGTAGAGCAAAATCCTGGCAACAGCTGACACGGGCTTGTCCGGCATTTCCTTAATCAAACACCGGTGTCACCGACCACAGTGTTTGGAGGAATTCAATTGTCTCTCTACAGACAAACCTGCTGATGCCAGACACTGAACACTTTGTACAGATCGCGATTGATGTCTTTAAGCATATGCTCATCTACCGGTCCAGACTCTACACACGTACTGACTGATCCACACACAGCACAGATGACACCATCAAGTTGCCAAGTAACAGCTCCTGAATACTAAAACATCTCCAAATACTTTTGTTTTCGCAATTCACAAAAAAGTTGCGATATCTGCTGTGTTTAAAAAAGCGCATACCAGCTTGATCAATAAAACAAATGCTTTTGACTAATTATTCAAATGGCTTGCAATATTCAAGTGAACAGTGCTAGTCATGTAAACTTTCTCTGAGCACTTCTGTTATCTATATGAGTATCTTTATTCTTTTGCACAAGAAAAAAGTTTGACAGTGATTAGTATCGATCTATTTTACGGTAGAATATGCCTCAAGACAGATATAAGGACTCTCAAAATTTTACAATTCGTTTTTGGTCTACTACTAATGGGGGTTCATTTTGAAGCTCTTGGAATGAATAAAGTTTCCATAGGATTATTTTTGTGAGAATCATAAATTTTATTCCTCCCCCCCCCTCCATAGAGTTAACACAGGGATGGAGGCCATTTTAAATTTCAAATATTGGTAAGTATTCAGTAATTTATTTCTTTAGTACCAAACTTTGCATGGTGACCCCTGATTTTTGTTATTGGTTTCAAAAGAGAATAGTTTGACTTTTTTTTTATTGAAAGTTTGAGCAAAAGTCTTTCACTTTCGTGGCAGGTACTACCTTAATACATAGATGCCTTTCACAAATTGTTATTTCAACACTGACGTGCGGCAGGTATATATCGCCAAACATTATTTTATACCTGAAATTTGATAGAAGATGCTCCTTCACATTTTATATAAGACAGGCTAAAAAGAAGCCAGCCCCAGGATTAGCGGATTTCATCAACTTGCCTGCCGAGCAAATATCACAAATCCATGTCCCATACAATTACCACGGCTCAAACACCACAAGGGGATTGAAGTTGCACAAATGAGCCATGACCGAGTAAACAGATTTACTACAGGGAAGCCAACAGGGACTGATGTCTAACGTCCAGCGGCTTAATCAACATTGCGCACTTGACTTTACAAAAGCCAACTTGCAAAAAAATTAATCGAACACCCACGATGAGTTATTCAGCTCAGGTGGCATAGTCTTAACGGTGGGTTACTTTGCTGGTACTTCCATTGGACAGAATGCCAAGTTAAATTTGTTTTATTATATACATGCGGAATTAGAAAGCTACCCTTCTGAGTTGCTTGTTCAAGTTATTGATGGTGCCTGACAGCTAGCGATCGATGAGGTGCTAATCGCATTGAATGGAGAAGGAGGTGATTTATTTGCAGAGGTTGTAAACAGTACACAAAGCAAATCTCCTGATTACAGGAAACACTTTGGAGACATGAGACGGAGACTGCAGAGGTGTATATATTGATTAGTGTGCACTGAGTGATCGGTGAGGCGGTCATGAAAAAGCGTGGTGTTTTCACAAGTCCCTTGCTTGTTGCATTATAATGAAATACTACAAATTTTGCACTTTAAGTGCAGCATTGTATCACGGTCACTCCTGGTGTGACCGTGCATGGATTGTACAATTATATAATGTTGAATGTTGAACAAACAATACCAAAGTATCAAGTAGGTTTATATGCTACAGTTGGTCATCAGGAGTGAAAGAATAATTATCCAATGAAAACCATTTAATTAAAGAATTAGCCATGCATTTCACAGAAATCCCTAAAGAGATACACAAAGTGCGCTTTAATGAGTGTTTTTAACTCTTAAAGTGATGGGGAGATACATTATATTTACACCAAGCATCTTAAAATACAATGAATTCAATGAAAGTTGTCTTACTTTTGCAAAACTGAAATTGTTTAACATTCTGGGAGGCTACATATGGAATATTTAAATGAATTTTGGTAAGAAATTATGTTTCATACTTGTAAATTGACAAAAAAATATTTAGACATTGCTAAGAGTTGCAGATATTCAGAACTTGGTGCCAATCCAGTTCAAATTACATTAAGGTAGAATGCGCCTTGGCTACAGATATTCGGACTCTTTACAATCTTATAGGGTAAACAGTATGTCTTAGCTTACTTTTGTGTTAATGGAAAATTTGACATTTTTCCGCATTTCAACTGTCAGTAAATATTGTGTCATTTGTTTCTTCAGTACCAGATTTTGCATAGCGACCCCTGATTTTTAATCTATTTGTCAAAAGGAACAAGTTAAAATTTCTTTGCACAAAGTTTGAGTTGAAGATTTTTAGTTTCAAGGTGCGTACCACCTTAATATGGCGATGACATTCTTGCAATCACGGCAAAAAGATAAACAATAACCCCACTCACAAACAACCAATTTACTCAAATCCCAGAATATAAAAAGAAAGACAGTCAAATGAATTGCCTAAGATACGACTCACAGGCACGTCCCCGACAAAATAAATCATTTAGTCATCCTACACTGATAAGCTACACTATAAAGTTCATTACTACCTGGTGTTTTAGGGGGAAGCCTGTTCTTTCAGACATTTGGTTGCCACTATCAAATTAACTATCTGTAACTCAATCGATAGATTTTCAGTTGCATTGAGCTAGATAACAGAACCCAGAATAAAGCCATAAAGATAGTAATGTTATTTTATAGACAATGCTCTGGGTATTACTCATCATACCATGAATAAAACTGTTATCTTGTTGTGTCTAATAAAGCTGCCACAACTTACAGGTATTTCTTTAATAACCAGCAACTGATTTACTGTTTTCTTATTTATTATGTTTTGAAATCTCGCCATGGTAATAGTTTCAATAAATTGATCTATGAAGCAAAATGCACCTACGTGAACATACAGCACATCTTTGGTTGGGGGTAAACGTATCACATGAAGTCGGTACGGTCTTTGAAAATCCCAAATTCTCTAATACAGTACATACACACAGTCTGATTCTCAAAACACATTTCTGACACACCAAATTTTCTAACATGGATGTCATATTTTGGGAAACAAATTATCATAAAGTTTTTGATTTCAAAGGTTTTGAGATCTGCTATTACGCATCTGAATTACATTTCTGAATCCCGGCAAAGATGAATGTCATCATCTGAAACCTCTTTTCATTGAAATACAACGCATGTTTTATCTTCTTCTTCTAGCGTCCGCTTGCAATTTAGTTAAAAGCGTGGGAGAGCACTGGTACTGTTTGAGACATCCGCATCTATCGAACATCAAGTGGTCTAAATAATTCAATTGATAATCAAAAACTAAGGCAGATTTGTATGCCAGAACAAAAGACAAAATACATGATTGATTGGAGTGAAGAACATAATACTTAGGCATGAATGTTTTATACATCTCCCAGATGAGATTGTCAGGAAAAGCTTTTAAGAAACCACATCTACCAGTATATGTGAACTATGCTTTTAAGTACAAGTCTTAGCTGTCTGGAACATCACAAAATGGGCAAAATTCAAATTGCATGCCACACAGACATGTTATGTCTGCGTCAGAGGGGCTACCATTAAACCACTGCCTGTCGGCATGGACAAAAGTTTCTATGACTTCGTGGTGAGGACGGCACGGGCATCTGGCGCCATTAGGATTGCTGACACCAAAGGAAACAGGAGTACAAGCGAAGATGAATCTGTTAAACTGTTGATCTGCCCTAATCCTGGTAAATCCAAACCCTCTTTTTCCTGGGGTCACATGCCCTGACAGATTGATTATTTAAGCAAATACTTATGTCTGTAATATTTCCATTTGCCTCGATAGATATAAATTAATTTCATATTTGTGATTTCCCCTAGACTGAATATTTCGTTTAGTATTCATGAAATTTTTTTAGTATTCTAGACTTTTAGATGCAGTAATTGAAGTCAAACCTTATCAAAAATATGATATAGTGGGCATTAACCATTCCACAACAATGGTTTGGTCTGATACAAATGATTTCTACAGCAAAGGTAGACCCCTACATTTTGAAATGGGGTGCAGGTACAAATAAGTTCTCTGTACGAGTACATTGTGATGAGTGGATGTAAGTATTATTTCATGATCATTATATTGAGTGTTTGTACTTGTATGTAACATTTAAATCTTAGGGACCAATTAGCCTGCTTTTGACATCATCAATAGTGCGTTCTAACGGTCTGTTTGGAGAAATTCAATTCCCAGGGTCGTGGTACAGGGCAGTGATTTCTGTCCAGTGCTTTTTTAAAAGTGATACATTCAGGATGAAATGGCCGCTTAAAAGTTTGTGTGAGCTCTTAGTTATGTATTGCATCCACTCTGAAATGGGAATTTGTCCCTAGCCCGTACATCAAAATGTACTGGTATATATCGTGATAGACTACTCCGAGTGTATGGATCGAACTGGGAGACAAGTACTACTCGGGTTAGTACAGTGCATCAAAAATGACCCTCATCACATTTCAAAGTTCTCTACTGCTTTGAGTTATGCAGAGCTGGCTTTGCCTCAACTTCCTAACTGCTTTTGTCTCTAACTCGGAGACGCAAAACAAACTAGGACAGAATTAAAAAACATACAATGTCTCTTCTGTAGTCATTTTGATTTTAAACCAGCGGGAAAACTCGTCTTCTCTGACGGAGAATTAATGCTCTCCAACAGGTGAGGTGCTCTCAGCAAGAACATTAACTTCCACTGATGTGAATGTGAATGAAAGAGAAATCCAAATTTGCTGAGACGCTGTAACTTGATTGGAATGCATCAGGCGTGAAGTTGTCCATCCTCAACTGGGGCGCAAGCGCGTGCACTCACCGACATACATACATCAACGTCTCGGCAGTTCTGCTCACTTTCTGACAATCACAGTTTCAATCAGCCCCACTCACTTTGCAGTGATTCGAGTTAAAGGGCAGAGTCGCTATCTTTTGATGTCAACTGCGCTTATCTCTACGTTAGCTAGACTACTCACCCTACGCTGAGCAATAACGCTGGATTGTTTTCAGTCTATTAGCACAAATGAGGTTGTTAATATGTGTCAGTGGCCTTTCCATTTTCTTGCTTATAATGAGATGAAAAGAAAAAAAACCGCTGGAGCTCTTTACATTTCTGAGTGCTCCTATCTTAATATTGTCAGAACAATTTACTAATTAAAAGACATGAAGTGAATTGCAATGATAGCATGTGTCAATATGAAAACACTACACATGCTCTCCCTTGCTAATCATGTGCCTAGAGGAATGGCATCTTTATCCATACTTCATATGGATGTAGTATTTTATGCGTGCCTCATTGCAAGGTGATGTACCAGTATATTCAAAACATTTTACAGCAATTGTTTACTTACTTTTCAAGTGATCGGCTCAAATTATATCCTTATTTTGTAGAACCAGTTCTGAAAACACATTTCTCTGTTTCTTAGCAATGGTATACCTTCTTTCCTATCTCTAATAACAGTGCAAATCACAACCATTCTACTTCTATACTGAGTAACTGAGGAAGGAGTTTGGACAAATTTTGTCTCCTTCACAACCATATTTACTGCTGAAGATAAAATATTGTTTGATCTCTTTGGTACTTAAAGCTTTCCTTTAAACATTCGGTGGTAAAGGGTGCCACGTAGAATGTGTCATTTCTGGAGATCCTGTGGAAAATTTTTGACAGAGATTTTGCACATTAAGAATTGAAATCTGCTCTATATTTTGCCATTGACATGAATGTGGATGCACAAAAATGTGGAGAAAAAGTACAAAATTCAACCAAAAGCTACCTTTATTGCTTAGAGCTAAAAAAATTGATATAAAAAGCACAAAAGTCACCATCTGTATTCATAGTTGGATGCCTATCAACTTTAATGGCAAGCTGTTTGGAAATTGAATTTATCACTGAATGAGCCCACATTGGACGTGTAAAGACAGGCTTGCAATTTCTACCCTGGCTCACCTCTTTTCTTGTCCAGGTCATGTTATTGACTCCACGAAAAAAGCAGTTATCAGATGAGTATGACAGGTTTTCTGGTCAAGGTCTCATCTGTCTGCTGTGAAAAATGAGCATTTGATAAAGCTGCTGTGTTTATTTAAACTTTGAAGTGTGTGCGACGGTGTTTTTTTGTGACAAGTTGATAGTCCACATGGCAATAACCCATTTATATCTCTCCACAGAGCACAAGTTTTAGATGAATTGACAGGTAAATGGGACTGGGGTTACAAAGTTGTCAGCTAGTGCTTCCATAAAACAGAGAAGAGACATTATACTCATCAAAGTTACCGTTTCAGAACTTTAGCACACTGATCATTCATAAGATTCATTTTCTCACTTTGAGCAAGCAGATGCCAATTTTTTTGCTTCAATTTCATTTGCAAATTTCCTATTTGAACATTGTCATGTGATCTTCCACTGTGGTACAGTATTAAAAGAAGTGGTTTGTTGCAGTAGATAGAGGTACTAGTAAATACCAAATCCTAACCCAGCTCACTATACATGTACAACTGACACCTTAACTCGACATCAAATTGTGCCTCACAGAAGGCTAAGTCTTGTAAAAGAGCACAGAATACAAGCTGTTCACATGAAAAACAGACTCTGAGTCAAATACAATTTCTGGCTTAATTCTTGTCTTGTGATACGATCCAATATGGCTGCTATTGCTAGGTATGTGACCATTTGCTCATGATCTTTTCCGTGATTGGAATGATTACTCAGACATGCATGGACAGATATTTCATAATGTACTATGATGTATATTTGAACATCGACTTTTGTTGCAATACAATCCAGCATGTTATTATTTTATTAAACCTTATTTAACGAGGGTAGCCTGGTAAGCTTCAGTAAAGATCCCTATCTTCCCCTAGGCCCTCATGGCCACTGTGCAGTCTTTGCGTTATGATTTTTCAGGTCTGGAGCCATTTAGCAAACATGCATGTCAGAGAAGATTGATTCAAACAAATCTTTGGTACTTTAGGAAACTGATTACACCAATCACAGAAAAGATACGTTACAACCCAAATGGGATCAACCACTCCTAAAAAACTTGATCCAGCAGGGACTATGTCATCCACGATGACTTGTCATTTTGAATGTAAACCTCCTTTTTTGTGTTCAAATGGTTTCTTTCTTTCACACAGATCGAAACTAGTAATTTTTAAACAAGTTTTGCAGCACTTCTCTAGCAACATGGTTACCACGAGTTACACCGGATTGTCATATCAACCATTGTAGAGTCGGTGGTGATCTGTTCATGACAGGGTTAAGAGATTCTTCATCCGTGTATGGTACAGTTTTACACAGGCTGCCAAAAAACCCCCTGCGTGCCAGATATGAATGATTAATTGGTTAAAATAGTCAAGTACATATTGATTTTTATCAGAGTAAAGATGGGCCACGTTTTTTTGTTGTTGTTTCAGGAAGATGGTTGTAGCTTCTGAGCTGTAAGTTGACATGTCCACATTGTTTTTGGTAAATTGTAACAAGAATATCAATGTATACACAAAAGAAAACATAATTTATATTTTGATATAATTTTCCGGTACACAGCCTTGTATAATGTTTTCTCTACTGTGGCATAAAATACCTGACCACTGTTAATTTTAAGGGGAGTAATTAACTCTTTAAAATTTCAACATGCAAAAACTATATTTTGACAAAATGGTAAAGTGCGAAATCTTTTGATACTTCCAAGGACTTTTTGGTAAAAAGTACAATTTTTCTCATAAAATCATAGAAGAATCATTCCACCAAACTTAGAGAATAAATAAATTTCTTCACAACGTTTCCCGCCAACACTATTTTATTTTGCTACATTCCTAAACTTCAGACAAGCTGCCACGCTGATGATTCGTCTGTGCTTGGAGCAAATTTTCAATTATCGTAAATTTTACTATCATATCTGTTCCACATTCATTATTTTACGAGCCGTAACTACTGACATGCCAGGCACATAATTTCCTCGGCACCTTTGCGGCCTTGTGGTTTTGACGACCCTGGATCTGGTGAAGTGATATAATTCCAAGACTCTAGAATAAGACTTCCGTTTAAGTAATAACATAACATATTTCAATTTTAGACCAAAATTGATAGCTTTCAGCACTGTTCCACCCTGATTAACATGATCAGCCATTTATTTTTTTGAGAGAAAGTGAGAAAACTGTCTGCATTTCTTCAGTAATCTATGCATCTCAATTATAGTCTGCAGGAAACAGATTTGTTACGGATGCTGAACACAAACGCTATCATCATTTTGAAGGAAACACTCATCTTTCATGAGTATTCTTTCTCTTTTCCTAAGTCTGACAAAGAGAATTAGCTATTTTATATGACATTTTTGTGTGAAAAAAGTGTAATAGTTTTGAAGGCTCTACATATGTGTTTATTAAATTTATCCTGCACGTGAACGTTTTGTTTGACATATATTTAGTCAGGAGGCTGGGTATATTTCTGTGTGATGTGAAAACAGATTTGTACCTCAGGACAAATATAAAATAATAACATAAAGGACCTTTAACGCTTTCTTCAAAACAGAAATTTTATCAGAGAAACAAATTATAGTATGCACATGTTTGAAATTCAAAATGGCCGACATGCTACATTTAACTCTATGGGGCAATAACATTTTCGATTTTCATGAAAACAAGACTGTGGCAACTTCATTTGCTGCACAGTGATCAAAGTAGTTTTAAAACATGCAGCAGATAAGAAGAGAACTGTTTGAAAAATTGTTCCTGCGACACATTCTACGTTTGATGACAGCGAGGCTGATCAGCCTCGCGCGGCCATCAGGGTATAAACACAACCCAATTCAAGGTACAGTCTACAAAAGTATTGATCTTGTGATGTTTCTCACGTTTTCCACGTTTTTCACGTTTTCTTATTTAACATTGCGGGAACAAATGAAAGAAAACTGCATCAATTAATCCTTCAAAATACAAACAACTACATAACACTGTTTAATAAATAATAGAGAATTTTTAAGAAATAACTAAACAACATGAAGAAACCACTGTAGAGAAACATATTTCTGACGCCCTGAAGGATCTCTAAGCTCTGGGTTTTCACGGAAGCGCTATGGTCCCATTGCTAGACATGGCGTCAGTTAGAAATATGTACGGTATTATTAACATTAGACAGAATACTGGATAAGTGCTTTGACATAAAACAAACAGTGCAATGATACTCAAAGGTTTGTGTATTCGATGTTAACCTCAATATATACACATATGATGGAAGAGGGTCTGAGGCCCGTGTCTGTCATGAACAATTTGGCTCATGGCAAATGAGGCTGACTTATCAGTGATATGTAGAGTATTCTGTCATCTTTGCTTTGAGATTGATGCATTGGACGGGTTGAAATGATGCGGGCGATTCTCTTGTCATCTCACGGAAACCAGATCGATTTTAAAGAAATGGGTCTCAGAAATTTAGGGCAAAGTAGAAGATGTACATTTGCGAGCTTTATTGTATATTGGGATGGATATAAGTGGCTGATGCATACGATTTCGGCAAAAAGGTTACGAGAAAAAAGGGCTTGTCCCTTGATATAATTTGTTGCCTTTTGTAAAACTGGCATCGACACGTATCTACTGTGGTGAGTGGGCGGTTAGTACACTAGTTTCTATGGAAATAGACATTTTCATCTTTGCCTCGCTGCATCATTCAGCTACACAGCACAGCAAGAGAAAGTGTTGCAAAAATCACAAGCACCGAACATTTGACATAGTCTTTTCTGAATTGAAGTACAGCACAAGCAAAGTCTGCCCTAAATACTGGGTATTTTTCCATTTCAAAATTTTCTATTTGAAACTTTTCTGAATCACCATAAAGCACTTTAATTAAATTCTTTGTTTGACATCCGCGTTCTGGAAGGTTTTCAGAGAAAATTAAGAAAACAAACACAATGTGAACACTATTACAAATAAAAATATTATTTTTTCCAAAGGAAACCAGATAAAAATTGAGCAAATGTTAATACACTTGTGTTTTTTGTCTTTTTTTCCCCCTGGCTGACTGGTAGATTTTTCAAAAATCCTACAACGGCAAAAAAAAATTTTCTTTATATGGCCTAATTTAAAAGGCACTGGCACTTGTGACCTATGACCTACAACATCAATTGTTTTCTCCTTTAAATAAACAAAAGAAAAGCCCCCTCAATGGTGCAAGTACACAGGGGGAGTGTGCTTCTGACACCACAGCATTTTAGAATGTGACAATATATAAATTATGATTTATGACACTGAACAGGAAATAATTTTCTTTCATCCATAGATATATGTCAAGTGATGATAATATAGTTGCAAAGATGGAATTTCAACATATGGCAAAATATACACCCAACAATGACGACAGTTTCTTGGGCGAACTCCAACTTAAGCCGTAAACCACTCAGGAAAGAGAAGCTGGCATATGGTTGCAACATGTTACAGAATAAAATGTTCAAAAGATCACGAGTTCATGATATGTGCTACGACCGGAGAATGTTAGAGAAATCCCAAGCCTTATAGTACAGTGTTGCGAGCTACTAGAAGAAACGGGTAGGACAGTGAAAATCTCACATGGCTATTGCAACGCGATGATGCCTTTAGGTAAGGGATTTCATACGGTAATACGCAGGGTATTACTCTATTAACCCAGCATCACAAAACCCATTTGCATTCATTTATTCTTGCGTTTTTATAGTGTACAATGTTCCCTGTGAAACTCTCATGAAATGGCCGCTGTGTTTCCGTTGATTCTGATGCATTTTCATCGTTTTGTTAAGGACAATCAAAATGCATTACTTTTCCCTTAAAATTTCCTGACCTCCTGACACCATGCATCTCTAATTAAACTTTATTCATTTGAAATTCCCGGATATCTAAATTGGGGGCTTCCTCGTGAGATAAGTGGATGAATGCCCAAGTTAAATTGAACATTAACAAACATTGGGTATCAAATCTAATGGTGTATTCATTGAAATCTAAAACCAAATTGTCTTTGTCCAGAATCAAATCAAGGTTTGAATGGAAATATGTTAAATTGAGCTTACAATTGAGTCGGAAGAGTGGGGTGAAATTGGCTAGCTTTGATATTCAAAGACAGTTAACTCTGTGGCTCTCACACATGTGACAGTTGAAGAGGCTGAAGTTAAATTATCATCCAGGAATTTCTCAAGACATTCGGCTCAGCGCTGTCTTGCAATATATGACAAAGTCAAAACAACAGTCACACAGACAACAGGTTTCAAGATTTGCATCGGCGAATCAGTCATTAGCTCTTATTTATTTCAATTGATAACTCTGCCAGTGACATGTAAAGTGATTTATCATTCGCAGGAGCCTTACATACTTTTACGCTGTTGTTTTCTTTTCAGTAGCTTGAAATTCCCATTAGATCTCCTGGACAGAAGAGATGTGCTGATGTTGGCTGCTTATTTCCCCATCATACGTGAACTGTGCATGCATTTTAAATCAAAGGCTGTCGTCTGACAAGAACAGGGAAAGCGGTTTCATTTCCGCTGAAGTAGTTTCACAAAAATTAGGACATTTGCCTGAGAAAATGTTGCCATGGAAACATCCAGGTGGGAACAGGGAAAATTTAAAAAGGCTGAGATGTAGAGAAAAGTGTTCAAAATTAAGCAGTGAAATCCCATTTTTCAATAAGTCTTCTAAATGACACTTTCCTACCATTGCCAGTTTAAGATTCTCCGCATCTGCGGTTTTGTTCCCATAAGTGTGAAGTTGCTGTTCTCATTTCTGACAAAGCTGTGTAATAATCTTCAAATGGTCAGTTCAAGTTCAAAATCCCTCGCTCAATGCAATAAGAAAAATTTGCAAAAAACAAACGCTCTCCTATCATGATAAACATTGCCATTATTGAGGTATAAAAAGCATGCTCTGTTGTAAAATGTGACATTTATTACAGACAGAAAATGAAAATATGATGCATTAGGCAGAACTGGCTAGCAAGCCCTGGGAATATACTGTCTGTGTATGATGTATTGGTCCAGAGATCAATTACAAATTGCCTGAGTTGATTTATATCCCGAGACCATCCCAAGGGTCTTTGCGCCTTTTTTTTTTCAAATTACAAGACCTAATCTTATTTGTCCTTATCTTGAACTTTTTGACTGGAAAAAAATGTCAGATCTTGATAATTCTCCAGGTAGAGTGTTTTGACAGAAAGTTATTTTCCTAAATTTTAAAAGGTGCACACGTTGAGTCATTGTGTGTCTGCAAAAGTTGAAAAATGCACAATGGTGACACAACAGATGTCTTTGTTGTTCTGAGTCAGAAATTATTTGATATCTCAGATGAGATAAAATCAGAAAGACATTTTGATTGTTAGAATCTTAAAAGATTTGTGTTCCATAAATCCTTCAATTGATTTTTTGCAACAAAGTACCATACTACTGATTACATTTCATTTGAGGACGGATTTAACTAATACAAAATGAAAATTTTTTATCTGACAATCGACATTTCATTTTAAAGATGACTCACAAAATACAAAATTTAAACGGGTTTTATGTCTGTTCATTTTCCTACATGATAGGAACAGCTCAAAATAAACCCTCGTGGTATCATCTGGTGTTGCCATGGAAACCATTCTGCTTCACAATTGAGATGCCGCGATAGTCCAGGCCATATCCACACATTTTTAATAATACGTTGACTGATGATGTATTCTACGAATACGGTAAAACAGCAAGCCACACGATGTTCGTATACAGAAGTGATTATTTTGAAAATGGAAAAATTTACAAAGTAATCAACAGATTGTCGAATTTATCTATTAGTTCCATATCATCAACTGAGGCTGACGCCAATAAGATAATTCTATTTTCCTACAAATTTATCATATAATGCTCAGTATAGTCAGAGCTTCTTAATGTGATTTTAATTGAAGATGTGATCCACAAAAAAATTGCAAGCATAAAAAAAAACTGTTGCTCACGAGTCAAAACACATTAAGGATCAAGAATTTTCTTGAAAGACATAATAATTATCTGACGCAAATATATGTCTGTCGACTCGCACACAACTCGCAGGTTTCCTTCAATTTTCTCTTGATATTTTGCTAAACCTTCTTTTTATCGCCAAAAGCTATTTGTCAGCATTTGTTTTTTTTTTCTCTCCAGCTCGTTTCCCGAAATGGGAAAATATCTGTAACAGAATCGATCCTACACCAGCTGGTGACATATTGATTTCACAAGATATCAAATATGGAGTGAAAGCAACTTCCTGTACATTATTGATTCTGAGGACGGAAAAAGAAGAATCAAGGGACAAATGTTCCGCACAATCCTTCCATTAATTCATCCGTGTTTTGACCTACTTCTCATACACAATACTCGGGGACAGACAAAACCACCGCTTTTTTCATATTCTGTGGTTGTGGTTTCCATGGTAATATATTTTAATTCACGGTAGGTGCATCAGATTCAACATAGTGGCTGTGCATGGAAAGACTGCATTTTTAAGCATTTTACGCATTTCACTGCACCTCCTGGACAGAAATTCGACGGGAATTGCGCAGAGGCGCCAGACGCATGCGACTCAATGCCTCTGCACTGTCTTGCAAGATATGAATATTCATGACTGTGATGTGGCACGCTCAATGTATAACATCTGAAAAAGGGCCTGAATTATCAAAGCAGGAATCAAGCTGGCATCGCCTGAAGGTGTTGACAGGATTAAAACAAGATTCTGTTATTTGCCTCACATCCATGAAAGATTCCAGAAGCGAATACGAGTGTACATTCATACAAATCTCGTGACATGACTGGGCTGCATACATTTTGCTCAGCGGGGAGGAGAGGAGATAAAACAGTATTCCTTGCTGAGAAAAGCAGACGCACAATCGGGGTTAAAAAATGAATTGATAATGATGGATTTTTTTATGGATATGATGGACAATAGCTCCATCATCGTCAAGTTAAGAGCCTAGTTTGATGCTAGGAGCTAATTTATCAATGTGGCTGTACATTAGGTGAAATCTATCATGGCAAAACTTGTCCGTAACATCAAATATCTCGCAATTATAATGGCACGATATGTCTATTGAGTCCAAGGTAATCTAGCTGTGCAATCACTGATGACTGGGTAAAATAGGATCGGAAAACCAGTTTGCTGATGGAATATTCCAATAAAAATTTCAGCCACAGAGAAAATAAGGCAAAAATATCAAAGAACAGAAAAAAATATACTCTGTGGACACATTTTGGAAAACTTCCTGCCCTTTAAACATTTTGACCCCACCTACAATATAAAATGTTCTGTCCCTTATTCGGAATGCACATCTGTTCTCAGACTTTCATTTCAAAAGAAGTAATAAATGTAAAGAAATGTTAATTTCATCTTGAAAAGTTATCACTTGTTGAAGTTTCTTGAATAACATGTGACGTTTGTTTTGGTAAAAAGTTAAGTATTCTCATTTAAGTTGTGTAATAATTAATTAAATTTACCTTCCAATATGCGTATACCTTTATTCTTTTCATATGAAACTGCAATTTACGCAAGTAAAACAAAGATGAACAATTCAGTTAAATAGCAACATGTGAACGTCAATCACCATGGACACAGTCATGTCTGTCTTTCGTTTTCTTCAAAACCATGAAATATTCAGCAAAAAAACCTGCATCAGAGTCTTGGAAATGTCAAAGCATTTACTCATAGTCACGACTTAGACAGAAAGAATCTGTATTGGTTTTATGTAGAAGTATCGTGTTCCACCTATCCGATACTACTCTCAAATTCAAAGGTTTTGAATAAAACATGAAACAATACAGCAGGATGTGGGAGGGTATAAGATTTGTGATTCGAATCAACATCAGATTCAAATTCCTGGCCTTTCCCAAACATTGTCTCAAGTATTTGTTTCACACACAAAAAATGATATTTCAGAAATTAAAATTTGCTGACTGTTATTTAACCGATTGAATGGGTCTTCAGAAGACAGTATACCTCAGTTTGGATAAACTGAACTGTTTGATAACAGTTTATCAATTTGGATAAAGTTATCACGTAGGGGGTATTATAGACAATTAAAATTCTAAAATTACATACCGGTACACGTCGTATAATGGTTTAACCTCATTATTCTTATCAGGTGCTCAAATTACTGACGATTAAAGGATTTTAACTGTAGTAGCTATTGACCTCAAAAAAGGAAGATCCCTGGATAATATTTCTGATTGGAAGTAAACACTTCAAACAAAGGTGCAGACTACGATATCGGCCTCATATTTGGACTGGTATGCAATATCTGTCTGACTGCACTAATATTCAACAGAACTGCCTTGGGGAAAAACTTATTGCTGATTACTGGATACAAAGAAGTAAAATATGTTTTACAATGTTATGTAACATTGCAAGGTCACTTCTGCTGAAGTGTGGAGAGAGAGAGCGAGAGAGAGAGAGAGAGAGAGAGAGAGAGAGAGAGAGAGAGAGAGGGGCGAGGATTACAATTAGGAAATGAAATGATTACAGTAATTCTATGAATTATTTTACAGATCTCATGTACGAATTTATTGGTTTTGACCAGTGATGCCAATAATGGCACACAGTCCATTTAGCCGACAATGAGATGCAAATGATATGCGGTAAAGGTCTCCTCAACTAACTTTCAGCTGGTTGCTCACTTTCTACTATTTTTATAGTATTTTATACAAAGGCACAGACTTATTCTACCTTCAACTTAAAACTATAGTGATTTTGTAGCTCATTCTTTATTGTTTTTCATAGTTTTTGTAGCCGGTAACAGACACTTCGTGTTCGTGTCGGCTACATGGATGATCTCCCTGAATAATTGTCGACCAAGGAAATCCTTCCATTTTGAAATTTCTGAACACAATTCATTGCCACATCAATTGCTGCTCGAGTTCCAGAGGTAATATACCGCTGAGGATTTTTGTCTGGTATGAGCATTTTTATTTCTTGCAAGCCGGATATTTGATTAGGATCAGGTCATTTTTTGGCGATCAAAAGGAAAGCCATCAATGAATACTTACTATTACCCTATCAAGCCATTTCAAATTGCATGCTAACAGCTCTGTCATAAAAAAACTTTACAGACAATAAAATTTCATGGCTGATAGTCAAAATAGACTCGTTCAGAAATAGCTTGAGTCTGGGACATTTTTGCTGGAACATTTACCAACGAGCTGTGTATTAACATTTCTCTGCAAAGTCCTTCAAACTGTGATGCTTTACAGTTTTTGCAATATTTTCTATGCGTCCACTAATCTATTTCTTGGTGCGCTCCCTGGAGCCTGTGGAAATCCCAAGTATTACGCTACAATATTCAAAGAAGCATTCAGTTACCGTTGTAAATTGAATTTCTGTCCCGTACTTGAAATCAATTGTCACTGACATCATTACACTTTAAACATGTACATGTATGCACCATAGTGACAATCCAAATATTAGGTGTTTCAGGAGTACACTACTAAAAATATATTTGAAATATGGAACAAAAGTTCACGAAACTAAAAATGTCAAAAGATACAATTAATGGGACTTTAAATGAAATGTAATTCTTTTTATAACACAATAATTTTTAAATAGCAGGTAATATTAAAATTAAATCTTCATAAGGAATCCTTGAGTTGAGAAGGAGAGCAGTACAAGCAAGAGTTTGTGAAACTAAGGTACTTCTTTCTATCGCTGCAGGACATCACTCAAACTTTCACAGAAAACAGCTTGCGATAGATTTCATTGAGCTGGAAATGTATAAACATTTGAAAAATACCCATTATTTTCCAGGAAGGACTTTATTGCTGTTGTTATGTCTGATGCAGCAACTGGGTTCATCTGAAAATGAATCTGATGCTGAATATTTTAAGCTATTTTAATATGTAACGTTGATTATCACTATGACTGTACATCATCAAGGTGTATGTAACATGTGTGATTGCTAATACTGACCTCTGAAGCTGAGATAATATTTTTCAATAATGGGATGCAGCTAGCACTTATCAGCTTTCTGCAGATTTTGTCAGAGTCTTACTGAAAGCAGCCAGACAAATTTCTGGCTGGAGAAACTCACATCTCTGTGGCAATCGTCGTCATGATGCGCGAGCAGAAATGAGAGCTTTCCTCAAGTGGGCTGATCAATGAACTGGAGCCCCATTGTTTTATAGAATTTCCCTCAGTGCTGTCCATGGTCTTTCTAAACATGGCTGCAACTGTGAAAACTATAAAATCGTCTTGAACAGAATAGAAAACCCACCACGATAATGGTGTACATAATTTGTGAATAAAAGTGATGCTTTGACTGCATCAGCATATGCATAGCTTCCGTGATCAACCGCTGAAAAAATACGTAATGAAAAAATTCAAGGAAAACAGTGAAGGAAAGCATTATCAGCAGACCATAAGTGAGTAACCATGGTGAGTGAGGATTGGAAGGAAGTGATTTTAACATGCTCTCTCTTTGACCTAATTTTGCCATACACTGATCTGAGCGACCGATACAACTGAAGCTCATGAAGAAAATGTTCATGTACTTGACTCCAGGCTTTGCTTCCAATAAGAAGATATTGTGCTGGCGTCATCCAGAGTATGTGTGAAATGAGCTTGTATGGGGGCGTTTCAAAGAAGACATATACTTCACTGATAACCTAATTAAATTCCCAAATGCTTTAATAAGTAGTGCGCACCTAAAAAGTGAAAGACTTAAACTTTTGCTCAAAATTTTCATCAAGGAATCTTTCAATAATTCTCTTCCAAAATCAAGCATAAAAATTGCCCGTCACCGTGCAAATTTTGGTACTAGAGAAACAAATTTCCCAAGATTTATTGATATTTGAAATTAAAAATGGCCACCATCCCTGTATTAACTCCATAAAGAAAAATAAAATTTTCAGTTTCTGAAAAACTAACACGGTTAAAATTTTTTCTAACACCAAGAGCTTTAAAATAAGCCCCCACAAGTAGTAGATCAGAAAAGAATTGGAAAAGTTTGAGGGTCCAAATGTTTGATCCCGAGTCGCATTCCACCATAAAATGCAGAAGTGACCATCTTTGCTATTATATGGAAGTTGTACATACCTAATTGATCCAATATAACCAAATTGTGAAGTAAATCAGACTCAATACAAAGACATGATGCTTTTGATTGGCAATCCTACAATACCGTTTTAATCCCAAATAAAACAGTTAAATTCTTCAGAATCTAGCTTCATACTGAATATCATATTTCACTTCTGTATTTTTGCTAAGGTTGCTAGGTGGGTAAATAACTTGGAATCTATGGTAACAGTGTCCTGTGTCCTAGGACACAGTTCCTCCAGCACACTGAAGAGAATCTGCAGTAGGCATATGTACTAATAGCATCGACCAGCTAGCCCAGAAACAATTAAAGTGTTAACTGCCCGAAAGTTTTGACATATTGGTATATAACAAAAACTCTCTTCTAATTGTAGCAATTGTCAAAGTCAAGATCGCTCGTTTTTTTCTCGGGGCATTTACAAAACTCATCACAATTAAGATTCTCTGTAATTTGACCTGTTAAGATTTGCACAATTTTCACTCAATAGTTGACCTCTTCAAAACAGATTAACAAGTCATCGTTGATGACACAGTCGCCACTTGTTAATGGGTGCTTTGATTACAGGTCCTCAGAGAGGATAGAGTCCTCTTCATTAGGTCTGTGATAAAAATACTTTTGAATAAATTCACTTGATACATATCTGAGTTGTAGTTCAGGACATGAAAATATCGTAATAAAATGGTCACATGGTGGCCATATTGGATCGAATCACAAAACAAATCAATGTGCATATGTATGACATAGGTCAATGTCCTTGTACCAACTTTGATTAAAATCGGTTGAAATATGCCTGAGTTATGGCTTTGTACATGAAAAAATCATAACAAAATGGCCGCACAGCAGCCATATTGGATCGTATCACAAAACAAATTTACATGCATATGTATGATATTGGTCAATCTCCTTGTACCAACTTTGAATAAATTTGCTTGATACCTGTCTGAGTTATGGTTCTGGACATGAAAAAACGTAATAAAATGGCCACACGGCGGCCATATTGGATTGTATCACAAAACAAGTCAATGTGCATGTGTATGACATAGGTCGATGTCCTTGTACCAAGTTTGAATAAAATTGGTTGAGATATGCCTGAGTTATGGCTCTGTCCATGAAAAAATCGTAACAAAATGGCCACGCGGCGGCCATATTGGATCGTATCACCAAACAAATTGATGTGCATAGCTATGACATTGGTCAATGTCCTTGTACCAACTTTGAATAAAATCTATAGAAACATGCCTGAGTAATGGCTCTGTACATGAAAAAATCGTAATAAAATGGCCGCCTGGCAGCCATATTGGATCGTATCACAAAACAAATCGACGTGCATATGTATGACGTAAGTCAATGTCCTTGTACCAATTTTGAATAAAATCGGTTGAGATATGCCTGAGTTATGGCTCTGTACATGAAAAAATCTTAACAAAATGGCCGCACGGCGGCCATATTGGATCGTATCACAAAAAGAATTGACGTGCATATCTATGACATTGGTCAATGTCCTTGTACCAACTTTGAATAAAATCAGTTGAAACATGCCTGAATTATGGCTCTGTACATGAAAAAATCGTAATAAAAATGGCCGCCTGGCAGCCATATTGGATCGTATCACAAAACAAATCGACGTGCATCTGTATGACATATGAAGTAATCCTTGTACCAAGTTTGAATGAAATCGCTTCAGGCATCTCTGAGATATCTGCGTGAACGGACGGACGCACGCACGCACGCACGCACGCACGCACGCACGCACACACGCACGGACATGACCAAACCTATAAGTCCCCCCGGACGGTGTCCGTGGGGACTAAAAAGAATTACAATCTACTTTTAAAAAAATCAAAAGCCGGTGAAAAATATCAAAATCTGACTCATAAGGTATAGTAAATGTATTCAAGAATTACACACATTTTATCAATGGTGATGTATTGAAAATAATATTTAAAGAAAATTAATATTCAAATCATTTTCCATATATGATTTATCTCAAAATTTGCAAATATATTGAAAGTTCAGGGTTTTGAAAGAATGCATTGATAATAGTTACCATGGTTACCATAGTTGTCTTCATCCAAACAATGTACCACAAATAATAATCACATCTCCGGAGAAAAAGTTTGATTTAATTTAAGAGTTTCTTCCGTCATTTTATTCCCTATACCTGTAATCCTCCCCGTTAGTAAAACTGAGACAGTTTTATTCACGGGGAGAATAGACACAGGGAGATTTACAATCTATTGTCTAGTACGCTGTAAAAGTTTGCGTGAAAGATGACTTTTTCTTCACATTTGAATCAACACTGGTTGATGGATGACTGTGACACGCGGTGTATTACAATTATCGAGGATGATATATCGGCCATGACTGGGATCACGGACCCGACTGGCCATGGCAGGTGATCCGTTAATAAATGATATATTCATGTGTGGATTTTATTTATTACCAGTATTGTCATCGTATGTTTTAAATTAAAGTCTGAAAACACCCATGCAGGGTAACAACATAAATTGAACTCTCTTTGCTCCAACTACTATTAATTACAATCTTATAGTGACAAATATCGAAAACTAATGAATTCAGATAATGAAATGTCTTGAAAGTTTCGAAAATGTGCAGCAAAACAGCTAAAAAAGAGACTTAAAGGTACAAAAACTGACTTTATGCACCTAAAATCATAGAGCGGATATGAAGAAACTAAATTTATGCACCTTAATAAATCACAAGGCCAGGGCGAATATGAACAGACTTCTCAGGAAAATCACTGTTGTCAGCTCCGTAAAAGCTGTCAAAACACTGCCATGCTGAACGTTTGGTGAGAAAAGTACAGCTGTAACTTTTAATTTTGTTATCCTGTTCAATCTAGAGCAAAACTTAAGAGTCTAAAGGTAATAAGATACTTCACACTGTAAATATTGCCAACTGGCAATCTGCCGGCGTTACTCCAATGATCTGATAGCCAACTTCATTAGAAACCACGGTCTTTGGATTCTGGGGTGAATATCGTATGTATTCAGAACTGAAACTCTCATGTAACGATGTACTTGCCTTTATTAACAGTGACAAATGTGAAAATTAAATTTACTTTAAGCGTCACCTGAGAGATATACACATTTTTATGCCTAGAACATGCAATAAACTGCAGTGTTTTACACATGTTCAGGGCCTGTCTATAGGCCATTTCAGTGTCATGTGATATGTCTCCACCAATGACAATGCCTTTGTATGATAATTACATGATGATGATTACACATATGACAGGAGAGAGAATAATGATGATAGAATCGTCCTCAGCCTGGTGTTTTTAGATGATATTCTGTTACTTTAATTACAAGATAAAATGGTCTGGTATTTGCCAAGAAACACTGACTTCAATCATGATTTTTCAAATAAAACCATTTAGTGAAGCTACAAGTCACAAGGACAATCATTCATTGTAAGTATTTAGTTTTAATGAGTACGTCACAAACTCAGTGTTTTCAGATAGTTTTGGATGGAAGAGATTAGCATTTGTGCAAAAACTGTGGAAAAGTAAAATATATAATCAATCAAGAAATCCAAGTTTACTTTATAATGAAATATTTGCAAACCAAACTATTAATCATTCTTTTTTTTTAATCAAGTTATAGTTCACAACTCTCATGTTACTTAAAGTCAATTCAATCTTCAGTGAACTGTTGATTCGAAATATTATCCGTAAGTTGATTTGATATGCAATCTAGCCAATCCCCACAGTCTAAACTGTCGACAGTTTTCCCGTTAAGCCCTGTTTGCGCAATAGTTGCATAGTGTCTCCGACTGCTCTCGCAGTGGAATTTCATGTTTGTGCAAGGTTAGTTTCATTCGTGTTGATCAGTATTAGTTTTGGTGTCTGTGCGAAAAGTGCGATCTCAGTGCTGATTTAACTTCAGCGTTTTGAGTTTTAGTGCTCATTGGCGGCATAGTTGCTACCAACACACGGTGCGAGTATGCGTTCACGATGCGTTGCAACTACGTGACCACATTTACGTAACTCAATAAATTAGCATATACAGAGAAGATGCAACATGGCTGCCCATGCGGCCGCCATGCCCTTTTGACACCAAAGCCTATTAAAGTTGATCACCCACTCAAAACCTAAAATGGGAACACTGACTGTCGATATTAATTTCCATAATATTAAAGTGTGCTTAACCCTTTCACGACAATGGTTTGGCCCAATTCATTGTTATCAATGGAAATTGAGGTCCTGTTTGCAGAGATTCAGGGGTGTACAGGTTAATTGATAAGTTAACATAACATTTTTGGAGGCATTTTTGGGATAAAGAAAGAGATGTTCAATAAAGAATCTTCTTTGCATTCCCCACGTGATTCTTCACAGAATGATCCACCTAAATAAACTTTGAAGAATTTCATGAGCAGAGCTGAAAAATGCTGTCAGTTGGAATTTTTCTGTATTTTAGATTTAATGGATATCAATACAGGAAGTTATCTCCGAGGCTGTTTGATAATCGTTCAGCCTCCTCTCACAAGTTTCAATTCCATCAATCTTCCTTCCCTGAAGGTTTACTGAATAACAGAGAGCCAATCTCGGTGTACCGCTCAATTGCTTGAAAAAATATTCCTTTTAAATTAGAAACTCCCACGAGGGCATGGGTTCAGACTATGGAAAGGAAATTCAAAATGCTAATAGGTCTGCATCGCACTCGAGAAAGTTTGGAAATCAATGTATGTTGGGAGCAGTTTCATTAAATTTGCCCGTGGTCAATTCAGTCTCAGTCCTAATGATACGTGGTGTAATCAAAGGTTTTCACTATTTGGCTTCCATGTTGAAATTACACGATTCTATCTGAGTCGAGAGTTTGCGCCGGGTCTCCCAAGATTTGTCACCGTCGGCGATGACTGGTGCACATGGTAAATTGCTACTGTGTGTGGATGCAGTTTCTTAGCATTCAATTACGACTTCATTTCAAACCTTCGATCACAAGTCTGTGGCACACAATACAAAACCTCTGTGGTTGCTCTCACCACAAAAGGTTAACAAACAAAACTTGAACACGAAACTTATTTTGATAGATGCGTTTTCTTCAAACTTATATGACAAAACATTTACTCTTGGAAGATTTCTTTTCACAATGCTTGACTGTGGTGAAATCATCAAAATGAACCTGACAAAAGTGGATATTCACTGCTGTTTTACTGGACAAATTCTAAAGTATAAACTTCTTAGCATTTTAAAGATTGAAGATCTCAAGATTGTATACCATCACTCACAGGCCTTTCACCCCTTTGCTTGTATAGTGGTGAGGTCATGTTATTGTAAACAATTGGATTAACCCATAATCTGAGGGGTTGATGCATGCTTGAGAGCCCAAAATGAAAGCTTTCACACAAAGCAACCTTGCCTGGATGTCAAGGGAGTGTACAATACAAGTCCAGCAGACAAGAGATTTCAATAGGTAACGGGTGCGCTGTAATTTTCAAATGTACAACAAAGGCCGAAATACAAGAATAGAAGTGTACTAAGTTTGTTGTGTGTTTGTGAATGTTTATGTTGTCTGTATTTTTGGCTCATTCCAACATAAAAATGACAATGAGCAAGTCTCTACGCAGCATTCTAAGCAAAAGCCTTGGTGAAAGCCTCAATGGTGCAATATTCAATGAATTTACCACTCAAGAAACAATCATGGCCGACAGATGTTGATGTCGCAGCCATGACGACCTAGAAGACAGGGCGAGCATATGGAAACAAGTGACCAGGATTGAGAAGTATCATACATATCATACATATAGGATCATACAGGCTAGTCAAAATGACATGCAAAAAGTAAATACTAAAAATGCTGATTCAGAATAAATTTTAAAGAGAGAGAACTAATTTTGAAAAAATTTCCAGTTCATGATGTATTTATTCAGCATTGTGGTGACAGTCAGAGTAATTATCCATGATGACACTTGTCTAAGAATAAACTACTCCACAAACAGGTGTGTTCCATAAGTCAATTGCCAACGGTGTTCAAAATAAGCAAAACTCACTGAATTGTGGCAAAGTTACTGACTTTCATGATCTGACAGATTTCCCCTCCGGCAACCCTTGAATAAGTAAATAAACACTCTTTTCATTCTGTCCGCTTGTAAAGGACGACATTTTCTTCATTTTCAAGCTTTGCAAATACTCATTCGAGCTAATATGCGTTCAGTCAAAAACCATTTTGAAACATTTAATGAGGCACAGCAAGTTCAATTCTTATCTCTCTGAAGACTCCTAATCTTATTTTATTGGACTGGAGTCCAGCAACATTTGAGTGGTTATATACTTGCTTACATGTGTTTGGCTGGTGGCCATTGGACTACCAACTTGACCTTTACTTGGAGGTTCATCGAGCAAAATTTCAAACGGCTCAGACTGCCACAAAATTTCTGACGTGCAAGCTGCGCCAAAGCTTGTGCGTGTGTATACACACGCATACACACACACACAGAGGCTGTTGCCCCCTGCAATTAATAGCCAATTTTTCGGTCGTAAAATTCACACAAACCAACCTACGCCTATGCTATCTCTCGCCACCTATAACAAGTCATAAAAGTCCATGATAGCAAAGTTGCTTGAACCAGGTACACACAATGGCCTACCCTATAAAAATAGACCTGCTTCACGAACTGTATAGAAATGACAAAAAGTAATTGACAAGATAAGACTAGACAATAAAGCCGCCTTACAAAGGAAACCAGAGTATAGTGTCTAACCAGGCATTGTAACTATGTACCACGCAATCTTGCCAAAGCTTGACTCCATTCATATAAGAAGCCCAGAGCTTCAAGGTATTATTTTATTTTATTTGTGGCAGTTGTTGGTTTTTCTGCCTATCGTGAAGTATTGTGGCTGAACAGAATCTGTTTTGTAAGAATTCAGGTGTTGTTTGGAGTAAAATGGGTTACAGGGCATGCTTCTTGAATAACACAATAAGTAACAAATGTAGCAATCTCGCTTGCTTTGAGTAAGTCTCCTGGCAAATTGCCACACACACACACATACACTGTTTCAAAAACAAGCATGTGATAATGAAAAAATCAATTACAGAGTCCCTGCTGTCTAGCGCACACTAAAGGGTTTTTCCAATTAAACACAACAAATGCAAGAGCACTTCAAAACTTTTCCCCGTCAATTCATTTGGATGTGAACAGTTTCCAACACAGGTACCCCCTGTGAAAAGGTTGTTGCATCTCGTAACCACGACAGCGCATAAACACACCAGAAAGATGCACGGAGCACATTTGCTGCATCAATGGGGGATCTCTGTATGTAGGCAACAATTGTCAAGGTATGGTGTACACCGTTTACGCCCATTTTTCCCACTTGCCAATAAAAGATGGGAAAATAAAAGAAAGACGCCAGACTCCTTTGTCAAATCCGGAGTGTCACCTTGAATTGGTTTCCACTGTTTTTCACAATGTAGTACAAGGCACATACAGTTACCTATTGTACTTTTATCAAGCAAGAAGCATCTTTCATAAGTTCTCAAGGAACATGTCAGACTTTCCTTCAACTTTGGTGACCGGTCAATTCCATTTGGATCTTTGTAATACCATAAAGAGAGACGCCATTTGCAATTGCCTGACTAAACAATCCCCGTTTTACAATTTTTTTTGAGCAAATGATAAAAAGTGATTTTTTGAGAAATTTGTATACCAATTAGGATATATATGACTATTTACTGGTATTAAGTGTAGTAGAAAGGCATTTTACTACAATATGGCTGACTGAATCTACCGTATCATTCTTCAAACACCTTGGTCAGACACACACCGAAAAGCCCACCCATTGGGCTGCTAGTCAGGCTGTGTGCTGCAAATCCTGTATTTTCAGGTTTGCAGGCAGAAAATGCATGCTGAGGTTTGAGACTCCTGACCTGTTACATCGATTAACACCAAAAATTCCAATACAACCAAATCATGTAGTTGGACATTTTTGCAAGAACCGACGCTGAAGGGGTGAGTCCCAGTGGACTTTGACCAATCAAAAACCAAGATGTCTCTAACTGTAATATCTACAAAACAACTTTTTCTTTTTATAGAAATAGTCAACTGCAATGTCAGGCTGCTAATTGTATGATATCACATGGGGGCAAAAATATGATTTTTTACAAAATTTCAGTGACCAGAATGATATGTCAGAAACCTTGAATGTAGTATGATATTGTATCAGGAGGTATTACAGTTCAAGTGTGCAGTAGTTTGTTGACAACACACAATATCAAAGTTTTGGAAGGGAGTCTACCCACGTATGTAGATTTGCAAAGTTGTTTCAAATTCTGGCTATACAGAATATTCAAAATGAATCTCAACTTTGTAGTCTTAACTTGAAAATGTTATTTGTAACCATGAACTTGAGGTACCACTTCCATATGGAACTTAAATTGGACTTGAACGTAGACTTCAGGAGGTCCTGGTGACATTGCTTGTGCGTTTGTCTCTATATAAAGCATTCAAGGAAAGGAATTTCAGCGACTTATGCAAGTGTGAAGTCACCCCATACATGCTATGTGTAAATTGTTTCAGGGACTTCTGATACAGTCAATACTGTACTTCTGTAGGTCACAGAGAGACTGGAGACTAGCAGTGCGCGTGAGCTAGCTTAGTGTTCCCTGGCGGGATTAGAAATCGGGCGACCATGCAGGGCCGAAGATTGCTGCATCTGAGATGCGGTTCACAGAACGGGGAATGTGCACTTTACTTGTCAGGAAGTAAAACATTTGCAAACCATCGCAAAACCAGTTAAATTTTAGTAGAGTTACAGTAAACACTTCAGAGTTCTTTTCAATGAATCAGCTGTGTCTCTGTAGGGGGCCCTTCATTGAAGAGTTTAAAATACTAAAACATTTTGTTGCCTATATAAGAAAATGGGTTTCTTGTGACACGCTTTTGTGGCGGTATTTGGTCATCATCATGGCAAGTTTTTGTGCGTCTCTCTCTTTAAATTCTTTTCAAGTTAAAACTATTTTTTGCTAGAAACAAATGTTTTAAAGGAATTTCAGACTCTTAAATTCCAAAGTATTGTATGCTTCTTGCTCTCTGAAGCACAGAGACATTCCCGAATGCTTGTTAGTGTCTCCATCAGCCCCTGACCATAATTTATGCCTTATCAGCATCTTCTGTTTTTGTTTCGTAATTGGTTGCGGTGAGATCTTTATTGACCTAGGTCAAAAGGTGATGTCACAGTACGAGAGCTGCCGTGTGACTTATTACAGATACACAGCCAGACTGACTGTACTGGATCAGGAACTTTGTTTGGGTCGTATATTATGTCACCATAATTGCCAAAAATACAGTGCCGATAGTGTGTGAAACACGATACTACGCTATTTTTACTGATAATGGCTGGTCACATGCTCTGTTCACCTGGACGGACTTTCTATTTACCTTCTGCCATTGCTTACAGGTATGGTACTATTAATGTAGAATATCCCCATGCACCGCAGGACAGATGGTGGGACTCTCAAATTTCTACAATTCTTTTCTGATCTACAACTTGTGGGGGCTCATTTTAAAGCTCTGGGAGAAAGGAAAACTCTCATTATCTTAATTTTTCGAAAATCCAAAGTTTAATTTTCCACTCATAGAGTTAACACAGAAGTGGCGGCCATTTTGAATTTCAAATATCGCAAAATGTTGGGCAATTTGTTTCACCAGTTCCAAACTTTCAAGTTGCAAGGTGACCCCCGATTTTTATTATTAATTTGGTGAGAGAATTGTTGAAAGTTTCATTCAGGAAAGTAATTGTGAGCAAAAGTTTAAGTCTTTTACTTTCAAGGCGCATATTAGATTAATAGTATTGAAGAATCAGTCTTGTTATTTTCCATGCTGGGCAGAGACAGTGACCTGTCAGCAAGCAGAAATAGGACTCTTCCCCTTCCACTGAGAGACCATATGATGGTGACATAGTTGATATAAGTATAAAATTTCCAGTACACAAAATATGATAGCTTTCAAATCCCTTGGTGATAAGTTGAGTAACACTTGTAAAATGCGTACCGCCTTGTATTTTAGGTTAAAAAGGCATTTCACTCCACGCCATACAACACATCCATGAATGAAACAGCGAACAAACGAACAGATTTGAATTTTGGCAGCTTTATCAAATTGAAGAAAAACACCTCCTTTAAAGAGCCAGTATCTTTAACTTTTGATGGTCCTTTTTTTTCGCTATTTGTGTTTTTAATCAACCAGTTTCTTATTCTTCTCCCCAAAGTATGCTGAGATACCCAGTATTCAGCTTGTCAACTCTCGACCTGTATATGTGTAGACCACATCGTTATTGTGGATGAGTGAATTCTGGTCCAGACTAGCGTTCAAATATAGATAATACATTACATGTTACGCTTATAGACACTGTTGGAAAGCTACATTGTGGGTGTTTCAACATGCTTCGGGGAGTCAAACAAGAACTTGCAGTAGACATGCAAAACAAAAATAGTGAAAAAAATCATAAAAAGTTAAACTACTGGCCCAGAAACAGTGTGAAAAAAATCTCGGAATTCCATTCCACTCTCGTCTGGTCCCTGGACAAGTATAGAAAGCTGTTGATGATACTTAAAACATACTACTGTTGGATGCAGATTAATACATTCTCAATCTGCCTCAGAAGGGTATTTAAAATAGATTTCCTGCAGGAATAGACTAAACACCATTCTAAATTTTGAAGTTTGAGGCAAAAAGAGTAGTGATAACAGAATGATAACTTTCAGTATAAACTATAAACTTTGTTATAAACTTCGCAAAAAGTACGCTTAAATAACCAGGTTTTTTTTCAGAATGGGAAAGTTTCTTTGATCACTCAATGTAAACTTGTCATTATATAAACTACTTTTCAGCCATATTAAATGGCCACGAGGACAGTTTTACACTATTGCAAACACTTTCAAACTCTCTAGAAGCTTGACATGAAGGCGTGCCTACAAACCAACTGCAGAAGTGGTTGTGGTGGGCATTATACGTGACTAAGTGGCAGAAATCTGTTCTAAAGTTATTTCCAATTGTAGGAATGATAAGTATCACCTGCACAAAGCTGGATTGAGGAAACCAAAGCAGGGCGGCACACCTTAAGAGTACACTTTTACAAAATAAAGGCATTCACTGCAACAAACAACATTATACTTCAGAACGAGAGGGGATGTCCTCAAGTTAAGAATGGAGCTTTCACAGTAATTTTTTTTCCCTTATCCTTGGTGTGTGCTCGGCAAAAATACTTTGGGTTAGGCACACAACAAGGTTACATTCCTAGACAAGGAGCTGAACTGCTAATGTTTTGAAAATGGATTTCAACATTATTAGATCTCTTAATCAGAAGGTCAGTGTGCCTACAAAAAAAAATGCTTCAGGATAAAACGAAACGGGTCAACAGTCAAAAGTTTACCGTTACAACCTAAACCCATGAAGTTTGAGTCTTGGGGCAATGTCAGCCTGAGATGTACGCCTACGTTATCATCAAGTTCATTCTTTTTTGTCCTGTGTCCCTACTGTGTTGGTAACCATAGAAACTAGAATCGACAACTCGACCAGAATTCCGAAAGAAGTTAGAGGTCGGCTTGAGCCGGTTAATAGAATGATGAACTTGTCACAGACAAGGTTACCGGGCTGTCATTTTCTATTACAGAAACATACATGAATGATGAATTTCACGACAATGCGGCAGCGTGTGCATACATCTCACATATTACCTCCAGGGCAACCCGAGATCCTTCACAACAGTTGACTTCGATGATTAGAACCCTTCCTACCTTCCAGCCTCCAATAAAGAATTCAAGCCAACTGTTACCTTACGCTCCACTTATTTTCTCTTGATCTAGCTGATTTACGGCATTCTAAAATGACCGGCCAGCCATCGTAGGCTCATCTTTATTGTCCTAAATCTCCAATATATCTACTTTGTGAAGTAAATGATTGCTGTAGAATTCCTCGTAGCTATGGCTTTCATCGCCATGTAGAGGTATGGTTGAGGGAAGATTTCTCTCAGATACAAAGTTAGTACATGATCTGCTGAATGTCAGTGAAGATTCTAGGAGTTCTGACTTTAGCACTTTTCCAGGAGCATTTGAGGTCTATTTTTTACAAGTGGCAGCATAGTAACAACATGTAGCACTCCATATGTTACAACGATATGTTTGTACGGCAAGTTCTTAAATTTTACAATGGCATGAGCGATTTTTGTAAATAGTGCACTGCAAAACAATTTTCCATGGGTCAATTCATTTTTTCCCAGACTTTTCAGGTGTGCTTAAAAATCTCAGAACTTCCTGGGATCACAAACACCCTTAGTCTCGGACCTCTCCTCGGTTACATTGTATGCTACACTCTCACTAAAACCTACATGGGAGTCTATCTCTGATGTAAATATTTGACTTTGCAACTAAATGCCAATTTTGTAAAATTGGTAAAAAAATTGATAGCTTGTTTGAGAAGTTTGCATATCCATGGCCCAATGAATGAAGATGTTTGTGATGGGCGCTCTTTTAATCTAAGCTAGGGAGTTCAGATGCTTGCTATAGAGGACCCCTAGGATAGTATCAACCAGATCCACAATACAACTTCAGAGCGTGTCTGCTGATTGGAAACAGTTTTGAGACCTTGTTTTCTGAAGGTTGAACCCTGCTGAAACCATATGTTTTTCCAAACCTTTACACGATCTGCCTAATTTAAAGGTCAAATATTGACTACTGGGACCAAAATAGTTTGTATAAAAATGTCACACAGAGACAAGGTCATTTCAATTCGTAGACTTTTATCTTATGGTTTGAAGTCTGCACGGTTTCAATGCGACAATTCAATCACAAACCATTAGAAATGTCCAGTGAACACAAACGATGAAATTATAAAACACAAAAATTTCAATTCAGAGGAAATCAGCTCCATCAAAGAAGACAACCGCAATCAATACAAGTGACCCAATCAAAATCGGGGAAATAAACAACAATTCGATTTCGCAAAAAGATACTACAACGGTTCACCTGACAGCTCGGAGATTCCAATTACTTCAAAAAACCATGCATGAATGCCTTCAGTGAGTTGTGCTGAAAATTGTTTCTGCAGGCTACGGTGCATGGAGAGCTAGGAGGAGGCCAGGGCATTACCCATGATGCACTGCAGTAGTGTGTATACGGCACATCCCATGGCTGCCTTTCTGCTGCTTGGCACTTGCATCCAAGCAGAATCAAAGCCATCGTTCAAAATGTCTGTTGAGTAGAAGCTGATGAATGTTAAAAGTCAGTGCAGGAACAAATTGAGTCCTTTTTTTTCTTTCCAGATTTTAATATATATTGGAAGAAGCTGTAAAATAAGAAACTAAAGATAAAGTCCTTTTTTTCTGACTGGATTATAATTTATATTGAAAGGAACTATGAAATAAGAAGCTATAAATGTCTCTGGAAATTATAGCAAGAGCTTATTTTTTCCGACGAAAAATCAACTCAATTTACTTTGGCTTTGTGTATGATCTGCTGCTATCTACTATGTCCCAGCCTTGTTGACATTTTCAGTGATTATTTTCTGTTTTACAAGATAAAAAGCTCCCTGTGTAAATATTACAGGCTTTGGTTGCCCTATATTTCCATTTTTAATGATATGTTTCTCCTTGTAAATTTATCACATATTAATAAATTTATTGTTTGAACACCAAATACATGTATGTTAATTATGTGTTAATAAGTCACAACAGGCAGGCCAAGCTCTAGTTTGAACAACAAGGGGTGAGTGAATGCAGTATTGCATCTCAGATGTTTCCTGTAAGACATGTCTTTGGTGTTCAGAGAGGCAGCAAAGTCTGTAAAACCCCTGGAATAGATCTGTTGAAAACAATAAAGTCAAACATAAAAACGTTGTGTGTTGCCATCTACCCTTCTATCATTACATTTTCTTGAAACCCAATTTTTTCAATTAAGCTGTTGGACCTGTACATTACACGAAACTCTGTGAAAGGCGTAAAAGCCACATCAAAGACTCTCGTAGGGATTTTAAATTTTATATATAAGCAACAGAAGATATAAAATGTATTTTCAGCCCACAAAAACCTGATTTTAACATTCACATTTTAGTTAAGGTCAAATAATACAAGTAAGATTAGTGGCAGGTCTGTACCTTAAACCTGCCTTTCTAAAGTACGATGCAGGTTTGCCGATGTCATGAAAACGACCCCGGCAACAGTGCGGCACAGTGGCGCAGCAATAAAGTACACTCGCCTCCAGGGGCCAAAGTTTAATTGGAAAATGAACTGAGCCCGAACAGATGAAAACGTTATCATGGATAAATTAAAAATTGTAAATTATTTCAGAGCTTATATCGTGACGAGAAAATTGCCCAGATCCACGACTTCAAAAAGGAAATGATTTATCAACAACAACGTTGATACTTTTATATATCCAAACTACTTCTAAATTGTCTTTTTATTCCTATATTTAAACATAAGTACCCATAAATCAACCCTCGATGTGTACGTGGTCAGAACAGACCGCAATGCAAACACAGCGCTCAGGTAGGTGTGTAAACACATGGTTTTATGATGTCAAAATGTTCGAAAATTGACACAGACCTATTTCCATGTTTTGTCAGTACACCGGAAAACTGAGCAAAGACCAGTACGTATTGAGGTATACCACTAGACACACAATATATGTAAACACTCAAGATATTGTCATTTCAGAAATTTAATTAATTTATTTAAAAGCCTGGGAAGAGCTAAAAGAAGAAATTACAAATAATAGAATGGTGCATTTGAACAAGCAGGGGACAGCTGCAACAAACCAACCAAAGGTTCTCTATAAGTAGCAATACTGGCACTTTTGTCATCGACTTTCGAGTCAATCCCTTGATAATGCCACTGAAGTGAAACACAAAACGACAATTCCAGGTGCATCCTGGGTAATCTAATTTAATTCATTAATACATTTCAGGGGCTGATATAATTATAACAAGGGTACACAGCCATGAATCAATTTGCAGATCCAATTTACTGAAAGCACAAGTTAGCATGAAGGCCAAACATTTCATTTTCAAGATTTCATGTTATAGTTATCTCATCAATAGTAATAACGTGATCTGCGTACGACTTGTAATCAATAGCTTATCAGGGAGCTCTGTCTCAATAATTGCCTATTATAACAACTTCACGGAATTACCCATTTCATTTGACGGAAATGAACTGATAAAAATCTCTTAAGATGTTAGATAACAGCCCAACAGAGTTAAATAAAAAACCTGACAATTTCTAAAATTCTTGCCTTGTTAAACCCTTTGAGTGCTGTTTTTTTTCCCACCAAAATTTCAGTGCAGTAATCTATGAATTTTATGAATTTTTCTTTCACTTTTTGGATAATTTTGGACTAAATGGACATCACATTCATTGGCTAAAGTTTTTAATCAAAAATTTTGGCAAAAGGCTGAAAAAAATTGACTTTTTATATATTTTATGAACATGACAAAAAATTGACTTTGGCGCTCGAAGGGTGAATAAATTAACTTAGCTTTTCATTTCTGAGACTCTGAATGACCTCAATTACTGTCTTGCTCACTACGATTGTTCTAGGTTATTTCAAATGCATACATTGATTAACCTTTTGCGCGCAAAAGTCAATTTTTGTCCCTGTCAATTCTTTTGAGATTTTTCCTAAAATTTTGATAAAAAAAGTGTACCAGTTCGATGTTATATACATTTGGCCAAAAATTATCAAAAGAATTTCAGAAAAATTTATAAAGTTTAATAAAATGTTGCACTAAAATTTTGGTGGGAAAAATTGCAGCGCGCAACGGGTTAAAATTCTTCTCCTAGTGGGGAAAGAAGTCACGAGAGTGATTAACTTTTAGATGCCAGCCATGAAGTTCACCTGTATCCACAAGTTCATCCAAGGCAATATAATTTATTTATGGGCCATATTTGCTACTGAACTACTGCAGATGTCTTACAGTTCCCGGCAGGATATTTGTACAGTGTAAGGGTGTTACTGAATCTGCAATGAAGGATGTTGTACACCAGTTATTCCAAAGGCCACTGTTGCATTATTCTTCGAACAATGGTAAATTTAAGTTTACAACCAGACCTTTAAAACAAAAATTAGGATTTCCGGTCTGACGCATGGTTTCTTCATTTAGCGTAAAATTTAAGAGAATTCATGTGTTGTTGGTGATGAATGGACGCAGGCTATAAACGGTTTCTCTGTACGAAATATTTCATGGTCACATTTTCCGGTTGAACAAATCATCTACTTTGAATCGGTTTGATGTGTTTCAACTTTTCGTGGCTATCTCAGACAAATTGGAACACTTCGTGACTCTTTATGAGAAATCTGATATAAAACATGGCCCATTTTACAACACTGCATTAAATTTGCCATTACTCCGGTTACAAAGAAACTCTCGTTTCCACTGATAA
Source organism: Ptychodera flava (assembly GCF_041260155.1). Classification (NCBI taxonomy): domain Eukaryota; kingdom Metazoa; phylum Hemichordata; class Enteropneusta; family Ptychoderidae; genus Ptychodera; species Ptychodera flava. The sequence continues at coordinate 18,436,021 of NC_091949.1, read as the reverse complement.
TCATGATTTATAGAACAAGCCAACAGATCTTTCAGTACCGCTGTCATCATTAACATTTGGAATTTCTTTCAAAATCTTTCATAATACAAGTCTTGATCAATGCTGTCATGCACTCATGGGTAAAATTTGAGATGGTTTTTCAAGCACAATACTTGCTCTCGGCAGGTGTGAAAAAACAGGAAACCAAAAAGCTGCCTTGCTCTACTACAAATGTCAGTAAAATGTCAAGTATTATAACACTCATCTTCTATTCCTAGGCTAGTTTTATTGTTGTCAAGACTATAAACTGATAGGTATCCTGATTTTACATAAAGAAAAATTATGACTCCGCAGATGACGTGACAGCAGAGGCTGTTTAAATTCCTGTTCAAGGAAATGAGAAGGCAACGACCATGGTAACGACAAGCTATGGGGACACCGACATAACATCTTTATAGTTTTAAACACAGGAAACTGTTCCCTTTCTACTACTTCTTTTGTATAAAACTAAGTGCATATTTATGACATTAAAACTCATTTAATGCTTCTCAGCGCAGACTTTTCACATTCTCATACTGACAATTTCACATTTCACATTTGTCCTGAAAAACAAAATTTTTGAAATATACATCACAAAAGATGGAGATTTTTCTGCAATTAATGTAGTCAGCTTTTCAAAATGTCAAATTCACTGCGCTATTTGCGTCCATTGCACAATTTTCTGAAATTTTCAGACATGGAACACATCCTTTGCTGTGAGGCAATTGTAAAGCTAGGAACATACGACAACATTGAGGAATTCTCTTTTGGACTAGCTGTACATAAGCAATTTGCATTTACTGTTGGCTAGTTAAAAACACTTCCAGCCCGTAGCCATTCAATTCTAAGATGATAAGCTACCTTCAAGGCTGCTGCAGGGATAGTCATGCCTTTCTGACAACACAGCTGAGCAAATTTCAAAATATGAGTAATGGGGTTTTTTGTGACATCTTGTTGAACACCGTACCCTGGTTACATCCTAGTCCTGAGTACAAATGCCATTTTCAAAGTTGAGTTATTAAAAAATTAAGGTAAAAAAAATACCCAATGTATGGGTTGAATCAAAATTTTAATATTAAAAGATTTAAGGTTTGAGATTAATCTTTTCATCGAAATGGCGAGTGCAATCTTGGCTTTGATGTTAACACTGATGGCTTTCATTCTCGGATGGGAAATGCAGGCACACTTGAATGAAGAAGCAATACCGCGGTTTACAGTGTGACAATTACCCCTTCAGAGATGCACACTTCCCCTTTAGATATTGACTTCCTCAGGCATTGTGACATGATACACGCACACATATACGTCCTATTAGCTCTCCAAATTTCACAATATTCCAACCATAGCACACGATTGACCTATTTCTGGCTTGGACACAACAATGTACGTTGCCAATACAGCGATCAGCTCGTGACACATTACTCACGATGATATATTGAACATTGTGTGATATCGATACGCAATACAACATTTATTTACTGACTATACATTTATCTTCTTGTGAAACAGAAACATCTTATATTTTATTTGTATTGATAAGATCATATGTCGATTGAAATCTATGATACCTGATAGATTAACATACAAAACAACAATTTGTATTGACTACTTTAAGATTAATTGCCCACATTATTTTGTTTGACCACAGTTGCCTCCGGCCACAAATTCTCTGTTGAGTGACCTAGCTTAGCAATAGAAAAGCACAGGGGAATTTTTGGCCACCAAGGAGTGCGAGACCTTTTCTTGACCTTATCTTGACCTGCAAATAATTTAAAAGCAAACGGCAGAACCAAACAACACAACGCTTGTCCATATTCTTTTTTGTACTATTTACTATCCAAGTGAACTCAGACGAATATTTAGTGATTTTTTTTCCATGGTATGAGATTTTGAAATTGTGCCTTTTTAGTGTATATTTGAAGTCTGAAGCAAAGAGGAATAAGAAGCCTACATGACGTCACCTTGAAGAAATCACTCAAAATGTCATATACCTGGCATGACTGTCTTGGATACATGCAGCAGGATCCAAATAATGAAATTTCTAATCTATCAGATTCCATTGGTGACAGTCGAATTTGATCATTAGCTATTAAACTGAGGACTGAAGACTTCTTTCGCGGCATTCTTGTAAATCTTTGATTTTATCAACAAATTATTTGTATTTCAATGAACTTTAACAGACATCAAAACTGAGGAGATGCAATTGGAAGATGCTGTGCAAATATATCACAACTACATACGGCCATAACTGCAATATCTCAATAGTATAAGCAGCTCTTTATCTCTACCACATATACATGTATTAGACATAACACTTAAAAAAATTAATGCCGAGGGCATATTATTCCTCACTTTAACCCTCTAACAAAGTCTGTTATGATAACACTTATTATGTATTTCACACTTCTATATTATGTCATCATAATGGTTGCCATGGAAATATAGATTCCCAATTTCAATATTTACATATGTCCTTGGTCAGCCATATTGAAAAAAAAATGTGTTGGTAAAACTGATATTGTCATATTAAATATAAATACACAGCTATTGTTCACATAATTCGGAAATTTCTCTTTGAATGTTATAGACAAGCCAGAGGCAGGAAATGTCTTTTACGGAACAATATTGATTACGCTTCATATGTTCAATCAATTTTTTCCAGAAATACCCTTTGACTATTGATTCTCACAGACTTGACATGTGTTAGCACACTAGAAATCTTAGCATAGCCCAAGAATAATACAATGGGTGAATGCACACTAATATATGACAAGGAAAATATATCCTGGATGTGTCAACTGCATTTAAAATTTCAAAGTTCCATGATCACTTTGACGGTAAATCGTTCAACTAAAAGGCAAGTTTCTGCATAATTTTTTTCCCTTCTTTGTGAACATGATATTACCAGGTCAAGTACATGACATTTTTTTTCAAAATTGCAACCTGTTAGAAAATTTTAGAGAGAGACATTTTGTGCGCACTCATGTGTAATTATTCTGAATAGGAAACGAACAAATAAAAAAGCAAAGAAACATTATAACAAATTAACAACAAAAAAATTACTACGAATTACGTCATCAGAAAATGGCTTTCCTCAATTCTTCAAAATTTGGTATTAAACCAACATAATACATGTAACAATTTGAAATTAATCAATTTCATGCAAAATAAGGCCAACATCCCGAGTTATTGAATTGTTGGCAAGTAAAATTTTTGTTAATAAATTTGGTGGTCAATTCATTCACAAAGTAAAAAGTCTAAATAGCTTTTTCTCCTGTTATTTTCTTTACCTACACCAGTTCTATTGATCTTGCAAGAGAGGACAAATTAGCGACTATTCATTGTGAAATAAAAAGGGACTAATTTACCTCTGTGTCCACTGAATGCAGGGATACGGCCACTTTACGCCTTCCTGTAAATAACAGTTCAGTCAGTGTGCTGTACACTATTATACTCACACTACTTCACTTCAGAGGAATTGGTCCCAGGGGAGATTCATTATTGGACCGCCAACAGAATACAACCGTTTCTTTCCTTTTAAAGTGTCAAAAAACACTCTCTTCCTGAGATCTGTTAAACACTGGAGTCTGATATCTCTCTCAAAACCTTCAGATCAGCTAATCATCATTTTCGGGTCGTCCCAAGGTAGTTCCTTCACTTTAAATTCAGTTTTCGTCAGAATCAGGGCACTGAACAGCCAATGGCGTTCCATTTTTCCCAGGACAATTTTCCTCATTAGTGGACAATTGCTGACTCAAAATAAACAGCTGTAATTGCTAGCCATCAGTCAAGGAATCGCACCCCACATTCCCGCAACCATTTCATGGAACACTTTATAGAAATAGCCTACTGACAACAAACAAACAAAACTTCAAAAGATGTACTGGCGATTAGATAACAGGTATTTCGGAGTCCGAACATGATTGTAACAAAAAAGCAATTTCTGTACTTTTTATGCACGGATATTTACTGCTTAACACTTGCAATAGAAGCACTAGCTCTTTCAAAAGGAAAAGTACTGGAAAAAAAAAGCTATTGCAGGTAACAGGCAATTTTTGACGCAAAGATTTTTTCCATTGAAAACTTGTCAGTCTATACACCATACGTTAGTCTGTATATTTTATGTGGCTATGGTTTCCGATTAAGGAATCACAATTATTTGCACAACGTGAGATTATGTCTGTTTTTTATATTAAAAAACGACAGTTTACCATGTGGTGGGCTTCGACAGCTTGTATGCAAATATGCATGAGCATTCTCAACCCAACTGCCGACACGATTCAAAACTCATACATTTTCCCAAAAAAAGATGACTGAAAAAGGTAAACTCAGTCAGGATAATTTTAAGTAACTTTGATGGTAAACATTAAGCCTTTGAGTGCTTGCAATTTTTCCAACCAAAATTTTAGTGCAACATTTTACCAGTTTTTCAGAATTTTTGAGTAATTTTTTTGATAATTTTGGATCAACCAGGCATCACATTTCATTGGCTACAGTTTTACATCAAAATTTTGGCAAAAATCTGAAAAAAATTCGACCGGGGTACATTTTATAAAGGCGAAAAAAAAAGTGACTTTGGTGCTCAAAGGATTAACGTATTGTATGAAAGCTGGTTCTCTTGACCTTTTGTAAATGGCATTATGTAATATCATGTTGAACAAAAATCATTTACAGATGAGGGTCCCCGATACAAATGAGGATAAAATGCTCTTATTGGTGTTACACAATGCAATGAAATACTGTTGCAAGCATGAAAGGACTTTTTTAATTTCTAGTTGGTGACAGCTATTATCACTATGAGGTTAATAATATTCATTAATCGATCCATGGCCACTATCAATAAAGATCTATAATGTGCTAATTGATAATTATAAAGAAAAATTTATTGAATTTTTATAATGTAAGAGATAAAATCCTGTTGGCCACATGAAAATATCACTGAAAAATATTTTGATATATGAGACTGTGCCTCAATTACAGAGCATGCAGTCATCTGGTGTACCTAAAATTACAATTTTACTCATTTTTCCCCCACCCTTGGTAAAATTAGCAGACTAAAGTACACAATTTAATTGCACGAGGCAATTACTGTAGCCATTCCAACAAAGCACTAGGCTGGTGCGGTATGGTCAAAACGGCACACATGTGTATTTTACCGTAAAAATTCCACACCGGCCCAGCATTTGAAAAATCCACATGGCCTTGTGGTAATCTAGGGTAACAAGATCACGCCCTGACAACGATTTAGCCGATTTGACTGACCGCTTTACATCAATGTTACACCTTACAGTAAGAGGGGTTAAGCCTCTTACATGCACTGACCCCCCTGTTTCTGATCCCCCATTTTACTTTTGTGAGAAACTGTTATCCTCCGGTGTACACTACACAAATAGGACCTTTTGTAAGAAGACAAACACAGATCTTGAAATCTGATAAGTTTTTACTCCTTCTGAGAGCACCATAATCAAACCTTTCACCTGTGCTAGACATGTGGGCACTTTGAAATGGTAGAAACTAAAAAATTCCAACCTCAGTCTAGAAGAATATTTCTAACTTCACCTGCGATAAATACATATACAGTCAGGATAAAAGTACATATCTCGTGCATAACCTTGACATTTTGCAGTTATTGTAGAAAAAAAGTGGTTTCTCACTTGCATTAAATTTGGTTCTCTGTGGTCCTGCTCCAGACATGATCGATATTACATCGGGGACAGAGTCGATACGGAAATATGTCATCTCTTACTACACGCTCAATGAGAAACAGTCGCAACGGCTGACTTGTTAGCACACATGGACATCACTTTTGAGTCAACACACTCCTTGGCAATAAATCCCTCAGCAAATATCCACCACTGCAGGGCCTCATCCAATTTCCAATCTTTTTAATTTTCATTGATGAATATCGAGGTTCATTACCCTTATGTGAGCAAGGGCATGTATTAGCTCATATGGCCACAATTGGCTTTGCCAGAAGCACTTTATCACAATATGTTTCCTAAGAATTAGTTACACTTGAGGACAGACATTTTCAGACAATATAAATTAATTTGCCGGCTTGGAGACATGTCAGTGGAAACATTCCTTATGCATTTTTCCCATGTGTATATCTCCCGGCATAAATTTCTGCTTCAAGTCTCAGACACAGCAAACAGGCAATCCTGTTTTCTCTCCGATTTTTTGTTTTCCTGTTTAACAAGTCTACATAACATCTCGAGAAAAACATGACTTTGGAAAAGTGAAACTGCACTGATGATAATGAGATATATAATGAGTTTTTCCTGTTTGCATGACACGAGAGAAGCTCAATTCGTCACACTTTATTAACACCGTCATGATCTACAGTTGAATATTGATTTCTCATGCTGGGGCAGAGGCGTCCTCTAATTCTAGTAAATCCCAAAATATCAAACAAAGAAGATAGCTATCTGTACAGAAGATTACATTTTCATTGGAATGCTCAGTTACCTGTCATTGGAGTCAAGATACTATATGTCACCGGGCACTGCTTGTTTTAAATAAATACACTACACAAATTGAGAGTGAGTAAGAAGTGTTTTTTTTAAACTGAACCGATGACTATAAATCAGACTTTGGATTGGTGCTTAAAATTGTGAGTCATACTTAAATCTTACAGCGTTGAGATAACTATACAGACGTTTTGAATCTGGGCCGAAAGCCTGAAGACTATTCACTCGTATCAATAAGGTGCAGGCAAGCTTATCTGTTCTGAATACAATTAAGACGGCAGAAGACTTTTTGTAATTCCTCAACTCCCGGCTGTTATTGTTGTTCTGTCAATCTCCAACCTCTTAGAGACCCTTACCAAGCGTATATCAATATTAAAAAGGTTTAAGTAAGGATATCTAATGAAAAACAAAAAAATGTTAATCCAAATCACACGACCCAATCTCCTTGTAGTAAACAATAGCTATTGTTTGACAGTCCCACTTTTGTTCTAAATTTACGGCACTGCCCGCCTTTTACAGTTGTGCTAATTGCAGCATTTGTGTTAGTTTAAATCCCTGTACAGTTAAATACAATAATTACCAAAACCTCAGCAGGCTAGCGGTTTCTGTCTCTTTCTCTCCCCAAAAGATTAACTTTAACAACACACAAACGGAGTTTGACTTGTAAACATGATCACCAACGACATTTTATAGGTCGTCCCTTCACTCCAATGGTACAAAATGCCATTTATCCGTCTTTCGAACTTCTGTAGTAAATAGCCATTCTTGGGGATCAAATATCGGGCTTGGCTGAAGTAGGTCATATTGGCCGGGTTGTTTATTCAGGTATCACACTAAATCAGTAATTATTTTTTATGTTTGGGTAAAACTGGCGAAATCTTAGCGGTTATCGACCTCGGAAATTAAGTATTATGTGTAATGGATTATGTTTTAATACACAGAAATTATATTTGTAAAATTTGAAGAATTTAAAGTTGAAACGGAAACCCTACCTCGTATGCATCGGCGATGTTTACTGTTTCACCGGTCTTCGCAACATAGCCGACGATCCCCTTTCCCCACGGTATACGAATCTCTTCTTGAAGCGATTCCTCGACTGTCGAGTCGGATCTCACGTCAAATAACTTGCTAGCTAAGTAACAGTCATCGCTACCCTTTTCGCCGTGGACGAGAAACAGCGAACAGCGATCTGCCTTCACCAATATACTGACGTTTTGCAAAATTTTATGGCATAGTCTTGTGAGATCTAAGTCGTTGGAAATATCTTTGACAAGTTCGAATAGGGCTTCTCTGTCATCGAGTTGTTGTAACTCTGATATGGTTCTACGAGTTCTTGACGTAGGGGAAGGGGGCTTTTCTCGCAGAAAAGTCTGTGCCCCGTCAACAGTTTGTATCATGGGCCCAAGATTTCCCCTCCCTTCGAATTCAGAAGCGGAGACTTTCCGAACAGGCGTGTTGGCACCTGAACTGTGTCTTGACCCACTGCTGGTTGGTGTTGAGTTCCTGGGTCCAGATGCCGTCTCGTAAACTTGAGAGCTAACAGCTCTGGCGATAAACCATCCATCTATCATGGACCTTGTGGCTTTGCGAGCGAAATAATCATGCGTAAACTGTGCGTGTTCGTCTAGCCATTGTTCGATGCGTGCAAATTCTCGGCGATCTTCTTCAGTCAGCGAGGACGAGCGATCATCATTGGCAGCAGCGACTGCTTGCGCCTCGGTTTGCGAAGCAGACGCCATCGTCGACATGCGTTGCTGTTGCAGGTACTGCAGAGTCTGTCTGGCCGACAACGCACGGCCCAGTGGTGACCCTATAGGCCGGCTACGATCCAGCTTGCTGACAAAAGCCGTTCAAAAATAGAGCCAATAATTGTGAAAGGATTATCTGAATCACAAAGCACCCGAAAATACAAGAACTGAATAACTGCAATGGGGCTACGGAGAGTGGGTGTTTTGTCGCGGCCTAGTGACACGGGGTTTCGGGGAGCTCTCCTAATTGACACTCCCATAGTCAGGGACCATTCAGTTCAAGATAATGAACACATACACACACCACCACCTGCACATGGGATGCGACCGGCGCAGAGCTACGGGCTGCTCCGACGTTCTGTCTTGCAGGAGGACAACTTTAGTTTCCAACTGACGGCAGGGCGAGGCGAGTCGATCAAATATTTCATGTGTTACGGCTGATCAAATCAACCAAAGTCAACATACACCCAGCGTGGTCGGCAACGCGATGCGGTTACGTTATACGCACGCTGTTCCTGTCAGATCAAATGGGCATACATACCTCCACACGTATGACTTTATAAATATCGCCAAACTCCATCTAACTCCGACCATTTAAGGAGATACGATTCCTAGGAGCCTCAGCATCGCGTTTCAGAGTCTGCGATGTCGGTTTATCTCTGAAATGGCCCACAAGTCGACCAAATGTTTCTTGAGCTACAACAACAAAATCCACGAAATGATATGGGGACACGCACGTCGCGCGTAACGGTAAAGTGGGATTGCCCCTTTGGAAGATACCATACTATAGGCGGGGGAGGCTCGGTTTGGGAGACGCTCTCTGAGAATGTCCTGGACTGGCGCTCACCATTATTTTCACCAGCTGAATCGAGCCTGGGCTATAACATTCTTTTGATTGTCGATTTGATTGTTTTTTGATAGTCATGACGATAAATCTCTGGTTATAGGCAAATACGACTGGCTTTGCCCAAAGGTAAACAAAGTATTCCGCCTCACTAGTACAGTGTAGGTGAAGTAGTTAAGATGTGAGTTGAAAGATTTTGTAAGTTGTCTAGCTGTTGAGCTATTCAGACAATAAATTAGGCATATTACAGAAAGTTGACCTTGAGAAATATTTATAAGGTCTTAATACCATGTCTTTTCTGTATATATATATCTTTTCTGTATATATATATATATATATATATATATATATATATATATATATATATATATATAATATATATATATATATACAGAAAAGACATGGTATTAAGACCTTATAAATATTTCTATATATATAAATATATATATATATATATATATATATATGTGGAGAGAGAGAGAGAGAGAGAGAGAGAGAGAGAGAGAGAGAGAGAGAGAATGTTGCTAAGAATCCTTTCACTTCTGTCTGAGGATTGCAGGATGCATGAAACTTAAGTAACAGATATTATTACTTTGTACTTGAAGTAATTTAGTATTTTGTTATTGTTTATACACACACACACACACACACACACACACACACACACACACACCATTAATAAACACAGTAACTACAATAATACATCCATAACGCTTGAAGAGTGTAAAACTACCCAAAATGAAATGTATGTGTGAAAGAAGGCTATGCTGATGTGTATGGGAAGACAAATATAGCACAATTACAGGTTGTACAGGTCAAACCAACAGATTCCAAAGTTATCATGGGCTAAAGTGTAAACAACAACAACAGCAACAAAAAACAAAGACAACAAAAACAATGTAATGATAAAAATGACACTAACAATAACAATATCACCACCAACAATAATAATAACAATAGTATTTGTCTTGACATTCAAGGTATATGTCCCATTTGTTGAGCATTTTGTGGCAATTGTGCAAAAGGAGATTACACTGGGAACAAAATCATTCTGACACAACTTTTTTTTACCTTAAAAACTTAACCAGATTATTTATTTAACAATTTAAGAAAATAGTTTTTACAGAAAGCAAACTAAAACTTTAGCTATAATTTCAATTATTTCATCTCTTCATATTTTTGTAATCACATAATCATACCACTTCATTCACATTGTTACATTTGAACTGCGATGTTGATTTTCTCATTCATAATTACAACCAATCCATCAGTTTTGACTTAGCCAGACGTTCACCTTGATTCCCTTGGGGGGAAAAATCGATAGAGTTAGAACTTGTGAGAAGAGGCTTCAAATTATCAAACAACCTTGGAAATAACTTCCTGCTAGATTTACATTGATATCATATACATAAAAAAATTCCAACTGATGTTTTTTCTTGCTCTTTTCATGAAGTTCTTCAAAGTTTATTCAAATTGAACACTGATGAGAATCATATCAAGACTGCAATGGATGGACACCTGTTTTGGACCAAAAATGCCTTTAAAGATGTCAGCAAGTTCAAGACAACTTACAATGATGACGATGACATGTTCACCCTGATTCCGTGTAAACAGGTCCAAAATCATCATTAATGACAATAGGTTTCGACCAAACATGTTCAAGAAAGGGTTACAAAAGACTATTAAAATAAAATTTCTTATTTTCAGCTTCATCCAATACCGTTGAGAAAGAAAACGAAACAATTTATACCTTATAAGAATGAGGGCGCTATAATGGAAATTGAACGAGAACAAATCTCGACGAGGCGGAAGTAAATCTCAGACTGCAGACGGTCGAGGAAGTGGGTGCATGCGCCAAGCAGTCACGCAAGAGTGCAAGGTGACGCGTACACTCACATGAATAATATTCCTGCTTTACGGATTCAGAGAAGACAAGGTTGCCTTCGAATTTGAAGACACGTCTGAGCTGAACCTGGCGACAATTATCACTATGTAACGACCAGCTACGCACAGAAATAATCTTGAGATAAAACTTCTGATGACAGCGAAGAACGTCGGCAAGCGGAAAGGCAGGAGACCTACCTAGTGCAGGTCAGTACATTATAGACACGACCACAGAGTAAGTCCTTCAAAGCGATGTATACACATGCCTTGATAATTTAAGGAGTGGCCGATAACCCCCCGACGGATGTGCTCATGGAACAACACCGTAAAACTCTGTGTATAACGTCCGTCTAGTGACGTGTTCCTTCTATTGCGACGATGAATAAGGTACAAAAACTTTTTTTGTCGGGTTTCCCGGTGCAAACAGTACCAGAAGCCATTAATTTTGTAGTTCGGCCGAGCAGGAAGTGATTTAATGACTGAACGAGCGTGACCATGATTTCTGCCGACCTCGGTGATAAACTGTCAAAAACTTAAGAAAACATGCGTCAACAGCTTCGACTTCTATCTCTTTAAAATCTTCCTCTTCTTCGCCATGAGTTTGTCGGTTCCCCTAAATAATTTTGCGCAACTAATCTTTCAACGTCAAGTGTCCGTGCTTGCGTTCACTGTAGGACCAATGGCACTTCACACGTGATGCATTCTTGTGTCATCAGGTTTACAAGTTACGAGTCGGTGTAAAGTCAGCCCAGTGTAGGCAAGAATTTAATCGTACCATGAATCTTAAACAAATACAGCGGTAATTACTCAACATCTCGTCCCATATATCCATCAACGTCGGACCTGCTGTTGTGTCGTACTAACCTCCTGTCATACGATTTTAAATAGGGTAGAACCTTTTGATTTCAGAGGGAGATGGAGGAAGTGGGTATGGTTGCAATTTTTTCATTCTTCACGGTGACAGCAGATTTTTGTCAGTCCCAGCGTCAAATTATTTTTTCCGTTTGCAGAAGCAATGCCAGTTGTTGTTGGCATCCAATTTTTATACATTACTTTTAACACATGAATCCTGTCATGTGTTTCATAGATTTCATTAGCAAGTCAAATAGTCCCCCTACATTTAAATACTGTGTCAATGCTTACTGCAATTAACCCAGAAATATGTTTTCCAGGGTTTGTCATCACAACGAAAGCATTCTGTGCTATGAATTTAAATCAAACTTTTGTATCCTAAATGCTGGCAAAAATTTAAAAAAGAAAAAAAAAACATAGGACTTGCTCACAATATATATAGGAGTGCGCCTCCAGAGCATGGATTTCCCAGTTTGCTAATTTCAGCACATTTACAACAAATTTGTTTTTTGCTTCTGCTTGTTTTTTTCTCAAGCCTTGTAGGATCATTGTTTTTCTCCTTCGCCTGCTGAATTTTTTCCCCCTCTCAAAATCCTCCATCCCCCCAGAAATCAAACGGTTCTCCCTTAATAAGGAATATTATCAGCGTCAGTGCATGTAGAGGGCACAGGGGTCCTTCACCAGAACACATAAAGAGACATCAAATTTATCAATCTATATGTCAGTCAGACTGCAGTAGTTGACTCATATAATTCCGGAAAGCATAAGCCTGACTGTTGTGATTTCTCAAGAATCTAACAAATATTCTTCAGTCCAAGTGCTTCCCACATAAATCCTACTGTTAATTGCTATTTGATGTGACTTTTGTGAATCTGATTGTATTTCTCAGCCACAAAGGGGGTCAGGACACTTTGGCCAAAATCCAGCTTCGACCAAAACCATGAACTGTGCCCCATTTTCAATGCGGCCCAAAACTTACTCCATTTCAGTGACCTGGAAGCAATTTTGGCCAAAACCAATGGTAGTGTCAATATTGTAAAATAATACAAAACTGCTGTTTTTATACCTTTATCATGATCTTTTACTGCTAACATTTTTGCATTGTATGATGCATACATATTGGCTTGCACTTGCTGTGTCCTGTTCATGTCCATCTAACCCCAATCGCATCATTCTCATCACACAATATAGAACATGATAAGCCAACTCAAGCAACTCTTAGCTAAGAGAAAATACTATCATTTAGAGTTAATATGCATGGCAATAATTTGGCTGAATTTGATTAGTAAAACCTTTATCTCAAAAATTGAACCATGCTAAGAGTGGTACCTGTCTAATATTATGGCTCAGTAAGTTGCAGACCAAGTTGGTTTCAGGCTGAGTTGTTCTCCGAGTATTTCCAAAGGATTTGGTTTTCATACTCCAAGAGGCTGGTTTGGCTAGGGCATATCTCCCCATCCCTACTCCCACCCCCATGGCATCTGATTTTGCCGTACTTGATATTTGTCAGATATGAATGTAAGTTTCTGCTGATTGTTTAGGGGAGGAGGAGGAGGCGTAGAGGAAATCTAAAACTCAGTCTGAGAATGCGTTTGTACATCAGCTGTTAGCAGGTGCCACTGAGATTTTAAAAATGCAAGGTCATCGCACAAAGAGACGTGGGCATGAAAGGATCCGTCGTACAGTGATTGCAACTCACACTTGTCCACCATTCACTCGTATTACAGCCACTCCAACTTGTCAAGGCTGTGAACAACAAAAGAAAATGCCATATCTTGACAGCCAGGCTCCCCTGTTATTACTTCATCAACATACCGATGCTGTGAAGTAGGAACGTAGCATGTGTTGCAATCCTGCTGCTGTTATTACATTTGTATGGACCAGCAGTATTGTATGATTTATGTTTCATATTTGTCAGGCAGCTGCAGGGAAGTTCATAATCACTCCCCTGAAAAATGATTATTGAAATTAATCTCGATAAATGAATCGATCATGTAATTACAGATTCACATGAAAATATCGTTACTCAGGAAACTCTCATGACATTTCTCCCGCTGAGCAGACTATATATTATCGATGACAGTCTTGCTTCACCAGGAGAAGACTACAAATTCTATTTTTCCCAAATTTGTCCATTAACCTCAAAACGTGAGGGTGATCCTCTCAATCTTTTTCTTTCAGTCAAGCAAAATATATTCAATGAACTATTGCAACCTGACAAACGTAGTGGATTCACATCACGCGTTGTCAATTACTGCACTCTGCCATGAATTTGCAGGATATCTGTTACATGTAATTGTTGGAAGCAATTTATTCTCCATAGTATATTATCAAGTGGAAAGAAGAATTGTAGGAATGAGCAATTTGAGGCAGAGCTGCTCCTTGAAATGGATTTGAAATTACAGAGCATCCATTTCTTCATTTTAAAGAACATAGACAGCAAAAAGCCAACGAAACACACAAGCCCATGTTTTTTAAAAAAACTGGCCCCTAGAGATGTATCATAAATTGGCGCTGGTACATATACAGAACTTGACCAGCTAGTTCTCATAAAATGTAATTATGTCCCCACAACATTGACAACCTTTAGATAAAGTGATAAGGTTAATTATGCCGCAGACACACCACACATATCACCACCCAGACATGTCACAAGATTTCAAAGGGAATGACCCTTACAATAAGATGTAAAAATTTGAATAGAATGTGATTTAAATATAATTAATATATCCATGTAAAATAGCCATGATTATACTGGTACATTATACATATGTAAATATATGGATACATGTATATGCATCTCCAATGTAATGATGTGATATACAGAATATACAACAGACATAATTGATTGAAATGAAGTGTTTTATATATATATTAAAACTATCTACTGTTGATTGACCAATCAGAGTGCTCAATTCAGGGTGTTTTATTTACTCATAAAGCCTTGGTCACCAATTCCAGAAACGAATGACAGCGCGGTATTAAGTACTGTCCAATCAAAAGTGAACATGTCATATTCTGTAGACATCTGGTACGTTTTAATATTCAAATTTGGTAACACAGCGGAAACCAGCTGCAACACAAAATCTGCTGTGCCCTAGGGCATTTATATAATGTGCCTAGGGCATTTATAGGATGTTCCATTACATTGGAAGGCTATTTCACAAATAAAAGTTTTAATTTATATCCTAAACATGTTACATTGACAAAGGGGACGGTTGACGTAAGCACACTGAAAACGAAAATATATCAGTTAGGGGCGATAGTTTTTAAGTCGGATAAAACCCTCGTACTCGGGCTCTTCTGGTATATAAAGTCCAACCCTACGATAAAATGTCTCGGCCTGCGGCCTCGACATTTTATCGTTGGGTTGGACTTATATACCAGAAGAGCCCTAGTACTCGGGCTTTATCCTATACTATATATATATATATATATATATATATATATATATATATATATATATATATTGTTATGTAGGTCATTTCCCCCACACTCATCATGACCTGAGTTCAATTAGTCTAGAACATTCTCAAGGTCACTGCCCTTGATGACCTCACAACCTTGAATTCAATTAGTCATGTTTGGAATGTTCTGGAAAGTTGATTAGTTGTGTAAGGGAGATAATTTTAGAACAGTAATTAGCATGTCAATAAAAGTTCTAGATTGTTCTTATATGCCTTTATAAAAGGGACGCGCTCAGCTTCCAGTCAGACTTTTGGGATCGTGTCTCTTGTGTGTTACTAAACTCCAGCAGTAGTCATTCTCAAGACTTTTCAAGACCTTCACTGTCAACGCTGGATTATACTGTGGACTTTGTGCAGCTTCAAGCCTGCAAGGACTGTTCATTCATCCAACTGACTGTTACAACTCTGAGACTGGAGCTTTGCCTCCCAGCTGAGATAAGTAGTCTGTACACTTTTAAAGCTTGTACTCTATCCCTGACTTAGCAATTAGTTTTATTTTCGTAATAAATTTTGTTTAAACGTTAACTGCTGAGTTCACCCTTTTGTTCGTTTTCTCTGCACGTAACAAATTGGGGGCTCGTCCGGGAGACGAATATTTTGAGCCGTTTGACAACATTTTGCCTACCTTTTCAAAACTACTTACACTGTGAACTCAGCGAAATTCAATCATGGCGGAATTCAAGCCAGACGAATTTATGGATGACCTCGATCAGGACACATTTAATTCCCTCAGAAAAGACAACCTCATAGCACTGGCAAATTTCCTTAAAGTAGATGTCAAAAGATCTATGCGCAAGCGGGAAATACAGTTCAAGATTGCAAAACATTTAGTTAATTCTGGCCATTTGAGGAGTCTGCCTTAAAAGATTATGAGCCTGAGTCCTCCTTCGAACTCAAAAAATTAGAATTAGAAATACAGGCAGATTTGGAGCTTAAGAAATTGGAATTAGAAAAGGAAATGAAGAAAAAGAATTGCAAATGGAAGAAAGACAGAAAGAAAAAGAAAGGCAGGAAAGATTAGAAATGGAAGAAAGACAGAGAGAAAAAGAATTGCGATTAGAAGAACAGCGATTACAGGTAGAAATAAAACGTTTAGAGCTTGGACAGTCAGGAAAATTCTTCCCTTCAGACAAGTTTGACATCACTAAGCATTTCAGGTTAGTTCCCCCTTTCCAAGAAAAGGATGTTGACAAATATTTTCTCCATTTTGAGAAAATTGCTCAGAGTCTGAATTGGCCTAAGGAGTCCTGGTCTATGCTTTTGCAGAGTGCTTTGGTGGGTAAAGCCAGAGAAATTTACATTCAGTTGTCAGTAGAGCAGGCTTCAGATTATGATTCTGTGAAGGAATTAATTCTCAAGGGTTAGAGTTGGTGCCTGAAGCTTACCGTCAGAAATTTAGGGATTGTGAGAAGGTGAAAGATCAAACTTACGTTGAATTTGCTCGAACAAAAGAACAACTGTTTGATCGTTGGTGTTCTTCGGAAAAGGTCAGTCAGAATTATGACAAATTACGACAGCTTGTTTGATTGAGGAATTTAAAAGGTGCATCCGGAGTGACATCAAGACGTTTATCAATGAACAAAAGGCAGATACATTGGAGGTTGCTGCACGTTTGGCCGATGATTATTCATTGACCCACAAATCTTCATTTCTCAGCAAACCATCCCAGTCCTTTCATACAGAAACAATGCAGGTAAATTTAACTCGTCCTTTTCATCCAAGAATTTTTCAAAGGAGAGTAGAAAATCAAATGACAACAGTTCACAGAGTTCAAGTAACACTCCACATCATCAGATCCCAAGTCTCAATCTCCTTCTGACAAACAGTTTGGTACACTTTCTTGTAATTATTGTAAGAAAGACGGCCATTTAATGTCAGAGTGTTTCAAATTGAGAAGAAAACGTGAAGGTCAAAGTGGTCAAAGTGGATCTAAGCCCACCGGCTTTATTTCTTCATCAACTCAATTAGAGTCTAATAATGTGTGCAGCACATTTTCTGAGGTTAAACTCCCTCTTATCCCCAATTAATGAGGTCAAGGTCAATTCTTCTCAAGATAGCATTATGGGTATTTTCGAGCCATTTATTCATAATGGTTTTATATCACTTTCTAGTGATTTTTCTTCCGCTACCCCTGTCAAAATTTAAGAGATACCGGGGCTTCCCAGTCTCTTTTGTTGGCAGATACCCTGCCGTTTTCTGAAAAGTCATTTTCAGGTTCTAAAGTTCTTATTAAGGGGGTAGATTGTAATGACTACATTCCTGTTCCTCTCCATAATGTCTATTTGTCTTCGGACTTTGTTTCTGGACCTGTGGCTTTAGGTGTTAGGCCTTTTTTGCCTTTTGAAGGGATTCACCTTCTTCTTGGAAACGACCTTGCTGGGGACAAGGTCATTACTAATCCACTTGTGACTGATAATCCTAGTTTAGATCAGGATCCAGAGCCAATTGAACAAGAGATACCCGATTTATTTCCTTCATGTGCCATTACTCGAGCCATGTCAAAGAAAACTTCCGAGAATCAAAATACTCTCAAAAATAATGTCACAGATGTTGACTTAAATGACACCTTTCTCAGTCAGGTGTTTGACACGGATCATTCCGTTATCCCTCGTGGATTTGAAACTTCCAGTAAAACTTCTGCTGACAAAAGTCAGACATTTTCTCGATCAAATCTCATTGCAGAACAACACAAAGACCCAGATATTTTGTCTTTGTTTGACAGGGTAGATGATGAAGGTAAAACTTCAGATAGCTCTGTTTCCTATTATACAAAGTCTGGTATTCTCATGCGTAAATGGAGACCTCCAGATGTTTTGGTTGATGACGACTGGGCTATAAAACATCAAATTGTGGTTCCAAAGCCCTACCATGCTGAAATATTGCGCCTGGCCCATGAAACCCCCTGGGCTGGTCACTTAGGAGTCAGGAAAACTTATCATAAAATTCTCAGTCACTTTTATTGGCCTAATCTCAGGCAGGATGTAGCACATTTCTGTAAAACTTGTCACACATGTCAAATGGTAGGAAAGCCAAATCAGACCATTCCAAAGGCCCCTTTACAGCCAATTCCTGCATTTCAAGAACCATTTAGTAGGATACTAATAGACTGTGTTGGGCCCCTACCAAAAACAAGATCAGGAAATGAGTACATGTTGACAATTATGTGTACATCAACTCGGTTCCCAGAAGCCATACCACTGAGAAATATAAAGACAAAGACTATAGTGAGAGCTTTAGTCAAATTTTTCACTTTATTTGGCCTACCTAAATGTGTCCAGTCCGATCAAGGCTCCAACTTTATGTCTGGAATTTTTCAACAAGTAATGGATCAGCTAGGCATTAAACAGTATAGGTCATCCGCCTATCATCCAGAAAGTCAGGGTGCTCTTGAGCGATTTCATCAAACTTTGAAAAACATGATTAGGACCTACTGTTTTGACACAGAGAAGCAGTGGGATGAAGGAATTCATTTTTTGCTCTTTGCTGTTAGAGAGTCAATTCAGGAGTCTCTTGGTTTTAGCCCATTTGAGCTTGTATTTGGACATACAGTCCGTGGCCCACTTAAGCTCGTTAAAGAGAAATTCCTATCAGACGATGATGATTGTCTGAATATTTTGCAATATGTGTCAGATTTTCGTACAAAACTCTCTAAAGCATGTGAATTAGCCAGAGAAAATCTTGAGTCATCTCAGCAGTCAATGAAAATCAAATACGATAAAAACACCTCAAAACGGAAGTTTGAACCCGGTCAAAAGGTTCTTGTTCTACTTCCAATTCCTGGAAAACCATTCCATGCTCGTTACTTTGGGCCATATCTAATTGATAAGAAATTGAGTGATTTAAATTACATCATAATAACACCTAACAGGCGAAAACAAAAACAGCTATGTCACATAAATATGCTTAAGCCATATTTGGATAGGGATAATCCTACTATAACTCAGCCTGTCAGTGCAGTCAGTTCAAACCATTATGAAGATAGTGATACTGAAACTGACTTGAGTGAAAATACTCTAAACTCAAAGCTGGGCTCGGTCAAGCTTCAGAACTCAGAAATCCTGGAGAAGCTGGAGTCTACAAAGTTGGCACACCTCCAGCCAGAACAACAACAACAGGTGAAAGAACTGCTCCATGAATATAAACACCTGTTTCAAGATGTTCCAACGAGGACAAACGTCATCTATCACGACGTTGATGTTGGGGACAGTAAGCCTGTAAAACAACATCCATACAGACTGAATCCAACAAAAGCAAAATATCTCCAGGAAGAAGTCAAATACCTGCTGGACAATGACTTTATTGAACCCAGTAAAAGTAACTGGAGTTCGCCGTGCATACTTGTTCCCAAATCAGATCACAGTTATCGTATGTGCACGGACTTTAGGAAGGTCAACACTTTAACAAAGACAGACACTTTCCCAATCCCGAGGATTGATGACTGCATCGACCAAGTGGGAAAAGCCAAGTACGTGACGAAATTTGACCTACTGAAGGGATTTTGGCAAGTCCCTCTGACGGATCGTGCTCGTGAAATATCCGCCTTTGTTACACCAGACGGATTGTTCCAGTACAAGGTGATGCCATTCGGAATGAAGAACTCTCCGGCAACGTTCCAACGGATGATCAACGACGTCATATCCGGGCTAGACGGGTGTGCAGCCTACGTTGACGACGTCGTCCTGTATAGTGACACCTGGGAGGAACACATCAAGCTCATGCGGAAGTTCTTTGAGAGACTGAGCAAAGCAATGTTGACTGTCAACCTTGCCAAATCTGAGTTTGGTTGGGCAAGGGTAACTTACCTCGGACATACTGTAGGACAGGGTGAGGTAAAACCTGTTGATGCTAAAATCAGTGCCATTTCAAGTTTTCCCATACCAAACTGCAAACGACAACTGATGCGCTTTCTCGGTATGGCTGGTTACTACAGAAAATTCTGTCCAAATTTCTCCACAATTACTGAGCCTTTGACTAACTTACTTAAAAAGAAAGTAAAGTTTGTTTGGTCAGAGCAATGCCAACAGGCATTTGATACACTTAAAGCCATACTGCAAAGTGCCCCAGTGTTGTCTGCACCAGATTTCACTTTGCCATTCAAATTAGCTGTAGATGCTAGTGATACGGCTGCTGGTGCTGTTTTATTGCAAGAAGATAGTCATGGGATAGATCATCCTGTTTGCTATTTTTCACGCAAATTTAACAAATCCCAGAGAAACTACTCTACAATTGAAAAAGAGTGTTTATCTTTGATATTAGCTTTACAGCATTTTGAAGTTTATGTTACTTCTTCAAATCAGCCAATAGTGGTTTATATTGATCACAACCCTCTTGTTTTTCTGCAGAAATTTAAAGGCAAAATCAGAGATTGCTAAGATGGAGTTTAATGTTACAGGAGTTTAATCTTGACATTAGACATATCAAAGGCAGAGACAATTTAATTGCAGACTGTCTCTCTCGTATTTAGAGTTTATTGTTGTTCACTTTCAAGAAGTTTACTTTAGAGTAAGAAAAAAAAATTGAGTACTTGAATCTTTTCAAGATTACATTTGCAAAAGAAAGATTTTTCTTTGAAAAATTTTCTTTTTTGAAGAGGGGGTGTGTTATGTAGGTCATTTCCCCCACACTCATCATGACCTGAGTTCAATTAGTCTAGAACATTCTCAAGGTCACTGCCCTTGATGACCTCACAACCTTGAATTCAATTAGTCATGTTTGGAATGTTCTGGAAAATTGATTAGTTGTGTAAGGGAGATAATTTTAGAACAGTAATTAGCATGTCAATAAAAGTTCTAGATTGTTCTTATATGCCTTTATAAAGGGACGCGCTCAGCTTCCAGTCAGACTTTGGGATCGTGTCTCTTGTGTGTTACTAAACTCCAGCAGTAGTCATTCTCAAGACTTTTCAAGACCTTCACTGTCAACGCTGGATTTATACTGTGGACTTTGTGCAGCTTCAAGCCTGCAAGGACTGTTCATTCATCCAACTGACTGTTACAACTCTGAGACTGGAGCTTTGCCGTCCCAGCTGAGATAAGTAGTCTGTACACTTTTAAAGCTTGTACTCTATCCCTGACTTAGCAATTAGTTTTATTTTCGTAATAAATTTTGTTTAAACGTTAACTGCTGAGTTCACCCTTTTGTTCGTTTTCTCTGCACGTAACAATATATATATATTCACAAAATATAATTATATACATTTATATGTGTGTATATATAATTCTAGACAGACACATGCACACACATGTATTGTATGGTAAAGAATACACTAGTACATCTGGATGGTTGACTCATTCTTTCAGTAGTGTGGTTTTACTATCTTGCTAATCATTAGATGTGATATATCTCTTCTCATTAATTAGATGGTGTTCATTTAATTTGGTTCAAATCAGCCTGGAGACACTTTGAAATGAAGGCAAATAAAAAATGTGTAATAACTCTTGGTTTGGCAAATATTTGCCAGTAGATACCATGAATCATAGAGCATAATTTTTTATTTTGCTTGACACCTTGAATCGATAGAACACTGACAAATGATATTATGTCAATTACACAATGATGTTCTGATGGCAGATATTCATTTTCTGATTGTGAGGTCGTTATCTTTTAATTGATTACCTGTCAATCAAGGTGTATAAGCTTAGCAAATAGCCACCAGGGTTTTTAATTAAATCTCTGTCTCACAAAAGCCAGTTAATGTACTTTTCTCGTGGTCAAACTCGATGCTTAGTAGTTTTCAATGCAAGTCTAAAGGCTTATCGAATTATTTTACGATTATAGCCACTGCACAAACACAGTTGAGTTGCGGGCAGTTTTATGATTGACATATAAATAGATAGTGAGATAAAATTTTCAATTTGATTGTGGAAGTAAATATCATTGACAAAAAGGTGTCACTAAAGGAGAGAGCTGGTGTTTTGTTTGCACTCTCGACATGGTGTTGGATACTGAGATATTTTCCGTGTGTGTTGTGTGTGAGAATGTAACAGATGTGGCAGAAGTGGTACTGACATTCCTGGTCACAGTGTGTTACAAAGTGTTGAATTCATTTTGGCACCAACGGTAAAAAACTCATAATCTGGTAAATGGCATGTGTCACATTTATCATATTGTATGTATAAGCACCAGATTGTGTTGAGTGGAACCTATGATAGCTTTTGTCAGTTTGTTGTGAGTGGACACTATTAAAAAAAACAAATTTATGTTGTTAATCTCTATGGTACTGTGTCATTTCTCGCCTGTTTAAATGCCAGTTTGTGTATAATCTTGTCAAAACCACCTTTCTGCAAATTGTGTTTATTTGCTAAATGTAAAAGTGATAACAGTATATTGTCTGTCAACACTGTATTGGACATTATCAGTGTTTTCGCAGGACATTACAATTACCTCATATCAATACAGCTTGTCAGAAACATGTTTTACAAATTGAGAGACCAGTCGATAGGAGCATGGCAAGTGAAACTTTGCATATGACCTCAAATGGCACCCACCATTGTACATCTACTGAAGGATCTTGTATGTCTTTTGTGCAGTTCACAGAACAATTTTATACATTATTTTTTTTGTGAGGTGCAAGACAATGCATACATATCAGTGATTGAATGCAGATCAGATGCAGTGCAGTATGGCACGAGGCAGTACAGTAGAGAATTTTGCATTGCTCTATGGTAAAATGCAGCACATGACATTAATATAGTGGTAGAATACAGACATTCACAGTACATTATCAGGTAGGACTCTTGTGCAGAACAGTACAGCATAAATGCAGTGCTGCACAATATTCCTACTTTACAATAGTTTTAGTATAGTTTTAGATCTCACATGATGTTATGATATAGTAGAGCAATGAACTGTCATGGAGCAATTGCTACAATGTTGAACATTATGCAACAATGTCATGCAGTATGCTACAATGTTGTGCTGTATGCTAAAATGTTATGCAGCATGCTACAATGTTGCACAGTATAGCCACAATGTCATGCAGTATATGCTACATTATACAGTGTTGCACAGTATGCAACAATGTTGTGCAATATTCCACAATGTTGTGGAGTATATGCTTCAATGTTGCACATTAGGCAACAATGTTTTACAGTGATAACTCTGATGATTGGATTCTGTGATGCAGGTGAGTGCATTACAGAATAAGTAGTTGGTCCAGCCAAAGAAGAAAAGGGAAGAGCCATATGTGATTTTCTGAAACCGACAAATGAGAGAAATCCATCAAAACTTGACAGACTTCCCTCTCGAAATTGCAAATGTTGTTTGCCCTGAGTACACAAGTACTTCATCTTTCTGTCAACTTGAACTGACCTAATTTTCCATGCAGAACTCAATCGAGCTGTGCAGCCATTGTGAAATATGAGAGAACGCAAATGTACAATAAAGCTATCAGGTATCGGTGAGGTATTGAGTATAATGGTTTTGGTTGCTGGGTTATCGTCATGGTATTTTATGGTATGTAAATCCTGGAATGTATACCATTCGGACAATATTGTCAGGTGACTTTTTTAGATTTTTGCATAAAGTTTGAAAGACGAAATGACATTACTGGCTTGCATTACTTGTCTCAAATAGTTTCAATGGAAGAAGTGTTGTAAAATATGAAAATTTGGCTTTGAGTGAGGTTGCTACATTCAAAAGAGTGACTGCACAGGCAGTAAATCAGAATCCCAAATCTGTTTCTTTGGTTTTTGCCTGCAATTTAAAATTCTTGATTAAAAAAGTTTCAAGTCTGTGAAATTTCTAAGGTAGCATTTTGGTTATATCAAGTTTTTCAACAACTAGATATGAAGATTTATTTTTACATATTTTGTGCTGGAAATGAAATCAAATGAATCTTTATTCAGATGTCTAGATTTTGAAACTTAGTCCGTTGCAAACTGACATCTGTTCTCATATTTAGTTTCAAATGGGATTAATATTACATTACCCCTGTACTTCTGTTTCTTTTGTAACACAAGCCAAGAACTCAGTTCTCAAGTAAAGTTTGTCTCTTGGAAATTGTGATATAATTCGTCCTGCAATGACAGAGGCTAAAGACCTTTTCTCATTATTACCGTAATTCGTTTAGGGTCATCAGGGCACACAGATATCTACAGTCTACATGAGATATCCTCTGTCAGTGTATACTCAAAACCCTGTATCAAAGTTCTGTTTCCTTTGTTATACATGTAATTATGTACAGGCCAAAAACTAAATTATCTGATGTCTGGAATTCCTTGATCAAATAAAGCCAACCAGGAAGGCCCTTGTGACTATTTTGTTTCATGACGCATTTGGCATATCTGTAACTCAATAAAAATACAATAATATAAGTAAATGATTTCAATTGTTGTAATCTGGTATTGTAGAGGTCAATACAGGGTCAATCATGTCAATTTTGCCGTCATTCAAGGATATCTCACGACAGATTGGTTGAAAAAAATGGTTTGATCCAACTACATTGTCTGCTGTGATGACGTTGGACCGATACATGTAGAAATAGGGGTGAAAGGGTGACACATTGATGTAATCTGTTTGAGTTTTTGATTTTTATATAGCAATTATGACTAAAAGTTTGAAATTCTTCAAAATGTTATGTTTGACAACATATGAATCGAATTCAGTGTCTGCATGTTTTCTGCAAGTTAAATTGAACTCTCACAATAATTAATGCCAGCGACTTATAAAAATCCAAATGTCTATGTGGTAGGTCATGTCTGTATATAATTGATACAGAGTTCCAAAAGCCAAATACAAACAAACATTTGGTCATAACTAAGTGTATCTGGAGTAATAGAAAGTAATTTTACAGCTGTTCACATCACGTTTTCTCAAGTGTAGTGATGTGTTCTAGCCACACACATGCATGTAACATATACCATTAGCATGATTAGTATTAGTATTTGAACATGTTAAGTAATAACATTCTACCAATATCTTTGGACATTCCTTCCATCGTGTTCATATAGACACAGATTATACTGGTCAGTAGAAAGCAATAAGTCATTATTGATTTGAGTATAAAAACCGACAACAAATTGATTTTTCCATGAAACAGTAAAATGAAATAGCTTGCAACTTGTAATTAATGTAACACTTTCCTATGTGTAACTGTTGGTATAGTGTTGCATACAAATGCTATTACTTTTTCCACTGTTTGTGGCAAATTGAAATCATATCTGCTGGTTAATGATTAAACTATCAGTATCACTTCACCTTGATACAGTGTATATAGTCAAGGTTTGCCAATGATGCACGTCCTTTGGTTCATCATAGTTCAAAGTTCATTCAAGTATCTTTGCTGTGTACAGATCTTGCAGAGAAACACCTGCCGTGTGGAAAAATAGTTCAGGACCTGTAAGTGTTGTTACAGTGCCCCAGCTGGTTGCTAAAAGGTCACTTTCCGACTGAATTAAAAAACCTCAGGTTGGTTTCATTCCTTTATTGATTTCACACTTCTCATTGGACTGGAAACTTCATGCATGAAAGCATGTCTGTGCGTTCTGTTTGTATGCACAGGTTAGGTAAACACAGCAAATGTCTCTCATGGAATGTCTATTAAATCATTTTCCAAATCCTCTCATAATCCATATTTTGCCAAGTACCAGCAACTGATTATTAACTTCCAGTTCCTCAGCTATGCGGATTGTCATTGCATCATGACTGTGGGATAGAGAGATGTATAAGATTCCCAAAATACTGTTCAGGAATGAGACTAATAACTTAGGTTCATTGTGTGAATATATAGAATTCAGGAAGTCAAGTACTAACTGTGTTAAATGCCATGTGCATCCTGTTTTTCAGAAATTTTGTCTGGAAAGTACTCTGACAATGTTTAATTTTGTGTCTATGAAAGGGGAAAGTTTCAGCAAAGCATTTAAATGGAGCAAATACATAAACCATATGAAGAGCGTTAATTGTGATTTTAAAACTACCCACTTCAACATTTGTTATTGTAGACTTCTTCACTTATCACAAATGATGTCAAATTTATGTAATACAAAGGTCACAAGGAATTAAACATGACACTATGCATTTGCAGTATATTGTATGTGTACGAGTATGACTGTATACATATGCCAACATATATCAACATAAATTTACAGTGAATTCAAAGTTTGTAATGGTATTTTCATATATCCTCACAATCATCAGAGACACTAATACAGTGATGCCCCATATGATGCCCCATATCTATATCTATATCTATCTATCTATCTATCTATCTATCTATATATCTATATATATATATATATATATATATATATATATATATATATATATATTTTATTTATTTATTTATTTATTTATTTATTTTTATTTATTTATTTATTTATTTATTTATTTCGAGAACCAACTCATTCACCAAAAAAAATACAGAAAAAAAGGGGGACTGATAAACTATAAAAAACTATAAAACTAAATCATGATGGAAATTAAAACTGTCAGACAGAGAAAACTTTAAAAGCAGTCGGAAAACAGTCTTTTCCAGAAATGAAATATATATATATATATATATATATATATTATATATATATATATATATATATATATATATATTATATATATATATATATATATGTGTGTGTGTGTGTGTGTGTGTGTGTGTGTGTGTGCTTAACATGTTAATATTCCACATCCAGCAACAGTATACCACATGATTTCGAGCAAAAGCAAGTGCATGTATACTCCTTGCTGAGGTGGTTTATTGCTATTATATTATAACATTACAGTATGTTGAAATTCTGGTATGAAATGTCAAAATTTGACTTTTGTCCTAGGTGAGAGCTTGCATTCAAACGGTGCTATATTGTGAATATAACATGGTTATTTTCACGTCTCGACCAATCAGATCACCAATTGCTTCGTGAGTTTGCATCACCAACTTGTTGGAATCCAGGAGGTGGAAATATCCAAATGAGAATTTGAAATCCTTTAAGGTCCATTCATTCTGAGCTGAAATGCAGAAGTGTATTTCAAAAATAAACAGCTTGTAGGTCGTAAGTGATGGCATGTCAGAAACCATACACTGTACTTGTATTGCATTTTATCCGTGAACTGACGCCAACCCTTTTTATTGCGTGATTAGAACCAAAGGTTGAGTACGCTGTGCCGTTAGGATATGACTTATTGCTCTGTACAGTACAATAAACACAACAAATTTTATCTGAATATAAAAATTAATGCAATTCCTGATTTCACATCATTGAGGTTGTAAACAGCTCTCTGTGCAAAATATTAGATAAATTTTGGGTTTCATGTATTTCAGTCCACCCAATACTGGTACTTGCATGTTACCTAATAGTCTTATGAAAAGTAAGTGTAATTTCCATACATTC
The DNA here is from genome assembly GCF_041260155.1 of Ptychodera flava. Lineage (NCBI taxonomy): Eukaryota > Metazoa > Hemichordata > Enteropneusta > Ptychoderidae > Ptychodera > Ptychodera flava. The sequence goes on along the minus strand of NC_091949.1, from coordinate 18,408,418 downwards.
CAGAAATGAATATTTTGTTTGCTATAACTGATCTTAAAAAGTGTATGCAATCAAATATTGGTTCAGTGTATGACAGTAGAGCAACAAAAATCATGGACTGACTGTAGCATTGCCATAAACAGGATTGAATTCCCATTGGTCAGTTATTATGTGTGCATGTTCACTATATCAAGTGTGACTGTTTGTGATTTTTTTGCAAGTTAATATTGTTACCTAATATTATTGAGTTTTATGCAACTTTTCACTGAAAATTGGCTCGTGGAGTCTTTCGTTACTACATCATATGAGTGTGATATGCTGAGTGGATGGCAAATTTTATGAAGTCTGGTACTGGCGCACTGCTGTTTTTGCCAGCTAATAAATCAATTTTTCAAACCAAAGTCACTTTCCATATCAATTTCATTACAATGTTCGTCTGGAATATCATTTGTAAAACACAGAAGCTAACTGGATTTCTCACAAAGATCCAATGCCAGTATCATGGTACGTTCATAGAAGGTGTATTAATATGTTTACCTTTGTAGTAATGACAATATGAGTGAATTTTCAATATTTTTCACTTTCTTTCACAGTTCATATAACCAGAAAGAAAACACAAGATGTTACAGCAGATTCTACGTGACATGTACATTGAGCCAGAGCTTCTGGCCGAGCTCTCTGAGGACCAGAAACAGGTTTTGTTCGTCAAGATGCGGGAAGAGCAAGTCAGGAGATGGCAAGAAAGTGAAGAAAAAACGGAAAAAGAAAACTCGCGGAATTTTAATCGACCCCAGAAGAAAGGTAAGTAGTGATTTGTTTGCTCTGATCATAGGTTCAGTCTATAATCTGACCATAGAGGTGTAGTGCATGCTTTTGCATTAGCTAGAATAAGTTAGAATAGAAATTTTCATTTGGCGGCTGTTTTGAAGATTAAGGTACTACAGTTTCTAATCTGTATAAAGCAAGTATTTAATGCTTATACATGCTTTATCAGTGGCGCTAGTCACAAATGTGGGTGTACTGAATATAACATTGGGTAGGAATGCGTGTACGTAGCGTCCAACCAATTTATTGAAAATTGAAAATTGAAATCACCTTCAAAATGCAATTTTCATTTGAATGAAATAACAACCAATTTTTAATATTCGTTTTTGCAGACAAAATTTTTATTTTACCGATTTTTTGGTACGGTTTTCGCGGCCAATCAATTCCCAAAAATATTAAACAGCCTTTTGGCATAGAAAGCAACATTTGAAATGTTTCAAATCGAAAATTATTTTTCATTTTTATCTTCGTTGAAAAAAAAAAAAACGATTGACGGCCCGTTTTAAATAAAGCTTCTGCTATTTCATTATTAATGAAACATAATTCTGTTTCGCCTTCTTTATATTTTGAATCCGAAAAGCAATTTTCAGTAAACACAAATTAAGCTTTAATCAATTAATTGTGTTTCATTCATAAGATTTGAAGACACAAGTTCGGGTTTACTTTTATTGAACGTTCCTTGTTTCATATTTTGATTTTAATTCATTTTTAAAAATGATGTTGCCATTCTCAACAAAGCATAAAAATAACTTCAAGTCTTCAACTTTATTCTATCTTAACATAACAAAAATGGTATTCCTTCCGATTTTCTAAAATATAAAATATAGGATAATTTTGACATTTGAAGGAGAACAAAAATGATGAGAATCGAAACTCGTTAATACTAAATCATGTACAACTAATTTAAAATGAATCGCTGTTCATTTTGTTACTTGCGAAAATTGAAAATTGAAAATGGTAAGTTTCAACCATTTTCATTTTTTTGAAAATGGTCGAAAAACGACTACATGTTATTTCAATTTCTTTGCTGTTCCTGGCCCTCTACCGGCCAGTGGGCGAGCAGCGATGCGTGCGAGATTTTTGGCTTCCGTCAACGCAAGAACTGCGGTAAATTAAAATGGAGTTGTCTTCCTTAGTCTCTGAAGATGCGGCAAATGGTTGTTTTTGAAGGTAAAACACACCGCGAGATAGCATGTACTTTGAAAGACTTGTTCCTGATCATAATCTGTCAGGATTAAGCGAGAGATCAGTGCGCAGATTTGTGAAATACATGAAATTAAGTGACGCCACACGCTGAACAATGACCTGATTAATAGTACAACATATACTGTTAACATAACGAGCACTAGCAACGCTCAAAATATACCCTAAAACAAAATCCTTGTAAGCGTCTAGAAACTCCGGCCGATGCTGGGTCATGTTAATTATAATATGACACCACACACCGGATCGCTCACCATAGTCAGTCAATAGAGTGGCTAACTCTCTGAACTCTCTCAATAACGAATCTGGCTTCTCCTCCCCGAGGACGAAGATGACTACATCACACAACCAAGCAGAGGGGATACAAAACAAGAGAGCGACTGATGAAGGACCCCCATTTTGGTTCCGAAACACCGTTAAGACGAATCACTCAATCAACAAACCAGTTTACCGGGAACCCAGATTACATGACTAGGGTCTAATTCACGTGCCGCGTGCCAGGACTCGTGAGAAATTGTAGGGAGGGAGGGCCTAATTAAATAGAGTATACGGAATCTAGGAATTGCGTCAGTTTATACATGCCCGTAGTATATTCAGGCAACACCACAATACCCATCTCAACACTACCTTTGTTGCGCCAAACTTACATAAGTCGGGGATTGAAATTGATTAGATGGAATAAAGTCTTTAGAGTTTGACCAATTTCGACACCTCTACATGCAGAGTCTCTGGTAAGCGTCACAGTGGTTAACTGGAAATACATTTGTTTACGCATGGAGGTATAAAGTGAGAGTCGTCTTTTGCCCGTGATTAGGACACCAAGACTGGCCAAGACTGTATCGTGTTTCGAAAATCAATGTTGACCTGGCCTGACACGAGTATGCCTATCGCGTTCATGGTAGGCCTGCCCGCAGCCTATGTGTTGTGGTGGGACTGTGGTTTACTTGCACGCGTGCGAAATACAGCGTTTTGGTAACATTTTGATTGATACAAGTTGGCAGGATGGTGGACTTGTCCACAAAATAAACCTGTTTGCAACGTTTTTATTGATACCTGTCAATAGGCTTACGCCCATACCAGTCACAGTTCGATAGACACCATAGGACCTAGATATTTGCAATATAGCAACCTTAACATATGGTCTACAAAATCAATGTACGGAATTTTGATTGATCAATTTTTAATGTTACAAATTTACGTGCAGTGTGATTTTGAAAAATACTGGCCTCCCTCCCTATAATTTCTCTTGAGTCCCTTTCTGCATATGCACGCTGGTCATTCGCTGGTCCCCAGTTCATGCATTTAGAAGGCGGCGTTGAAGCCCGAATGTTGATTTGTTCATGAAAATGAATCAATGAATTAAATTGGAGTGAAAATTAACCTACTTCTGGCTCGCGGCGCGTGGCACGTGAATTAGGCTTACCCCGATTCACCGGTGTCTCGCCATGTATTCCACACAAAATAAATGCAATGATCCTTTTATTCACCACATCGTAATACTAAACAATCTTGGTAGAGCCGATGTGTGGAGTAGTCCTACGAGTATGGCGAGAGTGTCCGGCTTTGGCTACGCTGTGGGAGGCGGCGTAGCCAAAGCCGGACACTCTCGCCATACTCGTAGGGCCAATGTTTAGAGTTGCCCTCAATTTCCTTTTCATATATCGTCTTCGGTGACCAGTCTTCCGCAGCACATGCAGTGAGCGCGGGAACAAGTACGCGTTGCGGAAACTGGAAGTCTCGTATGCATTGATGCTGCTCACCCACTGGCCGGTAGAGGGCCGGGAACAGCAATTCAAATGAGTCGTCTTTCAACCATTTTCAAAAAAATGAAAAAGGTTGAAACTTACAATTTTCAATTTTCAATTTCTAATTTTCGCACGCACCAAAGTAAAATTGCAAACTCCTCTTAAATCGGTAAGACATGATTTTATTTCAAAGAGTTTCCTTTCTCTTCATTTCGTTTTTATCAAATACGTACAATGTCCCGTAATAAATTTTACGAATCTTGAAAATAGTACTATTTTTTTATTTTAAGATTAGGTAAAATTTTGATACTGATAATGATTTTTTTTTATTGGTGAAAATGAAAACATCATTTAAGGATACAAATTATAATATGAAAACAAGAAACTTTCCTTAAAAATAATCCAGAACACGTGATTTTGAAATTTAAGAAATAATAGATTAAATTTCATTTTGTTTTCACTGATAATTGCATTTCGGATTCAAAATATGAACAAGGCAAAACAGAGTTATGTTTCACTAATAACCAAATAATAGAAGCTGTATTAAAATTGGTCTGTCAATTGGTATTTCAATTAAGATGAATATGGAAAATAAAATTCTATTTCAATCATCAAAATAACGCTTTTGTGCTAAAATGCATTTTATATTTTTGAGAATTGATTGGCCGCGAAAACCGTACCAAAAATCGGTAAAATAAAAATTTTGTCAGAAAAAACGAATATTAAAAATTGGTTGTTATTTCATTCAAATGAAAATTGCATTTTGAAGATGATTTCAATTTTCAATTTTCAATAAATTGGTTGGACGCTACGTACACGCATTGGTAGGCCGCATTGAAAGGCTGCTTGCAAAAATACAGATTAATTTTATACAGCAAGCACTGTGTTTGAAGAGTTTGTAGTTAGATCTGTAATACTGGTGCATGTGATTTTTCTTGTTTTCATTATGTCATTTGTTGTATTTTTCTTGTCATTCTTGTGTGAGTAATTTCCTTGAGACTTGCAAATATTTCAAGACAAATGCTTTTTGCATTAATTTTGTTAATGTGAGGTCATTTGGAACCCACATGTCCAGCTAACATTTTGTATTGTCTTGTTTGATGAAAAGTGAATTTTAAGCCAAATTAGTAGTGTCTTGTGTGATGCTCCTTCCCTTGTCCTCCAATATAAGACAATTGTTCCCGATGTTGTTTTATGTTTTGGTTGTAACAATTTGCTAGAACAGTGGAAATACCTGTACATGTAGCTACTATAGCTACTACTGATACCTCCATGGTTTTCTGATAGTTTTTCTGATAGTTAAGAGGGAAAAATGACTCATTTGTCTGAATTTTTGTAAATTTTGTAGTATGTAAGATGTCAGGTATATTGTTTGACTTCTCAAAACATGCATAGAGATTGGCTGATGAAATCCCATCCCATTTGATGTAGAATTTGCCTCGGGAACAGATTTTCAAACACTCAAATTTCACAGTACTTCTCCTGTCTTGTCGCATGGGCTCATTTTATAGCCTGTAGGGTGATTCTTAAGTTTTCAAAATGCTGTTTTTGTGGCAATTAAAAATTTTATTTTTTCTTATTGAGTAAACTTGGGGTATAGATTTCATTCTTTTGAACTCCCAAGTTCCAGTAATTTGAGGAAATCTGTCTCTCTATTCTCCAAGTCTGCATTGTTATCCACCCCTCCTTGTTTTTTATTCTTGATTATAAAAGAGTATGGTTTCAAGTTTCCTGAAGGGAAGTTTGAGCAAAAGTTTAAAACTGTCAGTTTCAAGACGGGTATCGTATTGCTTTTAAAAATTAGCAGAGTGAGAAACCATTAAATCTAAATATCTATAATACCTCTCTGCTCTACCAGATTGTAAACTTCAACTATCAAACAGTTAGGTCATATATTAAAGCCATCATATTATGCATCAACAATATCTTAGTTTGTATTTGATTTAAAAAAAGTAATTCAATTTGCCTTTCATCCAAATAAAAAAGCTGAAAGAGCAATTTTACTCCGTTGATGTGAGTCACCTGTGTATGGATGCAGCCATCTTGACATCAAAAGTGGGTCAGTTACTGCACTTAGATCACTAATAGATATGCATAAAGTCAGGGTCCCAAGTGGCACCCATGTTCAGAGTTACTTGACCTGACTATAATTGAGGTGGTTGTCATAGTTACAAGTAAGGAGCTGACAAACATTCATCGACAACTCAAATGCAGAACATTGTAATATTCATTTGGTGTTTTTCTTCACAAATAGTGATCAGGACTTCAGTCATTTTGCCGTATGTCATCAAAAAATTAAATGAAAGTGGTCATATAATTTAGGATACGTATTAGGAAACTTTCAGTTGTAAGATATGTCTTCCTGTTTCACAAACTTTTCATAGATATCAAATCCCTCATAGTTGCTTTGACACAGTTTGCATTTTGCTCCTGATCTGAATGTTCTGATAGAGAAAACTATCAAAATGAAAAAAGGGGCTAGCTCATGGTCAACATGTACATGTTATATTTTGTCAGTGAGAATTTTGTTTATGGCTGTATGGTTTTACCAATTTTAGTGTGTACAGTTGAAAACTTGTTGTAAATTCAACGCTTTGTCTAGCTTGAGACATCTTTCATAAACCGTGAAAATTACGGGCAATGTGCAGCATCTCGGAAGCTTGTAGCATATAGGTTGGTTGAATAGCATTGACTTTAATGAATTATTTCAGAACAACCAATCAGCTACATACTAGCCTAAGTTTCAGACTGCATATTATAAAGTTGCTGTTAAAAATTACAAGATACCAAGCAGCTATAACCTACTGAGCTGCTGCACATTGACCTAAATATAAAATATCTTCTTTAATTAAAGAAAGACTATCAAAAATGGAATACCTTTTCAAAACATGTTTTTAATTAATTTGTGGGGTCTAAATATCTATAATTATACAAAACCAATGGAAAAGAGTTAATGAAGAAGTTGTTTGTGATTTTTTCAGTAAAGAAACGTGTCCAGATTGCCCTCGGTACAGATGGGGAGCCATGGACTTGGGTGATGGGTGATCACAAAGATGACAAATCATATGACCAACTAATCGATGAAGTTCAACTAGAGAGAGCCAGAAAACTAGCAGCAGCAGAAGAAGCTGAACAGAGGTGAGTTGGTTGCCATGGCGTGACACCGAAATCCACCCTGAATGGACGTGCTTCCTTAACCCTTTTCCTGCCGAGCGCCCCTGTCCGTTATCCTGCCAAGTCGGTCAAAAACCGGCCCCCTTTTCCGTGTCTACAGAAGATAGGCTCTCCTGCACGCTTTCCTGCCAGGCATTTGGCGGGAAAATACCGCATTTTCGGGGTACGATTACTGACCATATACGTGTTAGACTTCAAAAATTTTGCATGCCCGTATAGAGGGGCAACCGCTGATGAGGTTGTGTCGAGAAAATAACGAGGTCTTGGGCGTTGTTTGCCCCGGGGGACGTGCACTTTTATGCCCTTTTCTAGCTTACTTTTGCGGAAGTAAAGCTCGTTCGCCGTCACGCACGTCCACACCGGGGAAACATCACCTCGCTCGTGGGTTAGTAGAAGACCCAGGGGTTAGTGCTATGGGTGCGGCAGCACCCTCAAACCTGTCCTGTTCCCCCTGGGTTGTGTCACTTGGCCACGTACTTTGAACGACTTGGAAGAGTCGCACAGTGCAGTCTGCTTTGACGTAGTGTCAACGACATAGCTTCGCCATTGAAGGAAGGCGTGTACGTAGTTTGGCCAGTTCAGTGACACTTAGCTCGTTAGTGTTACCGTTTCCTAACAGGTTAGTTGTGCAGTTGTTACTAAGGTGCAGTTTTGTACCACCTTAGCTCTGGACAGTGCAACTGCTCTATGCACTAACCCAAACCACAGATGGTTGTACAACGTCTACGTCGCACGAGCACAGCCTCCGTTGGGCTGTGCCCCTCCCACGTGATACAATGCACGTTCATCCATTACTATAGCGTCCTTACGGATCTGCCAAAAACGAAAGTGGGGGTAAAAACAAAACAAACGAAAATATGCGATCATAGATAGTATTTTATTCGGGAATAATTACATTATGCCGAACAATAAATCTCGGAGTCTGTCTCGACGTCCGAGTGCATGGTCCGTGTTTCAAAAATTACAATCAGGGTGGCAGATCCGTGTTAAAAAATTATAATAGGGGGAATTGTACAAAATAATCCGTCTAAACAAAAACAAACGAAAATATGCGATCCATAGATAGTATTTTATTCGGGAATAATTTACATATAAATCTCAGAGTCTGTCTCGACGTCCGAGTGCATGGTCCGTGTTACAAAGATTACAATCGGGGGGATTGTACAAAATAATCCGTGTTTCAATTTACAATCAGCGGGATCGTAAAGCACAAACAAACGGCACAACCGTGCTCAAAATGTGATCATGGTCCGTGTTAAGAATACAGTCAAGCCACTGTTAGGCGAAGCTGTCCCCTGTCCGTTATTTACGTCGGGTTCTCTTGCTGATGGGTGTCGTCGGGGCTGTGTGAGTAGAGGTCTGCACGCCAACGCTCCTCTTACCTCGTAGCATCATGCGATGATGAAAAGCCGCAAAACACTCGCCCTCGTGAAGATGAACCCCGCACAGACTACATCCTTTGGACGTCTCAGACAGTCGTCCGCTCGCAGTGGTCTTACCCTCTCTGCTGCATACTTTACAGCATTTCTGCCGCCCCTCCAAACGGCTGACAACGTACATCGGCTGATTTTGTGGATTTATGTACGAGGCAAGAGAAACGGTGGCCTCGACCTCTCTCACACTGGGCTGCGATCGCCCACAATAACCGCCAATGAGCTGTTTCCCGACACACAGATGAAACATCTTATGGGTCAGCTTACTATCAGGGTGTACATGCTTGAAGCATATATATGCATTTACCAGGGCAACATCAATCAGGTAACATGCCAGATATGTCCACCATCTGTGATTCTTGCGCCCAGTGTGAAAGTACTTGCGCTTCTGGTTGGCTCGGTCGACACCTCCCATGTACCGGCGATAATTATACAGCGACAGAGGCACTTGTCGCTGCTCGTCTCCCTCCCCCACTGGCACGCACTCCAAGGGTGGATAGACCGTATTCAAGATCAGCACCTGAGCGTTACTATCCTGATAAGCAGTGATGTTAAGACGAGAGTCCGTTCTGGTCGTGGCTTTCATATCCCCAACAGACAGAGGAAGGCGCTTCCTCTTACCCGGCGGAATTAATTGAGGGGGCATGGTGCGACGATTACGGCGGTTAAAACTCCCGACCATGTAGATCCCGGTCTCCATCAGCTCTCTAGCAGTAACGACCGTGCTAAACAGGCTATCACAAAATAGGCTGTGATTTATAATATCCACAAAATGGCTGGACCAGCTCCATCATAATTCTTTTCACCACACCTCGCTCCTGCCGTCTCCATCAGTCCGATCCCGAAATTTCACACCTAGGTACGGTGCAAAGTTAGCGATGTATGCAGTGGTGGAGTCGCACAGCTGCCATATCTTGAAACCGTCTCGATCAGGCTTATGCGGTAATCTCTGCTTAAATTTAGAACGGCCCTTAAATCGCACCATGCCCTCGTCGATGGAGATCTCTCTACCCATCTTATAATTATTTACGCACCTGTCAACTATGGGCTCCATCCATGGATTGATTTTATAAAGGGGATCCTCCTGACACCGACGTCGGCGTCGGCGGTGCGCTCATCAGGATCACGACGTGGATCGTTCTCTGGGTCTGCCAGATGAAAATATCGCATAAGCTGCTGAAAGCGACTGCGGGTAATCACAGTAGAAATACCCTGGTTTCTCAGAAAGGATCGCTAGACCAATAATCCTCCACTGATGATTTACGGTCGATACCCATACAGACTAAGACGCCAATGAACGCCTGCACCTCTCGGTAGTCAGCGTTACGCCAGTATTTATCTATTTTCCTAGCGATATATCGCTGGTGGAATTTGGCGTATTTATTAGTCTCGTCCTTGGCCAATCTGATCAGTGTAGCTGGAATAAACTTAAAAAAGTAATCGATCTCACGGGAGTGGCTGGGCAAGGTGAAAGGTCGGTCCTCTCTCATGGTCAAAATGGGTCTCCTCAAATATATTAGCATCGGTAGTTTCCGACATACGCCAGACAGGAGGGGTGTCGTCCTCCGCCAACACAGCAGCAACGTCATCATCGTCGTCAGAGCTTGCCTCACCTACATACTGCCTGTCATAAAAGTCATCGTTCTCTGCTGCATCCTCGTCAACCTCCGAGTCGGACTCAGCGGTGATATCACCGATCGTCTGGGCGTCTGGGCCTGAACTCGCTCGTAGTGGCATCAAGGATCATATCTGGCTCAAAATCAGGTGGGCTATCCTGATAACGAACCGTCCGCACTATCTTTTTCGGCGGGGACATCGCAGCACACGAAACTATGGCAGGAGCGGGCTGGGCAGCCTCTGCTGATGACGAGGACTCAAGCTCTTTCGCACTGGGCACAGGAACCTCTCCTGACGCAGGATGAGGGCTCATGGTGCACGCAACAGGTGGTGTCTCTCCCGGAGCAGCCGGGGGAGAACCAATGGCATCAGCCGTCTCGTTACTCACTGTCTCACTAGCAGCAGCAGACGTAGTCTGTGCAGGTGAAGTATCTCCCACAAGAGCAGATGTAGTCTCTGCAGGTGAAGTAGTCTCTCCTGGAGCAGCCGGGTGAGAACCACTGGCAACCGGTGACCCGTCATCATCCTCATCGGCAGAACGATCAGTCTTACGTTTACGCTTACCACTGGGTTTTTCAGCCGGAGATAGCTTCGCCTTACGGGAGCGTTTCTTGCCCGACTTCTTAGAACGTTTACTAGGGACATCACAACGATCGCTACCACTACCGCCCGGAGACTCTGCATCTTTGAGCTTCAGTCGTCTGCTCGCCTTCAGAAAACTTTTGCGGTCCGTCAAGCTCATGTCTGGAACAGTGTCGACAGACTAGCAGGTCCCACCCTTTTAAAGCCACAGGGAAACAAAGCCCTGGACATGATTGGACGCAGGGGTGTTTATATATGCAGCCACCTGTTATTATAATGGACCTACGGCAATCAGTCCACCAACCGGCGCTGACATTCCTACCCGTCATGTAAATTGCCTGTCCGCACCATTTGATATGCTAATAATACTCATTTGCAATGCAAATCCCTCGAGCACTTAGCATAACATAGTCAATGTCATTAGCATCTCAACTTGACATTCCGTCCAGCTGGGTACGTGGCATGCGCACCTGCCACCCAAGGACGTTGGCCCAAGCCCATGTTTAGTACGGGTGGGAAACCCGTATCTTTAACCTCATGTCCCTTCTAAGTACGCCTGCGCAGGGCGTATTGTCATCCAAGTCGGTGACAAGCCAACCCGACAGATCGCCCATTAAGCAGTAATGGACTGGCCGTCTCGTTCTTGTACGGCAACGAACAGTGCTTCAGCGGCTTGTTTAGGTCATAACCGTCGCCTGCCGAGCGGCTTACCCAACTAAGGCGGTCAAAGATGAAGGATGCCAAAATTGTCAACAGCTGTCTCGGCCTCGTCTGTTGGGCAAACATGGCTCCTTCAAATAACGTGGCCAGCACGTCTACGTCATCAGCGGTGATGACGACCCGTCATTGACGCCAGAGTGCGTAAAACTCGGAATATACCGACAGGTACCTCTACCTGAGTCGGTCATACTACGGTATAAACCAAACACAGGTCTGCCAACTCCCGTTAGACTCGGCCGTTAGCCGAACTTCACAGGGACAACATAGGCGTAACAAGTCGGTGAACAACGGTTCACGCACCTAACCGCAGTCGCCAAGTCGGTGAACAATGGTATCAAATTTTGAGGCCATGTTCCTGAATGGCAAGGCTGAGGCGGTGTGTTTCGTTGCACGGCTTGAACGTCTAGAGCCAAGTGCAGCCGACAACGTCCGACATCTGCTCAAGTAAGTTAATGCATGGGTGTTGTACCCATCAAGCCCAAAAAGTAAGAAAATGATCAATTATCTTTAAAAACCACCAGATTTGATTGATATTTGGCCTAATTATTGGAATTATAAATTTTTTAAAAAAAAAGTCTGCCTAAATCTTGACGAGTTGAGTCACGTGACCAAATCTGATATTTTCCCGCCAAAATTTACGTCTTTATTAATTTTAAAATTCCAACCGTAACCCGTTAAATTTTCTTGATTTTCTTTGCACTTTTGGGAACAACATCTATCATATTGTTTCAAAAATAATGGCACTCATGAAACTCTATCTATACTTCTTTCTGATATTCAAATATTCATGTAAAACGTCAAAAATATTGTATTTGTTGTTATTTGTGAAGAAATAGTATTCAAAATTCAATAATTTTGCATCTGCCACTAGTTCTAACACAAGTTCCCATCCATTTTACATTAATTGGTCATAATATTTTACATATTTTGATGTTTAGCGGTTGGAATATTCAGTTATTTGCAATATACAATTTTGGCGGGAAAGTAATAGATTATGGTCACGTGACCTGACTTAGGTAATATATTATGTTTAATTTCAACTTAATCAAATGCAAAACATATTTTTGGCAATTTTCACAATTTTCGACCAGGTCTGATTAAAAAGTATGTTCAAACTGATTTTACATGTATGTAAGCCTATGCCCATGCATTAACATACCTGAGTGAGTGGGTAGTCTTTTCGAGAAGGTAACAAGTCGGTTAAAAGCGGTGGTTACCCTTCACAAATGTCGCTCAAGTCCGTTCGGATCAGTTCCATGTCAGGGACTAATCAAGCCGAGTCCGTCAAATCCGTCCGCACTTCCCGTCAATCAGGACTAAGTCCGTGATTTTCGTCTCGCACCATTGGCAAAAAATTGCACCGCCAGCTGAGGCGGTCTTAGGCGGTTGCCTTACAGATTAGCGTTGCCGAGACGGTCAATTCGGCCGCAATCTATGTAGTGCCTCAGAGCCAAGTTAGCCCAAACTCCGCTAGGATACGTCACCGTGCTAACCTGCCAAGTACGTACTCGTCCCACCCAAAAAAAAACCAGTCCCCCAACGGGGTTGGGGACTGGCTGGGTAGCTTCTGCACCTTTCCCTGTTGTTGGACTCTCTGTGAACCCATTTCGAGAGCAAACGCCGTTCCTCGCCCAAAACCTGTCCTCGAACGACCCCTAGCGCGAGCAAGGGTTTGCTACACGTAGTTCCGTCGACTAGGCAGGAAAGGGGGTACCCAAAAAGTTGCCCGATTTCCACCGCCTTGGCAGGATAACGGCGTGGCTGCTCAGATTCTAGCTACACCGACTTTCAAGCGGATTTTCACCGACTTGGCAGGAAAAGGGTTAATTAAGGAAGTGGTTCAAGAAGCATTCCGTTTCCGTAGCTTATTTTAGGCACAGAAGCTGTAGAGTATAACACACAGTCTAATCTGTATCTGTCCATTTTAGGTTGAAGTGGATTTATAGATGTTATTCCAGATGTCTTTAAGAGTTGCAACAGTGAAAGGGGATTCTATTCCTGGTCATAATTTCAGGGAAAATTAGAAATCTAGGAGAATTTGATGTGACCCATTCTGTAACAGAATGGTAATTTTGAAAACTAAAGTTTACTACCTAAATGACATTTTAATGATTGTTGATATCTGTGTGAAGGATATGCTACATAAATATGAATGAAAAAATGAAGTTGGTGCAAAAAGTTATTTTTGAGAGATCGTTTAAATTCTATATGTTACATCATAGGCCTGGTTAATGGCAAAGTGTCTACACTTGAAGTGATCAGGAAATGACATGATATGGTATCATCTCATGAACTCAGTGCTTTATAAATATCCTCCTTTTAATTTTTGAGTGGCAATGTGTACCTTTAATACCAAAAAGTGAAAATCATTTAGTAAAACAGACAGGATGAAAAATTGGGACATAATAATATATTGGCATGTAATATTGCCTGTAAGTTGTAAAGACTTTTACTGTAATACCCCAATACATGCAGTTTGTGAATTTACCATTCTGCATCATATATTTATTTTACCATTCCAAGGTTTTACCTCTTCTCCCCCTTTTCCATGTGAACAAGTCCATCCTCACCATTGAAAACAATGGATTTGAGCCGAACCATAGATATGAAAGGGTCGAAAGGAAAAATAATTGTGCTTAGGGACCGTTCAGTTTTTACGGCGGGGGGGCGGCAAAATCCAGGGGGGGGGGGGGGTCATCATAATTTTGGAATCCGCGAAGGGGGGGGGGTCATCACTTTTTCACTGGTAGGAAAGGGGGGGTCACCACATTTTCAAAAACATAATACCTACAATAAAGTTCACTTTATGCCATGGCCATGATCGACCCTCTTTACCGGCGGGCCGCCTTCGGCGGCCCACTACAATAAATATACTTTATGTATTACCCATGACCCTCTTAACAGGCAGACGCCTTTGGCGGCCCACTCCAATTAGGTTTACTTCATGCAACGGCCATGATCGACCCTCTTTACCGGCGGGCCACCTTTGGTGGCCCACTAGAATAAAGTTGACTTTACGTAATGGCCCATGATCCTCTTAACCGGAGGGCTGCCTTTGGCGAACCACTCCAATAAAGTTTACTTTATACAATGTCCATGGACATAAGTTGTCTATGTAAATGAAGTTAAAATGCCTTACAGTCGTCCTAAGTAACAGACGTTTGCATGGATGTGGCTGAGAAGTTTGTGCACTGGCATCTCTGCTACACAAATAAAGTGCGCCGCGTACCGGAGTTCAAATCCAAACCGTGCGGGTAAATTTGACATATGGGTTTTGGTTATTTTTCAGCGAGGGGGGGGGGGGGGGTCATCAATTTTTTCGTCTGACAAAGGGGGGGGGGGGTTTCATTATTTTTTTGCAAAAAATGCAGGGGGGTCTATATTTTTTTGAACACCGGCGACAAGATTTTGCCGTCCCCCCTCAGGCCGTAAAAACTGAACGGTCCTTTAGTGTTGCATTTACCCTTAATTCTGTTTGAAAGTCTGCTCATAATCCTGCATTGTGATCAGCAAGTAAAGATGGTACTGAATCCTTATTTTTGGCAGTGAGCTTATCAAACAAAGGAACTGTATTTGGCAATTGAGGCATTTATTTGCTCCATCAATGACACGCTTGTCTGTATTTGTTGTGAAGTTATTTTTTACTGCTACCACATACTTAAGCATCATGTCTGACAAGGAAATGCCAGAAGGTATATGTTTCATAACTATTGTTTAAGTTTTTCAAATACTCCAGAATCCTGCAGACTTCACCACCACATCAATTGTGCAAGCCTAGCCCACAGTGGCTGTGAAGATGAAATGATATAGCATGACAACCCGCTCCCAGCTGAGATATTTCAGATTCTATCACATTCTTTATCTATTTTCCAATTGAATACACTTAGGCTTGTCTCTTACAATACACGAAGCTTGTCTCTTGCAAGACACGACATGTCTCAAGAGGTTCCTGGCATTGTCAATTGATAAATGAGGAAATGGACTATGACCAAAAATATTTAAGAAATTCACAATGTAGCCGCCTGACAAAAACATCTATAGCAAAGATTCCTCTCTTTATGTATTGTAGTCCCAAATTTCATAATGTAGTGGATGAAAAATAACGAATTGTACATGGGTTTTGGAACAAGAGCATTTTGGAATTGTTGAGTTTCATGATTTGAGATGAAAGTTAAAGTTCTTTAGAGTTTAGGCCAACCGATATTTCTTTTGTTTTCTACCTCTAGTTCTTGAATTGCTAAAAGATTCGATACTCCTGTTGTTTTCTGCAGTGAGATTTAACGCTCACAGAGGTGAATGCCCTCTTTGGTGATAAACCAAGTTTGAATGGTGTTTTCTACACCGTTCTTTCGTACTTGGCACTATTATTACACCGGCAGTCATTGAAAATCAGAGCTTTTGGCCTGGACTTTGTGACCCCACAGCAATAAAGCTGAATGTAGGTTTTGAGTGGTACTTCTTCATACGCAGCTAGCAACCTTTATTCATGTTTGTTGTTTGAATTACACAAGTATCAGGTCAGTATTGTAGAGTTGTTTGTGTGGAAAATCTTTGTGTCCATATGTATGGAGTAAAATCAACAAAACTATTTATCCTAAATAGTAAAAAATCCTCTTCCAAGGATAAATCCTTCACATGATTTGGACCTTAACAAATTATTTTACAAAGATAATCTGCTATTATCGTAAGACATTTGGGAACAGGTATATGTACAAGGTTAACAGCGAAAGGGCACTATTTTATTACAACTAAGTTCAGCATTTTTGGCTAGCCTAATTTCAGCTTTTTTAGGGGAAATTCTGTCAGGGACAAGCATTTACAAAATTTAAAATGCTCTGATTGTGTTTGACAATAGAATTAGAGGGTTTTTGATAGTGTGTGGTGTAAACTCGTAAATTGTTGTTTGTGTAGAAATATTCAGGTCAATTGTTTTTGTCAAAATTTCAGTACTTACCGCTCGGTTGGTTTTAAATAGAATGAAGACGTGTGCAATCATAATATAATGCGCAATTTGCATAATGAGGATTATCATATCATGCTCACCTGGATGTACAATCAACATTTTATTGTCTTCTGTAAGATATCTGTCAGATAGGTCAACTCATAAGGTAGCCGTATTTATTTCTTTAAAACAGAAGTATTAATGATATAATTTACAGATGTGATAAAGCTCACCTTTAACACCATGAATACAATACTTCTGTTGTTTAAGTTAGAGTCACATTACATTTCTGACCTGAAATCTGATGATGTAAGCACTGTGTCTACATTTCCATAAAATACAAGTTTGTAATTCTTCATCAAAAAGTTTCATCCATGTCTCAGATTAAAAGTATTTCCCAAGCAAACGGACAGCCCAAGTTCAAGAACTCTCCTAACGTCACATTGTGCATTAAGCACTCTCATGTAAGCTCTGAAAAGAGTTCTCAAAGTCTTGATATTTTGGGCTTTCTTTATGTCTTGCCATTAAAATGTAAGACTAAGAAGCAACTCAAAAATGTTGGAAACATCCTAAAAGACAGATTAGTATCTGATTTACTAGTTGTGCGGTATTTCATAAGACTGTTTTCAGATTTGATTTTATTATAGTGTTCAAATAGTATGGTATATTGATATTTACCCTTGAATCACATGTATAAAGATACAGTATTATACCGAACACATGCTAACTGCTAGAATTTTATTTCAAATATTTTGGAAAATGTTATGAATGGTATGATTATTCGTGACCTTTTAAATTTTGATCGCTACAGCCATTAACCCTGTCTGTAAATGCACCAGGGTATCATATATAATGGGAAATTTGTAGTTGACCTACATTGAAGGGTATCGATATCATGAATATTCATGAGACACCACATTTTAGTTGCTATGTCGACAACACATGAGGCAAAGTTAGTCTGTCATTTCATGTTGTAGTCAACTCATATGACATTTCATCTTGCAGAAAGCTAAAATTTGCATTGTAAAGTTGAAAGTGCAAATTTGAGGTAATGCATCACTTTTTTGTGTGGCTGCACAGGTAACACATATCCTTGACAGCATTTTTCTCACTGCATAGATATAAATTCACAATATTGACTTTGCAAGACAGAATGCCATCCCTTACTTCCATTTAAGAAGTCTTCCATATCATGTCTTATTTCATCTGTACCACAATTTATCAGTCCTAGAGATTTTAATACAGCTCAAATTTTAGACCTCATTTTCATTGTTTAGATGACCAGCACTGAAATGGACAGCAATTTCTCTAAAAGTTCCTCTGTACACTGTATTCATGGAGTATTTGGACTGAAATAGAATTACCTGCTGTCTCCTTTGTCGTTATCCATTTCTTCACGTTAACCAGCTTGCTGCTTTTAAGTCATCAAGCAAAAGTCTCATACAGCTGATCCCTAATAAAACAGTCGATTTAATCACTTTAATGGAAGATTTGCTATTCTAAATTCCAAAATGGTCAAGCCAAATAAAATTTCCATAAAACACATCAGTTTGAGTAAGATTTATGACATTGGTGTCACCTGGCTACGTTCATTAGATGAAAGTTTTATCACCATGCTCAGAATTCAGACATGACGATTTTCCTGTTCAAACTCAATATAATAATTGACCAAAATGTGTACGGTTGTTGAGATCATATTAGCTGAAATACTATATTGCAACAATATGTAATTGCATAAATGAGTACTATTTCAATTAATAAATCAAATATACTTAGCATATTTTTTATTTTTGATCATGATTTTCAGTGATAGAGTTTCCTTTTGATACCAGCCATGTCTGAAAAATTTTAACGGTAGTTAAATTTTATTGGGAAAAAACAACACAAAAACATTGCATTTCTCTCCAAATTTTCCCCTGGAGATCGAAACAATCAATGTAATTGGAAAACTAGCTGAAATTTTATATTTATTGGCTGTTTTACTAGCGCCGTTTATAAATGATTTCAGCTTCAGTTGCATTTTGTTTAAACTTTCTGTCCGCTTGAAATATCAAATTTCTGTCTTTTTTGCAACAGCCAATCGTAACACATCAGTTTCATTTTACAAGGGGAATCAGTCTGTACTGTGTAAAAAAAATTGTCTGACTGTCCTGTTGTCTTGTGACAATCAGTTTATTTGGTACATCACTGAGTCATCACCGATGGAAATTTGATAAAAGTGGCAATATTTATTCAATAATGCCAAACTATCATGTGATTGGCAGCTGTTGTGACCTCTGACCCAGAACAGTGAGTCACCCATGTGATACAATAAGGTAGAATGGATCAAATGATGGGACAGTAGAGTGATGGAATTTTTGACTGATTTCTTTGTGCAGAAATTTTCTCTTGTAAAAATGTGAGTGAATATACATATCAAAGTGTACTGTCTTTGTTGATGAAGAGAATTCTTGGGACATGCCAAAATGACAGAAAAAAATTTGGATTTGAGTTTCTGGCACATCCCGAAGTACTTTTTCAAAACTGATTGTTTTGGAGCATTTCTTCAGTAATTTGTGAAAAATTATGTGAAAATGTCAAGCCATTTAGCTTGAAAGTCTTGGAGGGGGGACTGTGAATCAGGAATATGCTGTAATCCCTTGAATTGGCAACTGAATATTTAAGTCTGAAATATGACAGTGCAAGATAAAAGTGTGGTAGTATTTTCAAACTCCACATGCATGAAAAATGGCTCTTTCAGAAGCAACCACCATATTTCTCATCTTGAACAGAATGTATTTTATTTTATAACTTGTTCAAGCTTGGTTGCTGTGAAACTCTGTTGGCATACATGTACCCATGCTCCTGAACAGAGACCCCTTGGGTGGTTCCGTAATTGAATAACCAAGGACTGCACTTCCTTCATTGAACCTATCCATGGCAGATTAAGTTTGACATATGTATAAGGTCCACTTAACTTTTCACTGCCATGTCTTTATTCAACCTTATCGTTCACAAGAGAATGAATTTACCTAATAGTTATACTCAGATAATTATGGTTTCTAAATTTTACAGAACTGCCAACAAAGACCATATGTTCACAGTCTGTCTGTTTTACCCATTCATCACCCATCTCTAACATTTGTTTGTTTGTTTATTTATTTCAAACTCCAACACAGATATGATACAGTTTTAAACCATATACTGCACGTGGTTCACAGAGCTCCATAAATTGGAGAACCAAAAATTCAATTTGATGTCAGTTTGATCTTTGTACTCAAGTCAGTAAATGAAAATTATGTTGACTGTCTATTTGTTTTATCATCATTACGATAGATAGTACTTTTCCCAAGAAAAGAAGTAAAATCATCAGAAAAGAGACATTTTAGAATTTTCAGCAAAGTGTTGTATGATGTTTATACATATACCCATGACCGCATCCGTATCTCCTCTGACGCGTCATGACGTGGAACGTAAAATATCAGTCTGATACGGCACGTTATACGTCATCAATGTTGTTTATTTCCGATTTTGATGTTATGATGGCGATGTTCATCTTGCATTTAACGATCAAATCCATCTTTTTTCACTTCAATCAAAATTAACCAATATAAAACGAAACATATTACTAGTACATAACGTTCCTTTATTTCAGATGTAAGAGAGTTACAGGACAGGTTGTAGAAAATTAAAAGTTGATGTTTACAATCTGTTGTATTTCGCGCTACTTCGTCGTTCGTGTTCACGTCAGCCATGTTTCAGCAAGAGTAATTAAAGTGAATTCAAACTTACAATATTGTCCGTGTAATAATTATCCACCAGAACACCGGGACGGTGACCAGAATAAGTAAATTGGCTCCATTCGTTTTTCTGAACTGCAGTAAATTGCGCTGAAATAATCCTGTTTAGACTGTATACAACCGACACGATGCTATCGACGACTTGATCAGCTTTTGTAAACAAACATGTATCAATGCGCTCAGACCAGCGGCAGAATATAAAAACATAGTCCCTTCGAAAGACTGACAAAAACTAATAAAATTTCTTATTTTTAATTACCTTTTACATAAATATACGGTCATGGGCATATGATAAATCAGTTATCCCACGATATCAGCGCTTGGTTGGGACGTATTGCCACTCTTGAGGGTGCGCGCCGCATCACACTCGTCTTCGACTCGTGTGATGTGGCTCGCACTCTCACTCGTGGCAATACGTCCCAACCAAGCGCTGATATCGTGGATAACCTCATAGTATCATATGTATAGCTAGAGCAGTGACTGAATACTCCCTGCGGACACATTACAACTTTACTCTTATAAGGTAGAATGTGCTTCGGGGACAGATAATTTTGGACCCCAAATTTTTCCAATATTTTTCTGAGATACCATTGTTGGGGGCTCATTTTAAAGCTCTTGGATTGAGAAAATTTTTCACAGTCTTGGTTTTTGAAAATCCAAAAATTTGTTTTCCCCTCACAGTTAAGGGAGGGATGGCAGCCATTTTGAATTTCAAACCTCAGTAAATGTTGGGTTATTTGTTTCTCTAGTTCCAAACTTTGCATGGTTACCCATGATCTCTATTCTTGATTTCGTAGGAAAGTGGTTGAAAGTTTCATAGGGGAAAGCTTGAGCAAAAGTTGTAGTCTTTCGCTTTCTAGACGCATGCTATCTTAATTGTAATTTTGGGTATGAAAATTCCCAGCTTTGGAATCATGGGTACCCTGGTGCTAAGTCTCACATATTGTCATTATAGAAAGGAAAGAGGAAACTACACTCTCTCACAAAATGAAGAATTTTGTGATTTTATGATTTGTGCAGTGTGTATGGAATTCATGAAAAGCATCAATATGGCATGAAGATTGATAAGAATCTTTCCCTTGACACATTTACTGTTGACTTACATAGAGTTCCATCAACTGACCAAATCAACCGTGTGTGTGCCGACGATCATGTTTCCAGTTAATCTGTTGCTACTTGATTTGATTCGGTTGTATCCACTCATCAGATTCAGCATGATTCCTGTGTTGCCATATTTTGTTTCAGATAATAAGGGTCTGCATTTTATTAATAGATGGTATTTATCATCTCTATGGACATGATGGCATTGTCATATTTCAAATATCAGAGTCAAACTCATGTACAAAACATAGAATCGATCTCTCTAAAGAAAGATGAAAGATTTTGCATCAAAAAATAGAATTTGTGATAATTTAATACTCGACAGAGTTGAAGGAATACTATTCCTGTACGTGTTAAAAAATTAAGAATAAGTTTGTTAACCTTTTCAGGCTCCTGGAGGCAATAAATTCATTATGATTTGCTGAAATGAAAGACTTCTTTCTGTCACTATCTCTGAAGCAGCAGGTGTTGACCCAGTGTTTGAAATTTGAAGTCTATTAAAAACTGTAGAAATCATTGTATACTGTTCTATATTCCCAGGCATTAATGATCAGGTACTTCCCATATGCTTCAAAAAAATTCAAAAGTAACATTCCTTATTGATGTCGAAATAAGGAAGAAAAAGCTAGCGGCTAACGTTTTAAAAGCGAAATTTTGAGTCAAGTAGTTCTGCTTTAGGTAGAATGATTGGATCAAGCCAGCACACTAAATGTAACCTTGTATCATTCATGTTGCTAGGCGATTGATTTTAGTTGTAAGATTCTGAACTGCCCTCAGTGATGGCTATATTGTTAACAGGTGGTGTATTACTGGTAGTTGAAATATCAAGGTTTTGCATTCCCAGCATACAGTGTGGTGGCTGATTTGCATAACAATACATTTAATTGTTATGGTAATGAGTTTCTATTGTTTACCAAAAATTAGAGAATGGTGGCCACCATTCTATAATTGCCCTGGGGAGAACATTGGCATACTTTACCAAGTGTTGTATACTTCCTGCCAAATACATTCTGCTTATATTTGTACTGATTTAAGTTATTTTCATGTATCCTTTACACTTTTTAAAGTAATTTATACATTGATTTCAGTAATTTTAAATCCATTGTTTAAGCTTTGTGGTTGTCACAGTCCGGACTTATCACATTTTTAGCTCCCATAGCCATATGTATATATGGCAATGGAAGCTATTCTTATAGGCTAGGAAAATGTCTGTATGTCTGTATGTCTGTATGTCTGTCCGTCAACATCAAAAACTCCAAAACCGCTGCACATTTCATCTTGATATTTGGTGTGTACATGGATGATGGGCTGTAGATGAGATTTTGTTCAAATGAAGTTGTCATTGCCAAAAATATGCAAATTAGTGCCAAAAAAGGCGTTTTTGGTAAAAAATCTCCTTCTTCATAACCGCTGGTCAGACAGCTTTGATATTTGGTATACAGGTCCCTAGGGATAACCCAACTTGGATTTGTTCAAATTGTGATGAAATAAGCAAATCTGTATTTTTAAGGAATTTTTTTGTCATTTTTGGTCAAAAATTTATTTCATCAAAACCGCTCGTCTGACAGCTTTGATATTTGGTATACAGGTCCCTAGGGATAGCCCAACTTGGATTTGTTCAAATTGTGATGAAATAAGCAAATCTGTATTTTTAAGGAATTTTTTTGTCATTTTTGGTCAAAAATTTATTTCATCAAAACCGCTCGTCTGACAGCTTTGATATTTGGTATACAGGTCCCTAGGGATAGCCCAACTTGAATTGTTCAAATTGTGATGAAATATGCAAATCTGTATTTTTAAGGAATTTTTTTGTCATTTTGGTCAAAAATTTATTTCATCAAAACCGCTCGTCTGACAGCTTTGATATTTGGTATACAGGTCCCTAGGATAGCCCAACTTGGATTTGTTCAAATTGTGATGAAATAAGCAAATCTGTATTTTTAAGGAATTTTTTGTCATCATTTTTGGTCAAAAATTTATTTCATCAAAACAGCTCGTCTGACAGCTTTGATATTTGGTATACAGGTTCCTACAGATAAACTAAATATGATATACAGAATATATGATGAAATCTGCAATTTTGTATTTTTGGTGCAATTTTTGCCATTTTTGGTCAAAAATGTGTTTCTCAAAAACTACTTGTCTGATGCCTTTGATATTTGGTATACAGGTTCCTGGGGGTTCTCTTAGTGTGATATAGTGAAATTTGATGAAATCTTCAATTTTTGTATTTTTGGGTCAGTTTTTGCCGTTTTTGGTCAAAATATTTGTTTCTCAAAAGTTACTCATGTGATAGCTTTGATATTTGGTATACATTTTTATACATAATTATGATGAAATCATCAATTTGTATTTTTGCAGCTAATTTGCCATTTTAGGTCAGGCCATCCTGAAATGAGCTATCAAAGATCTCAACCTTCTTCATCAATACATATGTCACAAAACGTTGCTCTTCTTCATAACACAGCAGAGCTCTGTCGACCATTGGGTCGTTTGTTAGCTCCCATAGCCATATGTATATATGTTTACAAGTTTACATTTTATTGAAAATCTCAATAGCCACTGAGCAGATTAGATGGAAAATTAGCATGTAAGTACTTTGGGCTGACCTGAAATGATTGTGCACATCTTGGGTCAGTATCTTGGACTTGCTATTTTTCATGATTTTTTTGTAATTTTCTCCCATTTTTGGTCAAAAAATCTTCTTCTCTGAAACCACAAGTCTGATTGATTTGAAACTTGGTATGGAAGTGCATAGGAGTGACCTTTCTCAAATCTGGGCAAATCGTGGTGAAATTTGCATATTTGCATTTTTTGGCTATTTTTTTCATTTTTGATCAAAAATTTTTTTTAACTCTGAAACCACACGTCCGATTGAGTTGAAACTTAGTGTAGAGGTTTTTACGGGTGACGTCAGTAAGATTTGATCAAATTCTGGTGAAATTTGTATAATTTTATTTTATTGGGGGAATTGTTTCTATTTGTGATAAAAAAGCTTTTAGCTTGATTTTAGCTTGTTTTGATAACTATATGGGAGCGACCAGTGACATTGTCACTATTTTTATATTCTTTGAGTAATTCTTTCCCCTGGTTTATTTGCACCAGGATAATATTGATAGTTTGGTTTTTGTCAGACTTAAATCAATCACCGTTTCTGGTAAAATGTCTTGTGGTTGTATTCATCAAAAGTTGGTAAAATTTCAATATTCTCTCAAAAATTTCTCTGCAGAGCAAAAGAGGAACAAGAACGGCTTCGGAGACAGCGGGAAGCGGAACAACGACTTGAGCGAGAGAGAACAAAACTGGATGAAGAGAGACGAAAGAAAGACGAAGAACAAGCTCTTTTTGCATCACTGAAACAAGCAAAACTTGAAGCTGAGAAGCTGGAAAAGCAAAGATTGGAGAAAGAGAGTCAAATGAGAGAGATAGCTGCCAAAGAAAAAAAACTGAAAGAAGAAAGAGTGAGTTAAATAAAACATTCATCGTTCGGAAATTATAAACTGGTACATGTACTTTGAGTTACCAGTGTAGCAATTGGGCAGTCAGGTGACAATTATCAACCAATCAATGGCATAGCCTTGAGTTGCCAATAATTCAAAGATTGTTATGATATTATGCATTAAAGACCTGAGAAGAAATCCTCGTATGGATTGCAAAAATTTGAATATCTATTTCGGAAATTACAGAATTCTATAAAAAAACTGTTAAAATGGCAATTACATAATTGTGTAATGGCATAATTTCTTGTGTTTCCTCGGTGTGATAATGGCAAAGTCAGAGTACAATTACACACTGCAAACATTTAAGAAGTACTTGAAGCCCGGTAAATTCCATTCATAAGTGTTTTCCATTTGGCATACTTGTCACGATGACTGCATGTATTTTGTGAAGTGGCAATTAGTTGAGCTGGCTTTTTGTAATAGAGTACTTCCCTCCAGTAACAAAACAGAAGTTTAAGTACTGTACCTTTCTTTTATGGACTGTGTGCATTAAAAGTATGAATGCTCTTGAATCAAAATACATTGCCTTCAATAACAGAAATTATCCTGTTTAAATTGCTAAAATTTCAAAACTACTTTTAGCTCAGTAATGTAGGCAATATGTGCTGCTAGCCTTTGTTCCATCCAATTGTTAACAACAGCACAAGTTAAGCCTATCAGGGTAATGGGACTGAGTTTGTAAGGACAAAACATTTTGGAAATTAATTATGCATTTAGACCAGAATTGAAGCCAAAAATATATATAGAGTATAAGCTGTGTATACCGATCTGTATGTTGTCATTATTGAACATGATGATGTATTGGCCATTCAGAGCCAGGAATGCTCAGACCTGCCTGGTACTGCAGTTCTCAGGTGATCATACTTTGGAAAAGGGGAAAACTCCCATTGGCATAAAATGTCATGAATATTTCTCTCCTGTAAATTGAAATTGGCAAGACTTCGAAGTCTATCAGGAAGGTTAATGTAACGTCACACATGATCTTTAATATTTTTTGACATTGGAATTCATCTGTTAAGTCACTGTATTGTTTGGTGGATATGTTCCCCCTGAAGCTTGGCGGCGCCGCCCCCCCCTCCAGTGTCAAAGTATAGAATTCCACAATTGTCATAGATAACAATTGGGTAGTCCTAAAATATGATGGTGAAAAGGTGAACAGTAAATTTGTATATTTTGGAAATACACAGAAATTACATGGAGCAGCGTGATTTCAATAATATCTGTAATATGCCGTAAGCCATTCATACCATATGCGGTGGCCTTGTTCTGGCACAATTCTGTCTGTCTCCAAGTCGTTCCATCGTCTTGTTCAGTTTTGTTGACAAACATAATATTGACAAACAATTTCAGCGGTGGCATTTTAATTTGGAGGTAGAGTCAATCTTAAGTCGTCTATTTCTATTTACTCTTTAATAATAGTGCAGAAACACTGATTCCAAGGTTTGTTGCTAAATATAGTAACATACAACATTTGCTATAGCCAACAGAAAGTTGGACGAATTTTATCTGTATGCATCTGTCTGTGTTATTATAGTTTGTGATGAGATCCTTTGACATGTGGTCTGTATACTGTCAATAAGGACATCTGTAGTAACGAAGTGTACCAAGATTCCCATTTGTGCAAGAATTATTTCTGAAAGTCTTGTCAAAATTTTTAGAAAATATTTATTTTTGCATTATTGATGATGGAACTATGACATCACTGTAAATAGGATCTGCCCATTATATGTATAGACAACTAGGAAGTGTGGTTTGACTGATTATCTCTGTAACTTTGAGAAAATATTTTTGATATTTTCTCAATTGTTACTGAATGTAATGCGGAAAAACCCTAAAGTTCAAGCAAAAGATACCTGTTGGCTATGTTACAGCAAGATGTGAGAAAATCACAGAAATATGTACTTCTCTCAAAAACACTGCCTGGGACTCAAAGATAATTGGAATCAATCTCAATAAAATATAAAGCAAGTTGCACAGAGTATAATCTAATGTCTAAGTTTTATTTAACATTCAAGACAATATTTCATTGTAAAAGCATTGAGTTAATTCCTCCACTTTTCTCAGCCACTTCCACAAAATGAAAATTAGTGAAAGTAAAACCCAATCTTGTTGATATTTGAAAACAAAAAAAATTTTTTTATCAAACAGCAGGTGAGCATGACACCCAAATACTAACAAGCTTACTACTAGTTCCCTGTACAATATCACAGGAATTGAAATGCAAAGTGTTTGAAAATTCTCATTGCATTTATACCATGCCAGGTAAAATATGGCAAAGTTAAAATGAAAATGTACAATGTTATTAGTAAATGCTTTTTCGGGAACTTATTTCCCATATTTTATGGTGAATTATGTTTTATTACTTTACCTTACAGTCCCTTATGATGTAGTATGTCAGTCCAGCCTTTTCACTTCACATATATCACTTCAAATAATTAAAACTGTATCAGCTGTACCTTCTGATTTATTTTCCAGCATGTTTATTCAGTCTGTGAAATACTCTCAATTTTAATTTGTCAGCATAGCATGTATACCTGTACCTGTATTATGTCTAACATGATTGTAGGCCGTTTGGTTTTGTCAAGACTAAAATTCATTTTTTGTCAAAAGCGCTGCATTGCATATTTTGAACATATCGTGTGTTGTGTGTGCAAGGCTGGTCAATTAGTTCAGTATAATCTAGGGAGAGGGGTAAAAAATTTACGTGTGCTTTGTGACAAAAATTATGAAAAAATAATCAAAAGTTACAGATTTTAATAAATCCAGAATTTGTATACATGCATAATAAAGATTGGAAAATACTTCAGCCATACTCACTACCACTTTATGACTGTTGCAATTGTTAGGTTATGGTAAGGCAAGATTTGTAAAAAACATTGAGGGTGACAGACTTGTTTCCCACATCGTAATTTTCCATGAATGTTAACTTTGAAATCGTTGTGTTTTTATGATTGTTTGACCTTAGTATTGACCTCAATTGCCATCTCTACAGGAACGTCAAGAACAAGAAATCCGTAGGCGGGAAAAGGAACGGGCCAGAGAGTTGTACCAGAAATGGAAAAGGCAAGCAGCATTAAACAGCCAGGCTGAAGAGAGTGAAACAAAACAACAAGATGAAATCTGGAAAGTTCAATGTAAGTTCCTGTGATGTTCATTGTCACTGACAAACACTTGCAACAAAAAACGACATTTTGACCGACAACTTTTGGTATAGCTGTTGCTGTCTTGCATAGCAGTTATTCCATTTTCTGAAAAGAAAAATGTGTTGGGCAAGAAAATTAAAGATTAGTTTGTTCTATGTTAGGTCTGTAAAATGCTCCTCATGAATGGATTTCTAGAAAAACTAAAAGC
Organism: Ptychodera flava; assembly: GCF_041260155.1. Lineage (NCBI taxonomy): Eukaryota > Metazoa > Hemichordata > Enteropneusta > Ptychoderidae > Ptychodera > Ptychodera flava. The sequence continues at coordinate 18,380,467 of NC_091949.1, read as the reverse complement.
TCTGTCCATTTTTAGTTCCATCCAAACTTTTTTGGCGCTGCTACTGAAATGAAAAGAAGGTTGCATTCTCAATATTGTTTGGCCCCAGACTGTCAAGATCAATATTTCATCATAAAGTTGACAGAGAAATTTAATAGCAGTCTCTGTAAATACATGTTATACTGTACCAGTACAGTTTAAATAAATTAATTCTTTGTGAAAATTCATCCATTATATAAAGGTATTCTTGATTGTAATAGACAACAGTTTAAACATATACTTGAGCATTGTATTAAACTTTAGTTTTCCAGGCGTGTTCAGTGTTAAAAATAGTTATGGTCCTGTAACTGAGGAATGTGTGTGATTTTGTTGCCTATAAATGGCTCGTTTAGCAGAAGTTGCCAAAACTATAGATTATGCTGAAATTGAACCACCCCTGTGATGTGTCTTTTGAATGAACCATTGACCTATTTAGGATGCAGGAAGTATTTGTTTTCGGAAATGCATTTAAAGTTTGTTTATTTGATAGGGTATTTAAATTAAAAGATTGGCTTTTGACAGTATATTGAAAGGAATAATGGACTCTTATATTTGCATTATTTTTCTTTTACTAAATTAAAACTTCCTTTTTGCTTGGGTGTACCTGTTAAGATATAAATTAAGCCTTACCAAGACAATAGATTATATGTAAAACATTTTACACACCTGAACAGTCCGTGTTGACATTTTGAACAACAAGTATTCAAAATATGATTTAGCTGCACAACAAGAATCTATTGCACTGTTTTAATAAAATCAATAAAAAATGCATCAAAGGGTACAGCCAATTGGAATGTGAACTGGTTTCTTTATCAATGGTTTCACAGCCTACCAATCAAAAGCTTTGAGAAACTATACATTAATTACTGGACATACATTCATCATCAGCCTTGATCAATAGAAATATTCATAATTCATCTCATGGTATGTTACATTTCAACAAGTCCTGCTGTACAGTTTGATTTCTTTGTGTCTACTTTGAACGTACAGTACAGGAATTATTTACCATGTCCGTACAGTAGTGCAGCCTTCAGCACAAAGTGTAAGAGAATGTTTGTCATAGGGGTATGTAATAAAAATGTTTAAGCAATAAACCACACCCAGTGACAGTATACTACAAGATTTTGACCTGGAGTTCACGACATGTGTGCACGAGCGATAGCAAGTGCATACATGGAGTGACCTGGTCAAAATCGAGCGGTATGCCCATTGCTAAGGTGGTTTATTGCTATTGTATCATATGAAATTAAATTCTGGCATGAAACATCAAGAAAGGAATTTTTCTCTTGCCAAGAGCTCGTCCCTGTTCCAATTAGCTATACTGCGAATATAGCACGGTTATTTTCACGTCTCAACCAATCAGATAGCAGTATTTACACCATTAACATACTGGTATGATATGATAATGAATACTCACTATCCAAAAACTTTTAGTAGACGTGCCTGCCAACTCTGTGAATTTTTCACACCACGACACAGACTACTCAATACTTTCTCACATGACAGTTCCCGGATATTGCATGTCTGTCAGTGTCTGTCGACACCATGCTATGTATGGTTTTTAGAGTTGATATTGATATGCTCTTGAGCGTACAGAACACGGCATGGATAGATGGCAAATTATACTGAAATTGGTGTAAGAGGTCAAAATTTTAGTGAGATTGTGAAACCCAAGAATGTTATCATCTGCTTCAATAAACTTACAAACATCTTAAGTAAAACATCCTCGACAAGGATGAGCTGCTGCTGTCTCAAGTATTCCTGCCAGTAATGGTTTTACAAATAATGTACATTTCTGTACATTATTTCACAAGTCACAGGCCAGCAACTGCATTTCATAGGGAAGCAATTTTTATATGGTAATTTACTTTGATGTTCAACTTTAAAGCAAAGTCGTTTGAAAGCTCATTGACTGCAGTCACGTTTGTTCAAATCATGCCACGTTTGTTATTGCTTTTGTTTTAGAATTTTTCTTGTTGTTAATAGTCTAGATTTTATCTGACGAATACCTTTTTGAAATGAAGTTTGTTTTAAATAATTTTTTGGTGACATAGCAGTGGTGAATGCATTCTGAAGGAGTCTGAATGGCTGTAAACACCAGTTTAACATTTGAGCATGTCTGTCATTTTCAACATTAGTGACCGAGGCCACAGTTTCGACTTGTGAACAATATCTTCCCTCATTATGCCATAACTGTCAGCCGAGAATATTTATTATACTTGTAAAGCATTTATGAGTAAGAAAGTGATTTGGTATCTCATGGTGGTTGACCTTGCAGGTCAAAGGTCATGTGACCTTCATGTCCTCCACGTAAGGTCTCTTACAAATTAGGGTAATCACTTGAAAATTGGCCCTGTAAGAAAAGAGAACTAGAACAAGGCAATTCCCACTCTGTCAGAAGTTTAGAATTAATTGTCAGCAAAGCAGAAAAAGAATCCCGAGTTTGTATTGTTGGTTTTAACCTTTTTGGCACCTGAGATATGCCAGGTATTTTGGTTGTTTTATGGAATGTAATTGTCTTCTCATCAAGATTCATATATCAGATGGGACATATAACAACACTATGATTTAACCCCTTGTAACTTAATTGGACCTTATGTAAGAACTCTTTGTGTGATATTATGGCTCTGCAATTGAATTCCAAAATAACTTTTAGTATGACAAAAGGCAAACTTTCATGATCTGGCTTCTACTGTCTGGTGCTCCAATTTCCACTTGAACAGTTGCTTCTGTTGACTGTAAAATATCTGTAGTGATTGAACGACTTTTTTTCTGCCTTGTTTTTTCATCTCCTCTGAAGTGCGCCGTTCCAAGAAGGCTGACAAGGAGAGGAGTGAAGCCGCCAAGAGGGCTCGCGTCAGTTTACGAATGTCAGGGGATTACTCTGGTTTGAGCTTTGCAGATGTAGCTCTCCAGGTACACAACAGAAATCTGGCGCAAAAGGGTAAACCAGGCATACCGCCCAAGTAAGTCATGTTTCAATCCTTTCATCCGTATTTTCCTGTGAGTGGTTCCACCCAACCATTTGAAATAAGAGGGATATACCAAAGTTTAGTGGTGAAAGAGTTAACCTGTTCACTCTCATGTTTCAATCCATTCACCCCTTTTTCCTGCAAATGGATCAACCCAACCATTTGAAATAAGAGGATATACCAAAGTTAGTGGTCCATGTTCATCAGTGTTACAAAAATGATAACAATTGGCTCAGACCAAACCATAGTGGTAAAAGGTCAAGGTGGGAAGTGACTAGAAAATTTTCAGATTTAAACTTTTGCTTAACTTTCTTCAGGGAAACTTTAAACCATTCTCTTTCAAAATTGAGAGTACAAGTGAGGGGTTTCTCTGTTAAAACTGTTAAAAGAGAAAAAAGTTACTAAAAATTTACGAACGTATGAAATTCAAAGTGGTCACTTTTCCTAACTAGTATGTAAGGAAAATTGAATTTTGTTTAATTTCACTAAAACGAGTGGAAAATCCTTTAACACTCCACCAGCTTGAAAATGAATCTACACAAATGGCACACCAGATAAGTATTGTTAAATTTAAAGTCTGAATGTCTGTTCATGGGCATTCTACCGTATGCAAATATTACTTCCAGCAGCTAATCCTATGCAGTCATAAACCTATCATATTTCCAGTCAGCTGTACTTTTCAGACTGTCATCTCATAAACATCATTTTCAAGCTGTTACAGTTAGGAGAGGAGAGATGTTTTGCATCATATATCTTGCCGATGACAAGGTTTCCCAGAGTTCAGTAGCTATTCCAGATGTTCACAAGCTCTCTGTTGCAAAGACGTCCTTGTCAGAGTTTAATTTGATACTCAGAAATCACACTTTGGAGGTCAAAGGTCAGTCTGGCATGACCACCGGTCCAGAGGTTTGACCAGGGCTGCTCTAAGCTGTCAACAGTCTCTGTCAGATGCCAATATGACAAGTCATATTAAACTGAAGTATTGTCTTTTTGTGTTGTTTCAAGTTAAAAATAAATTTCTGCTTTGGAATAGGAAGCTTTGTCTGCTAAAGTCGCCCACTCAAAGTTCCTGTCATATGGTTCCAAAACTTGATGACAGACAAAAACAGGATTGAGCAGCAGCTTGACTTCAAAATTTAATTGAGGAAGCCGCCTGTTTAGAAGATCATAATGTGTGTTAGGAAACAGCATATGAAACATTATTCTAGTTACATGTATTATTAATGGTTGGCAGGGTTTGTACGGTCCTGGACAACCCTGGAAAACCCTGGAATTTATTTTAGCCCTGGAAAACCCTGGAAAAATGTGATTTAGCCCTTGAAAACCCTGGAAAATGAAGACACTTGAGACTGATGTAGTTGAACTTAACAAATCTGATAATAAATATTCCAAGAAAGCTGAATCTACAGGGAAATGTCTTTTGTCGCAAAGTTAAATAGTCTTAGGAGTGCAAATTCTAAGACTGCAAAAGAGAAAAACAAACTGAAATACAATCAGTAGCTATACAGTTAGAAGAAAAAGCTCAGGAATTAAAGCAGTAGATAGGTACGGTGTGTCGATAGAAGTCGAGTATAAATTTGTTTTCATGATCAAGAGCCCTGGAAAATTACTTGATTTTAGTTGAAATAGCCCTGGAAAACTGGTCAAAAAACCCTGGAAAGCCCTGGAATTTTATTTGTCCCAAGGTGTACGAACTGTGGGTTGGGCAGATGATTTTCATAAAAGTGGCAAGAAAACCATTCAGAAAAAGAAACACAATTCACAGCCAAATTCTACAGGGTTTATTGTTCTATCATTTATTATGCAAAAATAACATTTGTACAAAACTTTTAAGAGGCTTTCGGAAATTACTTCTTTTTCAAAAGTGGGAAAATTGGTACTTTTGTAACATCAATGAATGTTCTCAAAAGTTGCAGTAGTGGAAACAGGTGAAAGAAGACAAAAGTTGTCCAGATTTCTATATACAGCAACAAATGCCATCCCTTCTGTGCTATATTCAGCAACAAACATACAATTTACTTACTCTGACACACAGAGAATATTTATTATTGACTCATGAAAACGTTTTCCCTCCATATTCAGGCCTCAAAATCAATCCAGAGGCAGGCCAGCCCGTCCTAAGTGCAGGGGAGATGTAATCCAGTGGATAAAAGAGGTTGAAGCTCCAAAAGGAGTGGGAATTGATCCAACAACTAACAAGGTAGCTGAATGGTTTCATGGTGAGTCCATCCCCTATATCATTCAAATTTTTAAAATCTTTCAAAATGAAGCTGGCTATGACTGTCTGTTTGTCCATCTGTCTGTCGTACATTTTGCGCATCATTGTCATTTTAGCCTCCAAGAATTCAGCTATATGCAGCAGCTCAGAAGGTCACACCTGATCGGTAGATGTGAATTATTTACAGCAACTTAAGGAGTCTGAAACTAAAGCTGTTATGCAGCTGATTGGCTATTTGCAATAATTGAATCAGAACAGTGTTATTTAGTCAACCAATAAGCAACAATCTTCAGAGACACTGCACATATCCCCAAGAATTAAGTGGACTCTATGTGCTCGTACTGTGTCTGTCGTATATCTGTCCAATACTTGAATGTACTAGCTATGGACATTCAGTAGTATGGAAGGGTTATGCAGTACAAAGATTTTCTAAGTAAGATGTCAAAATCCGAAGCTCATACAATGTACATGATCAAATTTTCCTAGAAACAATATCAGCAATGATGTTCAAGAAACATTTTCTTTTTAAAATGTTGATGTAATAATTGATTATTTCAAAAGGATTTCCACACAAATATTCCTGGAAAATCTTCAACAAAAAACTCAAAGTGTTCATATCTTCACATCAAAATTTCATATTTTTTTAGTAGATCTAGAAATAAAGTAATATCCATAGGCAATATTTCTTGTTTCATAATCTTAGAATGCTTTTCCTGATAACACAAATCGTTTGGGTTCTCAACCTTAAAATAATCAAAACATATTTGATACTCTCTATCATTCTCGCTCTATTTTTTTTAAACTCTGACCCAAGACATTCAACTGTTAACTTTTAGTATTATGCAACTTAATTTTAGACCAGTTGTATCGGGAATATCTTCATTTGTAGGTATCATTCCCAGACAAGAAGCAGAAGAGCTTTTGAAGAACAAACATGTTGGTACTTTCCTCGTGCGAGTCAGTGAACGCGTCTGGGGCTACACCATCTCATTCATGGATGCGGATCGGATAAAACATTTCCTAATTGATACCTCAGACAACACGTACCAGTTCTTTGGAGCCAATCAGCTTGCTCATAATTCCTTGTATGAACTGGTGACCTACTACAAGGTATTTGACCTCTCACCGTTTTGATTGCAGAAATGCGAAAAAATCTCAAACTAGAAGTAGTTGGACCACAATGTTTTCTATTCATCAGTTTGACTCTCTGTGGTTGAATGTAGGTGCTGTGGGGCTGAATATTTCCATTACATTGTTTATTTTTTAATTATTTCTTTCAGATCAGATATCAAAATTTGATTCTGCCTTGAAAGTTGAAATTTAAGTGATAAAATTGTCATGGCGTTCAAACTCCATGTTGATTTACATGTTTACAACACACGTTGACATGCTTACAACATACTTGTTTCCATAGTTACAAAACAGTATCCTGTAAAATGTCTTGTTTTTTCTTATTCTACAGAACACACCCATCTCAGAAGTTGGTCAGGAGTATTTGCGCACGCCGTGTGGGCAAGTGAAAGACCCTCCAGATTATGCAGATATCCTCGACCCAAATGAAGTGCACAGTACTAACTTTTAAAAGTAATGTGAGGGTACGACTTTCAAATTTATACTGGATCCTTCCTAGAAATTGGTCTGGAGTGAGTTTACTTCAGCAAACAAGTTATTTTGGATTGATAAGACCAGCGGCGCAACTCATTGGCATCATGGTTCGAAGTTTGAACCCAGATGTTATTTTTTTCTCAGACTTTACTTTGATTGGTGCTCTGTTTAGTCATAATCCAAGCTGATTGGTCAGTATTTGAGGCAGAAATCTTTTGAGGAAAAAGGAATAAATTTGCCTGCTGTATATTCATAGTCTTGTTTCCTGGTGAAATTTGACCAAGCCTCTGAGTAAAATATAAAAAGTGAAAAATCAGAAATGCTCATATATGGTATGTGATTTCAATAGAAATAAGCCCAACAATAGAATATTGGGTCCACCTATTGTATTTTATTAATCAGTGCTTTTCTGAGGGTACCTTTTGTGATGACAAAATACAAACATACCCCCTGGAATAGTATTAAATTGTCAAGCAGCTAGTATGGGTGCAATGTTCATCCGCCTTGCCTAGAGTTCAAAGTAAATCAATCGGGTTTCAAGTGGTGACAATCAGTTCAAATATATTTTATTACTCTTTAGTTTGCTGATCTGTAGTAAGAACGCAACCCGTGCTGTGGTTCAGTCCTGTGGTTGCACCATTTTAGACTCCTCCCATGTAATGAATTTGGGTGGGTCAAGTTGGGGGAGCTGGTCATTTTTGAAACACAAGCACAAATCATATGCTATTGAAGTCCATGCTACCACATCTGTGTTGTATTTTCAGCAAGAAACTTTGAAGTCTTCAAACATTTTTCTCTGAAATACAACATTACTTGTAGCTCTTGGTAGTATCAGTTCCTGAAAATGTGTAATATTTGAGGTATTATCAGGAAACACATTAAACAGTGTATATTGTATTCAGTGAGAGGAACCACATGCATGTTGCTCACAATGCAATGAGGAAATTACTTTTGATATTTATATGAGACTGTCACTCAAACCATTGTCATTCAAGAAATTTGCCAAAGTTATGGCAGTATGGTATTTATGGATTTTTTCAAGGAGATGGGGATATATGCATTGTAATAAATGCTGCAAGGTTTTTCTTTGCTGTGATGAGGAAAAGATTTCTTTACCAACATAATTATTTTTTCAATAATATTCACTTGCCGTTGGTCAAATTTCTGTGTATCAAAGAGAAATCCTTATTGTTGCTGTCTATTTTCATTAAGACTTATGGAAAAAAATATCATTTTCCTATCAATCCACAAGAAAAGGAGAGATAGTTCCAAGTCTTATGAGTTTTCATAAGTCTCTGTCCTGCATTGACTGGAATATGGAGTATACCAAGAAGAATTAGAATCTAATGAAATGTTATAAGCATAAATCTTGAATTCATGTTTTAGGAAGAAGTTGAGATTTTTATTTTGCTTCAAAAAAGGTTTCATATTTCTGATTACGATGCGTGATAAATAGTGAGAAAGCTAGGTGCTCACATGACCTGTCATAAATTAGGTCATTTTGGAAGACATGATGTGGTTTATTAATCAGAAATTTCAGCATTGCTTGAATATGAGAAAGGTTCATAATTAAAGTATGACAGCTGAAGCAGAATAACAGATACAATAACCCTTGCAGACCTTAATTTCTGGTAACTTACTGGAGCTATCACCTAAAAATTGGTGTTCAGACCAGAAAGGGTTTTAAGAATTGAGAAGTGTGAAATCAACCCCAGTCAATCACATATGTATTATGATTTCAATTGGACACTCACTCACACCAAATCAACTACAATGGTCCATCCATTACAGTATAGGAGTTACAAGGACTATACCATTGTCAACATATTAGGGGTAGTTTGATGTATTTTGATTAAATGATCCTATCAGTGTAACTTGGTGATTTTCCTTGCTTTAATCAAATAATATGAATTATTATTGCAAATACGACTTTTTATAAAAATCTATGCAAGAATTCTTTATACTGTATACCTTTTCTACTTTTGCAAAACATTCCTTTGAGTTTTGATACAATACATTTTGATTGCAAAACATTTCATATTTCAATGCAATTTGTGATCAAATTTATACTTTAATTGTTTTGTTTCTACCTAGTTTGTATTTTTTTACATTTCACTTTTGAAAGTGTGCTTGCTAATTTATTCTAAATGACTCGTTCGTATATGTATGACCCTGTATATGATTCAACAGAAATTCAAGTCAGACCTGATTAAGTAGTTTTTCCCTGGTGACATTAGGTGTTTGCCTACAAACTTACCAATGCTCATTCTGTCATATCAATCTTTCGTTAAGGTTGTCATACAATCCAGCATTCTTTCAATTCTGCCAAATAACCCACTCAGAAAAGAATGTATATTCTCCCAACAACAGATGTATCCTTAAGCTGTATGCATTGATCGCAAACCCCCGGTATAAAGCTGTATGCCATTTTGTTCTCAATCTGTCCACCAAAATAGTGTGATGACACTCTGAAGGTACTGTATGGATTCATGATTCAGTACAAAGAATAGTAAGCCAAATGAAAACCAGCATGTCTAAAATTATGTTTAATGAAAGTGTGTTATCTCCAGTCAAACAACTTTAGCTGTTTTGCGTGGCCATGATTTACCAGAGCGTACTTTGTGAAGATAACTTATCCACAGATGTTGATATTTTTAAAGATTAAAAATATAACCTGTTAAAATATCACTTCATTTGAAAGAACTGTCCATCCTTGCCATATAATGTATTCACCAGCAAGTGCCAATATATGAGAAAAAAATCCCAAAATGTACTTTGCATTGCAATCATAACGCCAATACAATCATATGTAGACACAGCAAAAAATGACATTATTTTACTATAAAATCAATGAATCTAATCTTGAGCAAACAGTTCAATCATGTTCATGATCAAATATGTACTTCATTAAGACAATTTTTGACCACACTGTGGTTGCTCAATACATGTGTGTTTCATTCGTTTTATTTATATATGCCAAGACACTGTGTGAGGACATGCTTGGGAATAACCGTTTTTTTCTCTGTAAATATTTCAAGACTTTGGTTGGACTTGCATAGCCTGGTAATAAAATTATGTAAATGAGAACACCTAAATAAATTATCCTCCCTGAAAATCACTGCCTTTGTTTGGTTAAAATTTAATCTGCATAATCAAATTAATAATATGATTGAATTATGAAGAGAGATGATTCAGTCTTGCTCTGACCGGATGACGAATGTGTTTTAGAAAATTTAATAATGCCGATTTTTTTTCTCTCTTGAAGTTTGTTCTGCTCAATATCTGATTACAAAATCAGTCTGTGTTTATTTATGAAGAATGGCATGTGATATGACACTGCAATATGCCTGTGTCCCTCACATTTGGAAATTTCATTTGTAGAATTTAATAAAACCAATATTATATGTCTGTTGCTTAAAACTGAAAACTAAAAGTGACAGAAGCTGTATATTTTTAATAAAAAAAATAAGTTCAGTATTTTTGTCCATATTCCAGGAGCAGAGAGAACAATGACCAACCTCTTCACAGAGTAGAAATATAAAAAAAAAATGTTAACGGTTATACAAACAATATAAAAAGATTTGTTTCATCAATTTTTAAAAGAATATTGATTAAGGATGGCTATAAATTCAAATGCCTTTGAAACAATCATTTATGTCTGAAAAAGAGTTTAGAAATAACACTTGGCAAAAACCAAGTCCCTTTACATTCATTGAAAAAGTAATGCACCTGTTCTGCGAAAAATATCCTATCTCAGTAACTTGCTTAAATTTTATCACTGTAGCCTAAAACAAGTGATAATCTTTTTCAAGCATGTTATTATTGATAATATATAAAGCATAGTTATCAGTGCTGATGCAACTCATTTTAATGTCATTCTTGTTCATACGCCTAGGGAGGCATTAAATTTGTGTATAATTTAAATGTATTCTTGCATATATAAAAACTGATTTGCATAAATTTGCATATTCATGAACATAATCAGATCAAAGCTGAAAGGCATTATAATTCATAACAAGGATTTTGAGAAACTGTCAGAGACTCTTTAGAATATAGTTGATTATACATAATTAGACTAGTGAGAACTAACTTTTTTCTTTTTCATATTGTGTGCCTAAACTATGTAAAAATGGTGCTAACATGTGTGTACAAAGATGCCAAGAAGTCTGAAGAGATGTACATTCCTAAAATTATGCAAAGTAGATAAATGTTATATACAATAGTCTTGGTTTCAAGCAGGGAAAAATCTTTTCGACAGTGTTCACTGTAATGTGCATGTGCCAAGGTGTTATGGATCAAATTGCAGATGTAAATCTCATCGTCAGGCCTGCTACAATATTTATGGAAACAATGCATGGTTACATTGATGTAAATGAAACACTTCTATCGTTTACACTAATTTGCATATTATTCATATGTAATTTGCAAATGATGATGAACAAATGAGGACTACCAGCTGCCATGTGATTGGTGTAACCAGCTAGATTTGCCTGTCCAATGACAGAAAGTCGTCTGGTACACTTTCAAATCTCATTAGGTTTTCTATCATTGGGTTTTCTAAGTCATTGAAAGTTAATGACTCATTAAAGATATTTCAAAAGTGAAGAAATGTAGACCAAGCATTGATGCATTCAAACTATATCATGGAAATATCGGTTGATATAAAATTATTATTTTGAATGCAAAATCAAATTTCTATTTTTACATAACTACTATGTTGAATGGTTTTACTGAGTTCTTTCAGGCGTTGGTGAACTTGAACAGATGTTTTCTAATTCCTGAACTTTGTTACTGGAGCTTGTATGCAAATTTCTTTGGGTCTCTCAACTCACTTGAGATTATTTATAATTTGGAGCTCCCAGCTGACTTCAAATTCTTCTACAGCTCTCAACAGCGCAGTTTGGAAACTCATATTTCTCAGGATGGTCAGACTTCCTATGTATAGCCCAACTTTCTCCTATGTTTGGCAACATTCCTTTTCCTACTTTCCTACATTGTTTTTTCAAACTTGTATATTATTGTTAGTTATTAAAGAAGAGTTAGCGTGTAGGACCAGTAATAATCTGAATATATTGATAGAGTTCAGGGCCAAAAAGAGCCAGTTTGTATGTACGTTATGTCAGACAAGATTAAAACAAAAGTTAGGGATTGTCTAAAGTTTATTTTTGAATTGAGAGTGTGAACGAAAGTGTATGTCAGAGTTTGTCCTGATTTTTTCAGCATTGTCGGAATGCACCCTACTGTTGGTAAATGCTCTTTACATGTATTTAATTATTGTAAACATTTCTTTAGTTATTAAGTTTATATTTGATTTTGGACATCAAGTGTTTAACCAGTTAATTTCATGAATGTATGGTAGTTATGCAAAGACAGATTTTTGCAATGAAAGCAATGAGTAAAATGTTTGATTTATGCAAATTAAGCTCTCAATTGTCTGGATTCATTCCAGTGTCAGGATGGATAATTTCCGATGGAAAATAAACTCTTTTCCAGGATTTTTCTGTGTTTGTGTGTTTATTTTTACTTCACTTTAGTACCCAGCTTGTCATATTCTCAAGAGGGGAATCTGGTTGTGAGATTAATGGTTTTTTTGTTGGTTCACAAGGCAGTCTAGTTGGATGGGAAAAGGTCACGAGTATGTTGACAAAATTACCAAAACATCAAGTTGACTGAAAACCAGCGAGGTATAAAATTATCCCACATGTTGCATTTTCACATAGATTTGAATATTTGAAAGCCCCTGAACACAGAGATACTGTAAACATTATATTTACTGGCTAAATCTGCTATTAAAATACGGCCAAGGAGGTAAAAATACCACTTTTGGTTAAACCAATTTATTAAATGCCACTTTTGATGTACTCAGCCGATGGGATAGTGATAGGCCTGGCAGAGTATTGAACAGATCAAATTTTGGTTACTCAATGCCTTTCATGCTTGAGATCCAATTTTTTCAGCATTTGTAAGCCAAAGTCTGTTATGTTTCAACTTCACCACACCAAATTGATAGCCAAAATTTATCCACTTCGACAACACTGAAACAGTGTGATAGATCCTTTTTTAAGAAAGCTGACATGGAAGCCTGTTTTCAGCTGTGTGAAACATTGAGAAAGATGTATTGGGTATCATGAGAACATATGGCATACACAACAAATTCTGTATCAGCCACATGTAGCACTACTTTATTGTGAGACCTGCATCAAGTGACTGCCATTTTGGTGAACGATCACACACAAATCATGAGGTATAGCGCCATCACAAAAGAGGTTTGGTATTCTTTTGTTTATTTTTGGTCTGCATGGAGGCTATCTCTTTGAAATCCAGCTATGATTATTAGCTACTTGTAGGGCTTCAACAACTGCGAGGAGTAGCTTTAGTCACTGGGTAAACATACTCTACAGAAGATTTGAAATTTGTTTATGCTGAAATTCAAGGGGGTCGACATTTTTTAGTACCATTTTTACTATCAAATATAGTGAATTTGATGTAATTTTCTTCTCTGATGCAAAATCTCTTCAACCTGACTTCCTGTGAATAGGTCTACAATCACCATTGATGATGCTTGGGCCAAGCCATCATGGTTAAATACTCATGATGGCAGTAAACAGTCATTCTCAATTCTTTCCTTGGGATCACTTTATAGCGATGTATTCCTTTTGCATTCTTCTAGTTTCTGATCACAAAAGTTTATCCTTTCTAGATACTGTGACATTTTACTGTAAGATATACCTAAAAAATTTAATACACGAAAATAATCCTTCAATGAATCTAAAATGATGTGTAATATTATGAAATCAGGTTACATATCAACTTTTAGGTCATAAGACTCTCATCTATGAATCAAAACTCCTCTTGAATGCATATCATACCGAACAAAGGGGAAAGCAAGAATGTACGACACTACTCTTTTTGTTGCAATGTCAATGTGTTTGTGTCAGTCTGCTTTTTTTCTGTTGAACAGAACAGCGTGGAGCGCCCTCAACGGTATGGGACCGTGGCACCTTCACCGAATTTCTGAAGATAACAGCGAAAGGTGAGGATACTCACAGTAAACAGACTATTTAGGACAACATGAACACGCAAAGACCTGGCTTTGATGTAATGTTACACATTTATTACTCTTCCTTCAAATATACATCGCCCATTTGAGTAAAAGAACTGAATAAGAATCAAATTTCTCTACACAAGCAGTTTTGGTAGCATAGAAATACAATTTTTATATCCACATTTACTTGGAAAAAAACTGATCATATAACAGACAGGCACCAAGTTGATCAAAGCTAATATACAAGACTGTTACCTAATAAAAGATTTTATTAAAATGCAATGTCATGTTCCATTACAAAGCAAATAAAATTTAAATTTCAAGTATCTTAGGACACCCTTGTGGAAAATATTCATGCAGTTTCAGCAAAAACTGTTTCCAACACTCAAAAAGGTCAAAGTTCATGAAAATTCTGCTGTGTGCTCCCTTGAACTGACAGCAGTAAAAATTCATACTTTTTTTGGAGAGAATCAAACATACATGCATACCTTAATGACTGCACCAAAGTCAGAGAACCAAAGGTGTCATGAAATATACAGATACCTGCAATTCCGGCAGCAATGACCAACAAACATATTTACAGCACCAGATACATAACAGTAAATAACAAGATTTCTACATCCTCAGTAGAAAATAAACGAAGGAAAAATATTCATATGTAGACAAATATTATCATACAACACACTTGCATAGAGACAGTGATACTGTGTCTCATATTGAAAGGCACTTGCATCCCTATTGCCTATTAATGGTTCAGTCCACTGATACACAACACAAAGGACTGTTTCAAAATCCAATGAATTGAAAAGCTACAAACACCACAACATCTATGCTATAATTATCACTTACATTTTGACAAAATTTACAATTTCTTTTCACCCAAGTTCATTTTCAAAAATGTGAACTTATTAAAATGTCTTTCAATGTTATCTTCCCATATATGTAACATACCCAAATAAAATATGCTATATTTTCAAAATATCAGATCTTCCTGGATAATTTTCCATGACAACACAACCCCTAAAAGAGACATGAATTGGTCCATGAGTGGTTCAAATCTCAGAATCTTGAAATCATGACTAAGTCGTAAAGTATGTTTTGCCGTCTAACCTGTAGATGAATTTCCAGCTTGCAGAAAACAAGCTGGCAATATGGTTGGAAGTCAAAAGGCCCTGGCTTTTGTAACTCCTGAAAAATAGTTATGTGATATGGGAAAGTCATTCGGTCTTTGTCGTGGGGTGACACTTTCAAGAGCAATGAATACACTGAACCTGAGATACAGAAAATTCCCAGCAGATATTTTTGTCTGGTATCAGAATTTTGTGCTTCAATATCATCTGGGTCAGCATTATACCGAAGCCTTTTTCCTGATTAAACTGCAAGTGTTCTTGATAGACTGCCATCAAAATGGTGGTAAACTTGTATTTGTCAGTACACACCCTTTGCTAGAACTTTTCTACAATATGTCAAAAGCTAACAATGCATCTAATTAATCTTTGCCTGTATTCATTGCTCTGAGAAATTTCATGTTTTGCTAATGGAAGTACTGCCAGTTTTTTTTTCAATGAATCGTTAATTATTTGGAAGGGGTGAGCAAATCCATTTAGTATACGATGGTCCTGAGATCAGTTTCAGTATTGTCATAGTGGTTGTGTAGTCTAGTTTTCTAGTCCTGCAGTCTAGTTTGCTGGTCCTGCTGTCTAGTTTGCTGGTCCTATAGTCTAGTTTGTTGGTCCTATAGTCTAGTTTGCTGGTCCTATAGTCTAGTTTGCTGGTCCTATAGTCTAGTTTGCTAGTCCTGCAGTCTAGTTTGCTGGTCCTATAGTCTAGTTTGCTAGTCCTACAGTCTAGTTTGCTGGTCCTATAGTCTAGTTTGCTGGTCCTATAGTCTAGTTTGTTGGTCCTATAGTCTAGTTTTCTAGTCCTGTTGGCTAGTTGTGTAGTCTAGTTTGCTAGTCCTGTCTAGGTTTGTGATCATGCTGTCTAGTTTGGTAGACCTGCAGTCAAATTTGCTAGTCCTGCATACATTCTTTTATCTCACTAAATTAGTCCTCACTGCTCTGTTGGTCTGTTGGATTTGAAACAGCAAATTCACTGGTTCTAACTAAAGCTGATGGTTGCAGGCCTCTCACCGTCGGATTCGCCCATCCCTGATTTTGAGAATGGTCTCTCCTGATTGTGTACTTGCTTTGATAGCTTCATTTTCAGACTCAACTCTCCAACAATAATGTTGAATATGTGACTGTGATTCAAAGTGCAGTTAAACCCAGCAGCAATGGCTGGCACATTGCCAAAGCTGTCAAGGATGAAAATTTGCGACACTTCTAAGCCAATTCTTTTCTAAAAAATGAACTGAATACTGTAATATGGTAAGGTAGGGTAAAATCACCTTGAATAGCATCGGTTACAGCAAAGAGGGAGACCAACCCATTCACATTAGCAGAGACCGACTATCTACAAATTTTGGAACAAAATGTGGAAAACACACAATAAATATAATGCTGGTATGATGTTATGATGTATATATACGTATGTACAATGAATGGAATGTTTCATAGAATACTGCATCAGAAACATTTAATATCTGGTATTTTCATTAACCTTGTATCTTCCATCCTGTCTTTACAGAGAAACCCCACAAATTAATTGTGTATTGTGAACAACCTCTGACGTTTTTTTACAAAAATATGAATAAATTACAGAATACATCTGGCAACTACCCAATCAGAAAGGTGATAAGAATCTCATTGTCCAATCCGGTGAGTTTCTCATTTTCAAATTAAAGAAAACATTTAGAGTTTCTTTACTATCAATGAAATTTCCAGAAACAAAAAAACTTCAAAGAAAATTCAATAGTTCCCACCTTTGTGAGCGAGATATTTTCCAAAGCAACTTGAACTGACTAAAGGAACTGGTATGAGAGTTCAAGTATGAACTGAAAATGGCATTACTGACCTGAAAGGTTGCCCTGGCATTCTGAATACTCCACTCTATCGACAATTTTTTTTTTCGCGTATTTTTTTTTAAAAAAACAATGGCAACCTGAATTAAAAACCAAACTCACCTATCTACACTACACATTGTAACCTTAAAACCCTTACATTCTTTGTCCAAGAATGGATTAGTCCAAGTCTTAAAAGACATGCAATGACTGCACTGAAAAAAATTAGAATGTTAAGGGGCAGTAAGGTTTAGCACTCTTGAGTTGTTAACAATTGCACACGTTATAATAAGTAAACAAACAGCACTCTGTATTTTTTCTGTAACCATGGAAACAAGATACTTTTCTTGATTTGCGTGATCATATTTCAGGAAATTACCTTTGATGGATGCTGGCTAACTGATTGGCAGTGTGCAACACTTCAGCCTGTCAACATTGCTTTCGCCCTCTCATGGTTTGTAATAATGATATCAGATTGGTTCAGATCATTGGGTCACTTGGGGTGAAAGGTCATCAAGAGTTTAATTTCAACTTTCTTATTCTGTAATGCACGTTTACGAATTTGGTATTTGCCTTCATTTTCCAAAATGTTAGATCTACCAGCACATGGCATTATGCTGGAGCAAAATTTTATGATTGACAGCATAAGTATAAATAGTAATGCTGTAAAAATGAACAAATTCTCAGAAATAGGAGAAAATCTGAAACTTTCATTTTTCCGTCACTTTTGTGCTTTACTTTTGTTCATTCATATTAGCCTTAGCATTGAGCAAGAAATTTAGATTTGAATCAACAAGTTGGAAGTGGATAATTATTATGTGTACTGTCTACTTGGTAGACTTGGATTCAGTTTTGTTCATTACATGTTATTGAAGTACACAGCAAAAGTCGCAGATAATTTTTTGAGATGAAACTTTCAACTTTCTGATAACAGGGTCATATGCTGTTATCATACAACTGCTGTTTGCAAGCAGAAGAGCCATAACTCTCATTTTATGATTTCATTTTCCAACACACTTGTATCGTTTTAATGCCTGGCTTGTTTCCAAGAGTTACAGAAATAATAACTTATGGTATTAAACATCTCCTTAAAGCTTGTAAGAAATCAATTTTATTTCACACACAGTTTAACTGAATTCACTCACAAATTCCTAAACTACATAAAATCCTATTTACAAGGTCGGTGAATCTCACTCCCACCGCGGCTCAGTGTCTGAGATCATCGTGACTGAAAAGGGCTTACAGCGATTGGTGTGGACGGACAATTTGGAAGACCAAAACACTGGGGTCAAATCTGTACACTGTACTCAAATTGCATAGGTTGAGAAAAAAAAAATAAAAACACAAAAACTGAGATTCTGGCAAGATAATACTATCAAAATGTAAACGAGGGTCTTTTTTTGTGTCATACGAGCGGAAGATTTGATTCGTGCGTTGATGATTTGTTTTCGGGCGTTGCCATGCCGTCCGGGGTACTGCTCTGAAATGGGTCAATGTTTGCAATGTGAGGCATGGTGGCAACGTATGTCTTCTTTTTCTGCTTCTTCTCTGTGCTCGGCTTATCTGGGGAAAAAAGAATGAAATGTGTGGTCAAAACAATGAACAATTTCAAGCTATTATGACAAAAATATCAGATTATTGGTTTTGGTCCCAGTATCTGGATCACATGCCTGAAGATATCAAACCACTTAGGTACTCCGTATCCTTCCCTAACAAACTAAGTTACACTACCATGATAAAAGGTTATCAGAACTTTGACAAACAAAAGGGCTAATGTTTTACAAACTTCACGACAGAGGGCACTATCCGCAAAACACATCTATAACACACAAGACAGAAGATGATCATGTTGTGTTGTCTATTATTTCAGCAAAACTGGAAATACAATGTAGGATGTACATTGTATCAAATTATGTGGTCATTGATGAAAGACAGCTACAAAAGTACTGAATTGAAGTAAAAACAGATGAAGAACGTAAAATAATATTATTGTAATTTTGACAGAAACAGTTTCCACTTACATTCTGCTCCTTTGAGGTTCGGCAAATGAGTCACGCTCTCTTTGGAATTCACCTGGCTGTCTGATTTAGAGCCTTTCTTCTTCAGACTGGCATTGATCATCTTATCAAACTGCGCTGTCTTCTCATAGAGGGAGCTCTTCTCAGACTGTATCGTCCCCGTTGGATTAATGGATGTGCTGTGGTGGTTCGGCGGTGGTGGCTGCGCTGGCTTCTTGAAGTACGAGTTGTTCGGGTTCTTCTTGGCCTTATCGGAACCTCTGCTGGAGAAATTAAATTTTACTTTTTTTGTGGTGAAATGAAGGATGTTAGCGAAAAGGGGTAAAAGTGCTGGCGGTAGCGAGGGAGTGTTATTAGCATTCCATTATAACCTTATCACAACCAAATCTTTGACAAGTCCCATTGATTTCAATGGTGTGGTTGGACCTTTGCATAAAGAAATGGGGTGGAAAGGGTTCTAAGAATAGTCCCTATTTTTCCAACTCACAATTTTTGTCGTGAGAAAATTGGTGGCAGTGATTTTAGCAATATTGGTGACATACATATCGGTTTGTAAACTGTGACATATACCTTAGAGGTGGTGTACGTGACATTACATGTATGGGCCTGTGATGAGAGAAAGACTCCGGATGATACTTTGATAGTGATTTAATATTTAAACACAGCTGGTGAAGACATACTTACAAGTTACAGCGTGACAGCTAGCAGCACAATTTGTACAATTCCACGTGACATGTACACAGAGACGGTGCCCACAAGGCGTGCTGACAATGACACATAAGAATTCCCTGTCTTACCTTAGTAAACCCTGATCGGGGGCAAACGTGCCAGCCATACTCAGGTTGTTTATTATCGCGTGATTATGGGGACTGGAAGCACCGTGAGTCGTGTGATTGGATGTCCTACTTTGATTGATCGGTGGGATGGGTGATGACCCCCTAGGTGTGTGTAAAGGTGGGATTGGGGACTTGTTTGAGCCGCTGTGGTGGTCAACACTCGTTCTGCTAGTACTGCCAGTAATCCTTGGTGTAGTCTCTATGGTTGACTGTAATGAAACACATGAACTGATAAGGTCAGATTCTGGAATGCCCTTTCATCTCTGAGATGCCCTTTCACCTTTGAGATGCCTTTTCACCTTGGGATGCCCTTTCACCTTTGAGGTGCCCTTTCACCTTTGAACTATCTCATGCATTATAGAGGGATGGTAGGTGAGAGGGTAGATTCAGTACCAAATTTGCAGAACTTCATTACAGATTGGAGAAGAACTCATCTGTCACTCAAAAATAAAGTCATGCTTCAAAATTTTTCACAGAAAGTGAAAAATTCAATAGCCTACACTGAGAAAAAAATCCAGATAAAGATCCTGCAGCCATTTTTGTCCAAAGAAATTTGGTTTGCTTGGGTAATCATGGTGTGGTCGTTTTTGTTTTTCTGTTTCCATTGCAGAAAAATAAATTGATTACTTAGTGACAGATTTGTCTGATATCTTAAAAAAGTTCACGTAACAACAAATGTTTACCCTTACAGTGAATGTATTTTAAGTTTACCATTTGGCATGCTTGCTTCACTTTTTTAAAAGAGACATTATTTCCCCATTCAAGTTCAACAAATTTGAAGCATAGGTATTATTATGCTATCACTGAATACTCTGAGACGTTGACAGACACCCATTAGAGAGTTCAAAGTTATGAAGCCATGGTGCAATTCTGTCTTTAAGGTGTTGTGATGCTTAACAAGAGACATTTCATTCATGTCTGGACATGTTAGACGTAATAACATAGTAGATCTTTACAAACACACACATACAAATGCGCACACAACAAACTTTGCTCCCATCCCTAAAATGCCTACATACAAAAATGTGTATTTCAAGACTATCTTGTTGATGTTTCCTTGTTTATTTCCCCCACAACACAAGTGTTTTCACAAGGAATCAAGCACTACTTTTCCAAGTGGACAAAGACACTGTTTTAAAACATTTTCCTCTGTGACGCAAATACCTGTGTAAATAGCCCTACTACCACTATCTATCTTACTTTTGTCCATGAATACATTTCACTAATCACCGCTTTGATCAGTAACTCAGAAGGATCACACAATGAATAGCTTGTGATTAACTTTGATGCATAATTAAGTGCCTCCATTGTCAGACCACCCCCCTGCCGACAAGCACAACCACCACTTGTGCAAGATTATGAGGTTTCATCCAGTTAGTACTTTTGTCTTCCAATGCAAATGGACAAACAAGAAACACCAACCAGACCTTATCATTATAAATTTCAAATCCATTGTGTCCAGCTGGAATAGATCTGGTAAACCCTACTGCTGTACAGAAACGGCATGACATAACGCAAGGTACAAATGCTACTACGCACCTCTGCATTTTAATATATTTACTAAATATACACACCCACCTTCGTTTTATTGCTTGCGTTGATGTTATTCGCTGCTGTACTATCGTTTTCTGCCGCCGTCGGAGGAGTGGAATTTCGCTTCATCTTTTCCGGATCCGGTAACTTCTTCTTCGACTTTTCTGCCTTCTCTTGCCTTTCCTGCTTTTCTGCTTTTTCCTGCTTCTCCGTCTTATCTTGTTTTTCCGTCCGGCTGTCTTGGTCCTTGTGCTCCTGTCGATACAGTTGTCATCAAGTTTTGTGTGAGCTGAGTTTTACGAGCAATTCAACGCCTTTCAAACGCTACCATCATAAAACGGCATCATAAAGCTCCTTTTGTCTCACTTTCTTTGCTGATTTTCACCATTAATCAAATTCTAACACAAGCACAATACAATGATGATTCATTTTCTATCTTTCTATTGACCAACATCCAGTGTCCGTCTGAAGCTTTACGTAATGTGACTAGAGCAACATTTACAGCTTGCGAACTCTGTGTGGCTTGGACCGGTTACAAACATGTAATAAACACTATCATAAGTTATAGGAACTTATCATCGTAGTAAATGCGTTCAACAACAAAATCTACAAACATTGACAATGACAATATGATTACCCTGAAGAATACTATTGTCAAATGTAATTATTCAAAGTGGTCAGTCAGAATTTTTTTTATGCTCAATAAACCTATAAAATATGATATTGTAATATTATATTGGGGCTTACATTCTTTTTGTTTACTTTCTCTTCAAAGGCATTACTGAAATTGAGTTAGAATTTCTCTGGATTTGAACTCTCTTTATCTGTCATAAAAATGGTCACATAAATAACTACATACATTCATAGTTATTTATTTCTTAATTGATTAATTTACTAATTTGTCCTCTGGCTTACAAATTCCTCTAACTTTCATAGAGGGGGTCAAGTAAACAAATAAACAATTTAATTAATTGATAATTAAAAGAAATAAATTAAAAATAAAACAATGTGATTTTAAATTAACATATCTCTGATATTTATTTTAACATTCTGAAAGTTTTAAGTCAAGTTTGTTGATTTTAGACTGTCTACACCTATGACCTGTGATGGTTGAAAAATATTTGAAAAGAAACAAAAATGAGGTGGCAAGATTCGTCTATGAAATGCCTTCCTCATCGCTTCATTTGATACACATTATACATTTTACAGTCCAGAGTTTTTGTTTACTTTCTAGTTCATGTTGATAACTAATGATTAAATAATCTTATTGTCTTCTCATGTGAAAGGAACCAATTATGCTGACACAGGGGCAGTATATCTTTGGTCAAACTGATATCAATTAAATTCAAAGTATGAGAACGCAGGGACAGCTGTATACTGAAAGGTAAATCCTTCATAAAATTTGAAGAAATCAAAATGGTGCTGCAGTTGAGCAGTGGCAGGAAAGACTACTGCGTGAAAACATTTTGTTACATTATTCACAGTGTGGAGGGAAAGTATGCCAAAGTGAACAACCATTTTGTTGAGATAATCTTATTCCAAACAAAGATGGGGCGACATATTTACAAAGAGTACTTAATGTTTTTTTTTATTTGAGCAACAGGAGACAGCAAATACCATCTTCTTTCAATTACCATTGTTGTGAGACAAATGCATCAGGCATACTTGGAAGATATCCGCTTTCCAATTGGTTTTTCACAATGAATCGGTACGACACAGGAATGTAAATATCCCATTCTGTTTGATGTTTTCTTTTCCGTTGTCATAACAAAAGAGAAGGGTTTTCAACAAGCACAAGGAAACAAGCAGACATAAAATTTCATGTGTAGCATAGGTATTTTTGTTATTTTTGGAAAGGAATTTACATAATCAGTACAAATATCATCCATTTACCCTTTGAGTACTGTAATTTTCCAACCAAAATTTTAGTGCAACATTCTACCAATTTTTATTAATTTTTCTGCTAATCTTTGATAATTTTAGACCAAATTGACATAACTTTCCATTGGCTACTGGTTTTGATAAAAAATTATTGGCAAAATCTGAAAAAAATGTTCAGATCAGAAAAAATAATTGTCTGCATGATATGTTATAAAGGGTATTGACTTGAGCACTCAAAGGGTAAGTCTATTCTTTACTGAGAAATATTCAGTTTAATCAGTAAATATCATAAAATCTCTCACCTTTTGCTTTTTCTTTGATTTCTTCTTGTCTTCTGCGCTATTGTGGCCACTCTGTTGCCTTAGCAACGGATTCTCTATCATCTCTTTTTGTATTTTTGCACGCAACTCTGCTGGAAACTTTTCCGAAAATCCATTTTTCCGGAAAAATTCATGTTTGAGAAGCTGCCCACAGTTGGGTCTTTCATTGGGATCTAGTAGTAAACAATACTGAGAACACAAAAAAGTTGAAAGATTGAAAATTTCTGTGTTAAAGAGAGCCATAATTGTATTTGTGAATTTCTGTGTTAAAGAATGCCATAATTGTATTTGTGCCAAGCATACTTAAATAATAGAAATAAAGTTACAAAAATATACTTTTATGTAAATATATGAGTGACATGATTTATCATTCATAATGAAATTGTAAAATATGATCTCAAGAGGGCAGTATTCACAATTTTGTTTCAACACATATATCCTGGCCCCTTGATGAAATGATTATCAAATTTTATGGACCCCCTACTTGGAACAACATCTTCCAACAATTCTGGTCTGATTAACATATTCCCACTATCCCCGTAGCAGTTAGAAGACAGGGCAGAAAGATTAAAATTGTAGAAAATTTTATATTCTAAAATTTTACCCTCCAGTAAAATGTATCATTTGGTTTTTTAAAACATGTGTATCTCTCTTTTAAATCACCATTTCAAGGTCTGTTCATTATTGAATGATGTTGAAATACTTATTTGGCTTGTCAACACAGCCTGCAGATATTTGACCAATACTGCTGTTGTTGACAAATGGATCTAGATTCCTCTCTGACTACAACACCAATGCTTGTCACACATATATAGCATGGACGAGCAAATACAAAACTCTTGGGGGAGCAGATGTTGTTCATATGTGTAACAAAATGGAAGAAAACTCTGAAATATTACAGCTATGTCAAGTGAGGTATAAAGACTTACTTTCATAAGTGCCAAAGCTTCTGAGGTAACCTTCGGGAGTCTTTTTTCTAACGGTTCTAACTGTCTAACCTCCGGTAGCCTCATACCAACAAAGAGAGGGTTCTTGTGAAAGATCTCTCTGTGCTTCGGTATCAAGTTACCTACAGTGGAGAAAACAAAAAGAAACCACTGTGAAGCACACAATTAATTCCCACAATGCACCATTTTCTGCTCCAGGAAAACTTAACAACTTGAATATGGAGAATGTTTATCAGCAATCTCTCTACATTAGGGTCAGTTTACAAAACTGCAAAATTAACATCAGATTGGTAGATGGTACCGTAGATCGTTTTTGCTGAAATTGACTTTGTAAATGTCACTTTATGCAGAGACAAGCGAAACTAACACATTATACTATAGAACTGCCCCATTCAATTTTCCAGCAATGAGGAATCACTCTCAACATCACTTGGTTGCTAGGTAACAATGATACCTTTCCACAAGACGTCTGTTTCTTTTGTCAAACTAACAGCTTATATATAACATGTCCCAGATACTGCATCATTCTGCACATGAAACTGAACACATCCTCTTCAATGATACCATCTAATTTACAATACTCAAGAAACATTTATGGTATGCAAGTTATTATCTATTCATAGCATTATTTGAGGAACATAAATATACATAAAAACTGTAATAAATCAAGCAAATATAAATTGAGATCATTATGATTCAGATGTTAGTATCTTTCCTTAAATGTTGTATTTCATATGAAATTTCATTTGAATGTATTTCAGTATGCTTTCCATCGGGTTTTGGAGGAAAATTGGAATATCACACTGTACATATCTGAATTTATTTCATGTTTTTAAGTCGCAGCAACATGTCACTTGATCTGAAATCTGCTGACAAAACCGAAATGAAATGAAACATCTCTCTTCTGCAGACTTTTTTGTTAAATGATTTGGAACTAATCCCTCACTGGTGACAAAAACCAGACAGCAGTCTCTTGTTAGTCCCTTGTGGGAGATTGTGAATCCAATATGGCTGTCCTACTTCAAGTAACAAACATATCAGAGGGAACTGTTCTCTGTGGTGTGGATTTTTTTTCAAATTGTATAATTCGTCCTTCCTTTTGAATTTTCTTCCTTTTGAATTTCTCATTCTATCTCAAATCTACGAAAGCTTGAAAGTAAACCTCAACACATTTTTTATTTGAAAAGATCACATATATTGAAAAATTTACAGAAAAATTTGCTTGTTCTACTTCTTGACCTTGAAGTACCAAGAAGAACATGTAATCACCATGGATACCGTTCCATCTTTCGTTTGAACAAGTTCAAGTGATGGCCATAGTGACATTGCTATCTGTCTACAAACAATTTCCAAATGACATTTATTAATGAAATCTATCCCATAATATTTGCGGTAATTCACTATCATAACAGAAACCATCTCATTATATTCTTTACATTGTTGCCTGTTGCTATGGTGACAGGGTGAGCACCATTAGAAAGTGTTCCAGACTTAGTAATCTGTCTCAGTACCATTAATAATTCAGACTGACGATGGATCAATATTTGAACTGGAGACATAAACATTTTCTCCGTTTTAAGGAACACCCTTTGCTTGTTTACTTAGCAATACATAGCAAATATTAAGCCACTAAATGACTAAGTTTTGCTTCTCAAAAACTGTTACAGAAAGCATTTTTTGATTGAGATTTGTTTTCTCATGGAAAAAAAATGTTAAATGCGCCAATCAGAAAAAAGATTTTTCTTTGAATTTTCATCTGTCTCTTCGAAGAATTTTTGGAAAGCTTTGCTTATGAAAGATTTCCTGTTGACATAGTGCTGACCTAAAGACATGTAAGTTACTGTGGTTGTCTAACACAGAGATGAGAAGTACATATTACATAAATGGTGTTTGAATAATACAAATTTGAATGGCACTCTTTGAAACAGTAATTTTGTGGGGCGCTAATCACTTGTGCATATTACTTAATCGTGTCAAAATCACACGGATAATTGGCAATTGTAATGCCAGTCAACCCCAACAAATGTCTTTCTACAGCTGTTTCTTGTCAAGGATGAGAAACATTCATTGTCCATGATACTGAGTTTCATGTCCACAGCAATGAATATATCTGTACTCTCACAATTTGCTTCACACTTAGGAACACTGTTAGTTTGATGATTTATAACATTTTGAATGGAAATAAGACTTTACGTTTGCCAAGGATGCATTTCAAATTTTGTTCACAATGTATTTGATAAATCAGACGGTGTCATTCATACTGTATATATGATTCAAATTCATATTTGGTGAGTCACCTGGCACATTCCCGGTAACAAACTTGCACACAATATGATACAAGATACACTAATATATATACAGCAGAGGTGACTGGAAATGGGACACGTAATTAGCAAATTACCCAGCTGTATTGCAAGGCATATCGCTATTTCCCTTCGTAATTAGCAAGTGACTTTGTTAACTTGTAAGCGATATCGTTTTTCATTTCAGTCAGCTGCAGACACTTCGTGCATGTAGAGGGTATGTTGCCATAAAGCTTATCTGGGTTTGAGTAATTCGGTGTAGGGGTGGCTGCTTGTTGCTTCATGGGATTCAAAATTAACAAAGAACAGTGGACAAGCAGTGTTTAAACTGAGTGCTTTCAGAGGCGATAGCATGTTTTTGCGGTATACGTAGTAAAACATTGGTGATAAAGCAATATACCAAAATCGAACAAAAATTAGCTATAAAGATCAAGATAATCTACACTTGTGTTTTAAAGTCGTCTGTAATAAACATGTATGTGGAGCAACTTGTACAGGGGACATGGGTAGATTGATTTAGAAGTAAGTATAACAAGATTTATTTCTGCTGTCCACTCTAGTTTAGTGTATCACTGAACTGTGGATACATGACTTGTGGTCCTCGGTATTAAACGTTCATTGACTTACATTTACGGTAAGTGACATAATCACTATCATCGATGATATCATCAATGACATACCCATTGGCAAAATATTACTTACCAAAACATTTAATGATGTGATATAATTGATCAATATCACTATCACCAGGAAACAGTGGTTCTCCCGACAGCATTTCAGCTAAAAGACAACCAATTGCCCAAATATCAACAGCCCTGTAGAATAAAATTTAAAGAAAATTGGTTACCTATAATTGCAGTTTCCTTTCAAAATCTTTCAAAATTTCTTACATAATTTAACCTATTA
Source organism: Ptychodera flava (assembly GCF_041260155.1). NCBI lineage: Eukaryota > Metazoa > Hemichordata > Enteropneusta > Ptychoderidae > Ptychodera > Ptychodera flava. Next base: position 18,352,924 of record NC_091949.1, on the reverse strand, counting down.
GATTTAATGAAAATCAGTTTGATCACTATTCATAGTTGACTGAGAGACTTTCTGTTAAACTTTAAGTACAACATATTACAGACTTATGAATAAGTTATGACCAGGGCTCTTTGTTCAAAAAGAACAGAGGTCAAAGGTCATGTCAATCTTCTAAGTTACTTTGGCATTTTTATAATACTTCTATTGATCACAAATGAACTCTAGGGTCTTTCTTTTAAATACCATTACGTCCATAGATAACACACATTCCTGAAACACATTGCAATGTACAAGGAAAGCCAATCAAATGTCTATTTTTCCTCTCTATTTCACAGGAGAAAAAAAAAATATTTCTTTGACTGCTCAGGAAGCCAACAAAAGAAAGAGGTGAAGCTATTTCAATTTTTATTACAAGCCTGTACAATTTCCCAAAATAATTTTATGATATCGATGGTCTTATTACTGGAAGCATGTATCACTAGAGGATGCTAAATATAATGTATCTAACAAATGTGGTTCCCGAGCAATGAAATTACAAGAACACAATAACTGATTGCCTAGAGAAAATTCGATAGCGTGGAAGTTTACGGCCGAAGTAGGCATGAATAAAAATGCAATTTCAAGAAAATGTTCTTAAATTTATTCACTTCGCCTGACAAAACTTGACTTTCACGTCATACTCATAATTAAGCACATAACCTAATAAGTACATTATTACAGAAATTTTAGAGAAACTTTGCTGTAACTTTGATACCGCCCCCAACATGTTTTCTCATCAAATACACTTGTGAGGTTTTCCAGCACTGCAGCTGCACATCTACATCATTGGTAATTGGAGAAAATGTCTGATACTACAATTGCACAGTTTCGAACACAGCAAATTTGCTTTACAGGAAATGGATTTAAACCCGGAATTCTGATGGACCATGGTACAAACAAAAGCATGTGCACAAACACACATAGAAATGCATACATCATCATATGTGTTTGTACAAATTGGATTGTTTGTTCCGCTATCACATGATCATCTTGGGCGTACTGCGTCTGTAGAGCACTGTGCGTCCTTTTTATTCTGGAGTGGAACCATTCTTTGTAAACCCTTTGACTGGCAAAATCTTATTGTCTTAATGGTAAATTTGGTTCATTTAAACAGTTAATTCAAGTGGAAAGGTTCAATATTATCCATCATAGCCAACTGCAGAATTTTATTGACACATCGCACAAGAAATATATTCACAGAAAGGCAAAGATTTTAGAGGGCGCCATCTGAATTAATGAAGGTCAGCTTTTCACTGGTACTTTTTTTACAAATCTTGTAACGCCATTGCTAACAGCAGGGTTTTCCAAATCAAGAATTGTACAGATGTACCATCCCAGTTTTGGAGCAAGACATAATTTATTAATCTGTACAAAAGAATGCACTTTCACATAAAATAATATGCAGATCATGCATTTTTATGTAAATTAGCCATCCAAGCTGCAGAGAACACTGCAATAATATTCTATAAGATACATTTCTGACAAAAATAACGCTGAAAAATGAAAAGATTACGATTCCCTATCTGTGTTTTTTTTTAGTTTTATTACACCTGACAACAAAGGGACCATTTGCCCTCTGACCTTGACCACAGGTAAACAAATGAATATGACCATACACATTAGAGGTCAAGGGCTTAACAGCCTCTACAAAACTGACTTTCATCCAAGATGGTCTACATATTAAACCTCAGCTTTTTCAGCTTTTACAGGTTTATGGGTATTTCTACATTTCACCTCATGAACCAAATTGACCTTGAAAGAGGCTTAACTTTTTTAAACAAAAATTTTGGGGAGAAAAGATTAAATTAAAATAATTTTCTAATCCATCCTGACGGTGAAAAACTATGAAACGAGGAACCATAACAATCAATGGGAAAAAATGACGTCTGGAATAAAAAATATTGAGTATAATACAGAGTATTCCTATCAGTAAATTGGCAACAGTTTTAGCAAATATCCTGGATTGTTTCATCTGAAGTGCATGTACAGGGGTGGGTGGTGTAGTGCTAATTTACTCACCTGCCGTACTTAGTGTCACCTACGAGTAATTCCGGTGCCCTGTACCACCTGGTTGCCACATAATCTGTGTACGCCTCACCTGGCGACGCTAACGTCCTCGCAAAGCCAAAATCGCATATTTTAACGACACCTGATTTTGATACTAGTATGTTTTCTGGTTTAACATCTCTATGAATAATCTGTAGAATACAAAAGAAATAATGTATTAGGCATTTGATAGTCCTACAACAAAGCCATGACACAAGTCTCCTACAATGAATAAATTCAACTGACCAAATAAAAAACCACACTATAACATCCACTTTCACTTTTACAGGACAGGTATTGGATGATTTTGTTGAAGTTCACTTGACTTCAGACAAATTGATTGTCGTGGAAATTTCATTTGTCCTATTAAACACAGCTTCCAAATACAGGCGATGGTCTTACTCTGGAATAAAACGATGCGCAATCTTCTTCAGACTCAGTACACTCAAAAGATCATGTGATGACACAACAAACAAATCCATGTAAACAAATGGACATAGAAATACACATATTTCTATAGGGGCTTGTGCATTAGTTTTGTTTGTACCACAGTCCATTCGAAATCTGGCTTTAACCCATTGCAAATACTATAATTAATTGGAGGAAAGAAATTGGGTTTAACTCATTGTAAATATTTAAATTAATTGGAGGAAAGAAATTGGGTTTAACCCATTGTAAATATTGTAATTGGAGGAAAGTCCATTCGAAATCTGGCTTTAACCCATTGCAAATACTATAATTAATTGGAGGAAAGAAATTGGGTGTAACCCATTGCAAATATTGTAATTAATTGGAGGAAAGAAAATGTCTTGGCAAATGAGTTACATGTACTTTTTGCACATCCTGCAATTCCACTAGCTACCAGCATAAATAGAAAGAGTAAATACTGATTTCATCTTTCCAAATGTCATGAACGTTTTTCATTTGATACTGTTCTTTCTATATTTGACAATATCTCAATAGCTGAAAGTAGATGTTAAACTTTGCACAGCAAATTTTTCCTTCTCTCTCTTCTGAAAAATGTGGTAGGTACAGAGGAAAACAGAATTCACAAACCAGCAGCAAAAAAGCCATAAATTGTTCCTGTTCAAATGGATCTGTAAAGATGCATGGGAACTTAGCATGATCTGACATTTATTTTTTAACCACACATGAATGTAGAACGATTTGATTTTGATTGATGATTCATGAATGCCTGGTTTTCAAACGCAGCTAATGTGTGTGCGTTCATAAATTATCTCCTCAACTACCACAATACCAATGGGGTAAAACACACAAGCTAACATTTCACTTGCTGCGTAAAGTCAACCGAGAAAGTAAACAGATAAAGAAGATTTACAAGTGCATTTGCAAATTACAGCACAACCACAAATTTACAGAAGGGAACGTTAAAGTGGCATTACAGTTAATCCATGTTAACTCTATCACCCCCATTTCCCAGTCTGTGAATCCAACCAACATAGAGCAAACAATAGGATCAGACTATGTTTTGGTCATGAAAGGGTTCAGAAAAGTCTGGCTTTGAGTTATCTTTTTCTCTTCAACAAAAATAAGACAAACTCTTGACAAAGTGATCTTCTGTAATGTGTTCTAGTATAGATGTAGGTTATAACATTGAGTCACTATATATTCTGTGGCCTGTTCACCCCAAAGTCCCAATAAACAGATCAACAATCTATATTGATCACAATTGGTTAGGGTCAAACCATTGTGGTGATAGGGATCAAACCTAAATATTGGTGTAGTCCTATTGTGAGATTGGACATCTGCAGTGGGAAATGGTTATCATGTAAAAGGCTCCACCGTATGGGATTTGCCACCAGATATACAACAAACACTGCATAGTGAATCCCACACAACATCTACTGTTACAAAATATGGTATCGGTGCATTAACTCCATCTATTTCTACTAGATCTGCCCCCTGATGCGTTGCTTCCTCTAAACAATGCCTGCAGATTATTGAATTTCATCACAAAATAACTGGTTTGCCTTTCATTATTTGCCAACCCCCAAGATGTGAATACAAATAAAAGATTGTTAAATGAAAGAGATAAAATGATTTCTTGTATGAATATAACTATAATATATAACTATAATATAGTTAATATATATAATATAACTATAATTTCTGAGATCTTTATATAAACAGTGTGTGATATCTCACAATAAAGTGAATATCATAAGAAAGCCGACACATCAAAATGGAAACTATGAAAACATAGATTGCTACTGAACTCAAAAAATGCCCCGTTATGTCAAATCATGCCTTGTGTTGAAGCAAAAACCTCCCTGTATTACAAAATTGTTCTTGGATAAACACTTGGAGCAAATAAAGGAACTTGTTTTGTCAGGCAATACAACTGTTATCCACTTTCGCTCATATTAAATACTGTGGACATACTACAGGCCGACACAGGCTAGACTCCACGAAAGCCAGAACAAATGTTTACAGAGGAGACTACACCCAGGGTTAATAATGAGTAACATGTTCACTAAGTTTGTTTTTCTGGAATATTCTCCTCCGGTGAAAACTTTGTATTTGTCATGGCAAACTTAATCTGCATGGTCCAAGCAACCTGACACTGACTAAAAGCGATGCAGTTTGAACACCACGACGGGATCAAGAGAATATCAAACAGGTTGACCTTTTAATATAGAGTCTAACATTACAAATTGCACATTTTTTGAAAGGAAATCATGCTGATATGGTTTCAGGGAGATTGCAAGTCTGTGATTGGTTAGTGGTGGTCACATGACCTGGTAGAGAGATGTCGTTATTGGTTCAGTAGAAATCATGAGACTTTCTTATAGAAATGCAATTTCAGTCCTTGCACATGTAATTCCATTACCAAATTTGTTCTGCGCCATTAAATGTCACTGATACATATGGAAAATCACACCATGTTTTGCCAAAGTGAAGATATTGACATGATAGATTTACGAATCTTTATAGCTACAACCATTTTTAACACAGAGATTTAAATGTGACAGCTTGAAGTAGTAATGTGATTTGAGATTTTTGAGTGAAATTCACAATGACAGCAAGCAGACTTGTAATTCTTGTGTGTTTCTTTGCCACCTATGGCTGTCCTTTTTAATAGTCAATGCAATAATTACCATTTCACCGAATATATCTTTTTCACATCATCCTGCATTCCTCATATGAAACCTCATCTTGATAGTTTCATTTTGGTGATTGATCAAGCATAACAATCCAATGTCTGAGGACTCACTTGATAATTTGGGAATCCTAACAGAAGCGATACTGTGGGGGGAAACGTGCAGCACCTCTTACACAAAGGTAGACCAATACAAAAGGCATTATTGATGTGATAACCTGCCAATAGCAGATAATGTCACCGGGGAGATCTGCCTCACTATCAGCCATTTCTGATAAAAGACTATCTCTTGTTCAATTACCATACACATGGGAGATATATTTCCCAGTGTTGTCAAGTCTTCCTATAGAGAACCCTCAAATCACGTCATTGAATGCCATGAGTTATCTTGTCAAACCTCTCAATATAATTCCAGCCTGTATGTTCTGTGATTCTGTTAGACTGGATAGTGGAACTTTATCAACATCTTGCCGTTATACTATCAGGGACAGAATGATGCTAGACTGGATAGTGGAACTTTATCAACATCTTGCCGTTATACTATCAGGGACAGAATGATGCTCACTGCACTATGCAACACTGAACTTATAAATTACCACACTGCAGCGGAACTTTGTTGTATAAACTTTAAATGATATGATGAATGGATATTTTGAAGCCCTGGTAAATGGGGAAAATTCTTGTCGCCATGGCAGTCATTTCAAAGCAAGACCACTTAAAGTGGAGGATTGTAAACATACACCACACTTGCACTACATCTGACTGTTTGCATTGGACATGGTGTACAATTACAATCAGGCTTTACAAAAGTCCCATGACAAATGCATTGAATGTACATCCCTAAAGAAAGCCATATAGTGTAAAAGAAATTTGGTCTACATCATTTGTTTTTTGTCAACATTCAAAGAAAACAGACTGCCATGTTATGGTTTCTTGTGTAAACAAACTGAAACAAGCAAAAAACATACTCACATTATGATTATGACAAAATTCAACTCCTTTGAGAACTTGCCAAAGCACCTTCCGACACATCAATTCATCTAGACCATTTGGATACCTCTCCAGTTCATCCAGAACTGTGTGATCTACAAATTCAAAGACTAGGTATAACCGCTTCTTCCGCCGGAACACTTCTATAAGATTCACTAAGTTCTCATGTCGTAATTGCTGTGAGAGAGAAAATGAAATCAAAGAACATTAAGCAACGTGAAAACTTTACAACAATTCTAGACCCATGTTTAATAAGGGCTTAAAAATATATCTGACAGTGTTAAATGCTAAATTTGGTGTCACTTATTACTGAAGATCTGTCAGACCGAACAAACAACATTGATATTTGTATCTGATGAATTTCAAATTTTTAAAAGCATGACATTTTCATTTGAACATACAATTTACTGATACTTACGACTCAACTTATGGAATGAAACATGAACTGCTTGAAGCCAAACAGTAAATGGTTGGTTATGTTGTATTGGGACTGATGGCTGTTAGAGTCATCAGCACAGAGAATTATTAGATATTTGACAAAACACTAAACTTTATTAGCTTCAAGTTCTCACATTAACCTCATGCAGTACACTGTGGTATTACGTAAAACCTTTCTCTTTTATTTCATTTAAGTGCATGTGGACCTAGTGTGGAACTACCATGCCAAGGATACAAGAATTACCGAAGAAAAGAATTAACACCCCTTTCTCCATTTGGCTGTGGTATGACCCTATTGTTTTTCAAGAGACTAAGTCTGAACCACATTCAGAGAAACAGGGAAGACAAAATTCATGTAGTCGGTCTCTGTATGCACTCATTGTACACACCACTTTCTTCAACAAAACCTGCCTTTGTACAGGCTATGGATCAGTAGATGTATTCAAAACTACAGCATTGATGTTAATGTCTGTATTGAAGTGTGTAAAGAAAGTGCGATATAAAAATCATTATACCACATCTTGTTCATGTACAATAGCACATTAACTCAATATCCAATTGAATAGATTTCAAAGACAAAAAATTGATCTTATTATATGGTTTTGAAGACTTACAGGTTATTTGCTTAAGGCAAACCATTTGACTGCACCGTTGAAATTCAATTTTTGATTGTGCCATAATAACGAGATAATTTGATTTCCAATGTGATATGTTAACTTTCTCAATCAAATTGTCAATGATTAATTTCAGCATTATTATATGGAATACAAGTACAAATCTATCTCTGAAATGATGTACTGTACATTGTACATAACTTTGTAATCAATTGGACCACTAATGTACATGTGAGTTTTGCACTTGTTTGGTTTTGCTGCTATAATAACCTGAGCTCACTGGCATACAATATCCAAGATTGATTCTTTCGGTTGACTTGAAGGATCATTGGACTGTACCATTATCAGAATGGGGACAAAGACACTAGGATTGCATAAACAAACCATCTACCATGAGAAATATTATGCATCTGAAAACTTGAACTCACATGGTTTATTTGGTGCGTTACTTTAAAAATTCTACCCAATGCAATCATTCTAGAATACAAAGCCTTTGCCTTTCAAGTTGAAGATATCACCACACTGGTGACTATCAGTACTCCAAATTAAGTAGAACCCACACATGAAAATCTTTGATTTCATTTTGGATGTATCACAAATATTTTTCACAAATCGAGATGGCAAGATGTAATGTACAGTTATTGGCCACGTCAGGTCAAATCCCCTTTTCACGATCCTCAGGTTCGGGGACCAGGGAAACGCTGCACCTTTATAAATACCTTCCTGTCATCATTGTCACATTACACCAACCTCTGGCATTAGCTTTCTAAAGAAATACAACACTGTTTAGTTTCGGCTTTCTGAACGGGCTGGGAGAAGTGTGTGTCCTGCACAATGGAAAACCCTATCTGATTGCTGGCCCATTATTAGCTAAGACACCTCCCTACTCATGATGTTATTGATAGCTAACGGGGTTGCCATGACAACCATTGTGTTTCAGGAACTGTTGGTATTAAAGGAGTGTTAACAGTATACTTTTTATAAACTTGGAGATTCTTTTCACTGGTATGATTCGTTGCTTCCTCTGAAATTTACAAGTGTCCCTTACACCTGGGCGTACACCCACAGTCATCAGATTCAGAACATTTGCTAGATTTAAACATTGTGACATTGGAAACTGCAATTCACATCTAACACATTAAACAAGTGTAATCATTATAATTTATTTATTTTTGGAGTTAGTCAGAAATCGTAACATTTTGAAGCTCTACTGTTATCATTTATACATATATTTTGTCTGGACTTAGATATATTACTTGCATATGACGTTTCACTCTATAGGTAGAGCTTCTTCAAATACATCTAAAGAGAGAGACAAAATGTACAGATCTCAGTATGTTTATAAATTACAACTTGACCGTGGAATTTGTTCAATTCAGCATATACATAAGTTACATGAGTCTTTTTGAAAGTTTCTAGTAAATTAACTGGCCATGTTTAACTGGTCATGTTTTGCAAGTACACACATATCTCTTAGATGAAGGAAGACAATGATATTCCAACACTCAAAATAAATTAGTCGTTCAAATGCAAATGACACACAATGTCTAAAATCTGGTAAATACATGTGGGTGGCGAGAATACGAGCATAGCATTTTTTATGGCCAAAGAAATTTCAGTTCAACATGTTCAACTCTATATAGCTGTCCCTGGGAATTAACTGAACTACATGAATTTCCAAAGCTACAACAAGCAAGGACTGGACTGTGTATAATGTAACCAAAAATCCTAGTTTAAAATATCTTTGTGCAAAAGCCTGGCCCCGGGCCAAATCTCAGCCTTCTGCTTAGCATCAATCCATTAAAACTGTTTAACAATACCACCTGTTCAATTGCGCTCACCTTTTATTAGGAACACTCCATTTTGGCCTTTCAGATTGATGGCCTTATTCAATTTGGTTGCAAACCAAGAACAAACTTCAGTTTTTACATCAATATGGTACTTTTGTTGATAGGAAATGATCTGTCAAAGATGTCTTACTTTCTATTAACTAAATGTAAATTAGAAGTCTTATGTTGACCTATTACTAGATGCAACGTACAGTTATCTCTGCTTTCAGAAAGAAATTAACCTCTAACCTGTATTGGATGTGGTTACATGTATATTCTTGAGGTTATGAAAATATTTGCAAGATCTCATAAATTTTTATGTCATTTTTATGTACCTCAATTTATGGATGAGCTAAGTTATGAATCAATAAATATGACCATATCAAAGATGATTACTGTTGAAATAGCTTGGTCATAATCATTAAAGTTTTTTATGGACGACAGACCAATTTTTCTCTATGATAACATTTTTCAGACAAATAAATTTGGCCACAAATGTTGCAGTTTTACCTTGACTTTTAATACTTCAACATCAGTCCAAACTTCTACAGTCTACAATATATTTCTAACTCTCTATGGTGCCATCTTACTTTGCCGCTGGTCCAATATGCATTTCTTATGTGAGATACGATGCTAATAATGGATCTTATATGTCAATTAAGGGTAATGGCCATGATAGGGTTAGAGCAATCGTGCCACAGTCAATGTATAAACAACATTTCGATCTCATTAAACTTTAATTTTTAAAGGCTGGTTTTGAACTCGTGTTGATATGCTTCTTAAAATAAATAAAAAAATATATAAATAAATACAAATGAATAAATAAATAAGTAATATATAAAATATATAATGTAGCAGCACATATGTTTTATATTAGATGCAGGGTCAAATTACATGTAACTCCGAATGTCATATTCAAGAAATGAACTCTAGAAGAATACCATACATTATTATGACAATAACTATTACTTTTGTGAAACTGATTTAATACATATTCTGGTTTAACATCAACAGGATCTGGAGCACATACCGTACTATGACCTGAAGGCTGATTGCAGGAAAATGTCGTTAGTTGCTTTCATTTTCATCTCATCAGACCAGCTGATTTATTCAGCCATTTCCTGCAAAATCTGGTAATATTTTGAATGTCCTCTACAAAGGACAGATATTGTGCTGGACGCAGCAGGAAGCAAATCTCCCCTCAAGTTAAAAAGGGCCGTGTAAGCAACTGTTTTTCAATGTCACAATAATAACCATTCTCTCTTTATTTGAAAATACATTATTTTGCAACCGGAATTCATTCCCTTTGGGTCTTTTCACTTTTTTTGTGGTTTCACAGCTGACGGTTTTGCGTTCGCTTTCAAAGTTCAAACGGACGCTTTAGGACAAGCTGCACATTAACAGGGATATTAAATTATTTCCTGGCGGATAATGGATCTCCAGGAACAAAAATTGGATTTCATTGTGAGTGAGTCATAGAAAATGTGACATTTATGTCTGACCACCTGCTCTTGTCCTGAGAGCCCTATACAAGTAAAATTCCAAAGTACGTTTAAATAGGGTACGGTCTGCTGATTCTTGACTGACACTGAGAAATGGTTACAGACAGATTTTTTCAGCGTTGAAATTTGTTTTCGCTTATGTTTACCCTCTTCTGTAGCATTTTCCATGTATTCTACAAAAACAATAATAATTTTCTGTCTGCATTACCGATTTATTCTGAAGGAACTCACAGCATTTTGACTTCATATTATTTTTAAAACACAGCAACAAAAACATAATACTCAAAATAATGCAAACATTCTAGAGTTTGATGTGCATGTGTAATTATGTTAAGTTGTCTTGCTTACTGTACATAAATAATGAAGTCGTAATAAACTGCTTGTGATGCACTAATCAAGGTTTATAACATTCAGAAAATGAAACTACAATTACATGTACAGTGTTATATAACACTCTTTCTTCATTATATAGTATTGTAGCAGTATTAAAAAATATCTGCTTTGCTGTCAGACTCCATCGTCCCTCCAACAGCAGTATGTAAATGTTGGCATGTGACATTGCATGGGGAACATCTTGTGTTCAACACAAGGGGAATACAAGCCAGATTTAACCAGTTCACCCTAATTCTCTGTAAACAGATCCTGGAATACCATTTGAAACGATGGATTCAGGCTAAACCATTATGATGAATGGGTTGAACTAAACTGAAGATTAAGTTTTTTGAGTATGCAACTATTCTGAATCATAATTTGATGTGAATGTCACCAAACTGTTTTCTAATTTTTTCACAGCACAGACCTGTAAACACCTACACACGAAGGGAGTCCCTTTCTAGTTTCTTTCAAAGTTGTCACTCACCCGACTATGATTGATGCTTAACTGTTGTTCAAACAACAAACAAACAAACATGTTCTTAACCATAGAAAGGTGATGTTCTGAAATGTGATGTGATTGTGAATGAGAAGATCCAAGATCCGCTGATGTACAGTTGTATGTTTATCAGTATTGTTCAAACATAGAAGCCCTTACAACTTACAAGAGACAACAATTTACACTCAGTTTGAACAATGGGCAAGATTCATTAGCTTTGAACTTCACAAGTAAAAGTTGCAATTTATTCAGGTTGTTACAGAAATGGTGTCGACAAATACATCGGGGGCAGCTGATCTGCAGATTTTGAGGAAAATGTATCGGGCATATGTAGAGTCAATGTCATATTCTAACAAGTTTTAAAGAACATCAAAAATTTGGAGGGAACACTAAATGCTGTTCCTACCTACTTTCCCACAATTTTGAATTTCCCTTCCTCTCCCCACTACCCTCATCAGGTGACTGCCCTCAGCTTACCCTATCCAGCCGAAAGACTTCAACCCTTTCTTCCCCGTTTCCCTCTCCAGAAGTCCAAATATACCATGGAAAACAAGATTGATTCAACCGCAGAAAAAATGCCCAGTCACCAAAAAAATTTGTCAGCAAAAAACCCTTGTCACAAACAGCTGAAAAACCCTGTACACTAATGGTTGACCATGCACAGGCACAGAATGATCATTGATACAGGCAAATAGCAGACATGATTACGTTTTACTGCACTACATGTTATTAGGTTCCATAAATAATCATAACAATTCACACAATGTTAAAAGCTTTCCTCTCATAATATCACTTAGTCTTTCATTTGTTGAATAATTTTATATCATTTATCCTGTTGCCTAACATCAAAGCACACTCGTTTCTCTTGACAACTCTAAATACTCTGTGAGTCCTCAAGCTAATAGTGTCCGTAATATTATCCAGATGGTACAAATAGTCACTTTAAAACTTTTAATAATTGTTAATCTCATTTATTTCTTTTTTAAAGGTAGTATGCGCCTCGAAAGTGAAAGACTTCAACTTTTGCTCAAATTTTCCTTTCAACCATTCTCTTTCAAAATCGAGAATAAAAATCGGAGGTCACGGTGCAAATTTTGATACTAGAGAAACACATCAACCCAAGATTTACCGATATTTGAAATTCAAAATGGCTGCCATCCCTGTGTTAACTATATGGAGAAAAAATAAAAATTTTGATTTTCAAAAAAACTAAGTCAGAGAAAGTTTTTCTCTCTTCAAGAGCTTCAAAATGAGCCCCAACAAGTGGTAGATCAGAAAAGAATTGTAAAAGTTTTAGAGTCCGAATATCTGTCCCTGAGGCGCGATCTACCTTAAGGCAATAACAGAACTACCCTCTTTTTATACATTTTCTAAACACATCTTGATCTGTTTTATCAGAAATTTGCAGCAGTAATGGTATGAAAATGGAAAATTAAAGATATACTTGGCTATTTTCCAAAATTTAAACAGGCAAAATCTCAAGTATTGTCATGTACAATAATGGTTTTGCCTTATGAAACTTTAAACAATTCATTTACAACATAAAATTAAAAACCACGAGATGAAAGTAAAATAATGTACATTTGCTGCATTATCGTAAGCTTGGTAATTCTATTTTGGAGTTTTCCCGCTCTTTTTTGCATCAAGAACACCTGTACACCTAATAGATAAACCGATATACACTACCAGCATGACCTGGTTCCATTGACAGCCATTATACATGTACATATACTGGCAATTAAAATAACTGGGTTAGAATGCCGGGAGCGTGTTAGCAGACGGTGCTTGATATATTCAAAAGTTAAACTCTCCTGCAATTTATCATGTCATGGAAATGGTTTCATGAGAACAACCATTAAAACTGGTGACCTTGCGTGTGCACAGCAGAGGTTTAATTTTCATCAAAGGATCAGAACATGGCTGAATACACAGTTTAACTGATTGGCTAAGCCAACTGGAAGAATCCACATTCCATGTGGACAATCTGAGCTGAAAGTGTTCAGGAGGAAAATTTGTTTGTTGATTCAGATACACATGGCCCACAAACCTGTCACCAGACACAAAATCCTAGCTTACCTAGGCTTCGTACATACACTGTATAAAAAATCATACATGCACATGTTCTATTGCATTCAGGAACACTACATTTGCACCCCCAGTTTATCATGAGAGAAAAAATGTCATTGGATAACTTCATGTACAGTGACCAATCAACAGTCTCCTTTTATACTATGATGAGCAAAAAAAAAATTAAATCACATACAGATACTCAGTGCATCATGAGAGACACAATGTCATTGGCTAGCTTCACAAACATAGGTCGATTGTAAGTCTTTAGTCTTTTTAACATTACTGTTTGTTGAACCCAGTGGTTGACTAAAAAAACAAAATTTCAAATAAACATAAACAAAATCAGGGACTGATGTTTTAAGAGCATCTGGTAACACCTGGGTCTACATTCAAAAAATAAATAATTTGTTTTCTCTGAGGCATTGACCTTAAATGCACTTTTTGATAAATGATATGTTTTCACAAACTGTTGTCGGCAAGCAGCACCAAGGAAACATTAGTCCTCATGTTACGCACTTTCAATTCTTCAAATTGAATGCACAGACAGTTGACCTAAACGTATTGCCACACCAGCCAGAAACTGTTTAATGGTGCCGCAGATTTTGGCTGAACTAAATTTGAAAGTCTATCAGCTTCTGCTCTTTTGATAAAATGCTAACAAATTTCGAGCAAGTACCTTGATTTTACATCAAATTGATATAAACACACTGATCAAGAAATCTCACTGCAAATAAAATAAATTCATAGAACCTAACTTTTCTTAACAACAAACTAAATAATATCAATAATACCATGATAATGCTATTTTTTCATTTAGAAAATGGTTATATGTGCAACCCTCCTCATACCTGTCTTAGAATTGACCGGCAAGCACAGGTCTGTGTTACACCTGTCAGTCCTATCCAATTACAAAATCAAAGGATCCCATGCATACAAGCATTGCACACCCTCTATTCAGGGTCACTTCTGCTCCTTATGCGCTTGGAGTCCCTACAATATCACAATAGAGCTCGTACAATGGCAACGGCACTTGAATAGCTTCAGATCACTCCAGAATGGAATGACTGCACTTTCTAAAACTCATAGTGGTGCATCATTTCAAGCCCATTTCCCTGTATGTACATTCACCTACCATACTGAAAACAGTGTGGGATTCACCTGAACGTGTTCCCATTAACATGACATAAACTCTTTTGACACCTGTGTGATCGATGTATAAAATTTCCTGAAGATTGCACGAATCTCTCGATTATCCTTTGTACCCGACTACACTGATTGCCGGAAATTCCTGATGTTATTCTACCTGTATTCATAGTATGTTTGGTATACTAGGATGTGATTGTCATGGGGGCTAAGTGCAGCAGTGAAATTCTTTATTCAGTGAAAAAACTGCATTCACTGTGTATCATAGCTTTGGTTTATGACTGCTATCATAACTGCTATCATACCAAAATGAACAGCTGTATGTATAGAAATTTATGAAAGTAATAAAATTTGAAATTTTCAAATGCAGCCTTGTTGACTTGAGTTTTCTCCCTTGCTGCTGATGTCTCAGCTATCTAATTTGCATATTAACATGAGGTACACTGTGACATCACAGTGTACAGATTTACATAATAAAGCCTCATTTGTATATAACATCAAAATGTGCAGATTTATATCGTTCAGCATAAACTGTTTCTTACAATTTCAGAACAAGGGTGAAACATATTGTAGACGCCTGGCTTAAACCAAAGGCAGTTGGAAGGTTGAGCATATTACACTATAAAGGCTGGGTTGGGAAAGTTAAGAATTTTGCCTCAGTCAGGTGGTAGTTTTGTTCATGGATGCAGTTATATTCTAGTATGCTTGCCAGTTTGAATTTGACAGTTATGAGGTCACGGATGCATGTGAAATGCTATTATGACTGTACATGACTTCAAAATGACCGATGTAAAGACGCGTTGTTATTGGCAGTTAGTTTTGGCTGAAAGTAAAGGGAATCCTGATTTGAAAATGTTAAACTCTGAGAGACGACCTTAAAATGTTTGACTATTACTACTGACTCGTTTGGTTTATTTGATTGTACATACTCGTACATGCAGAATTGAATTTCCTCACAGTCACAGAAAACGAACTTGTGTCATGCCTTTTCTTTGTATTATACATTCAAAACATGGAATGCCTGTGGGCTGCATGTACTGTGCATGTAAATCAAGGTAGATGATGTAGCAACAACTCGATTGTACAATCGACCTATTGTGCACCTGTGATGTGATTTATAACTTCTACCAGAAACTGAATAAATTACAAGGCAGAGGAAGATTCACTTTAGTATGTATGTGATTAACCCATGCATGTAGGGCAAGACTTGATTTATGCATGAACAAACGTAGCATGCAGATTTGGACCGTCTCTACCTTGATGCTGGCAAAGGTCTACATTCCAACAAGAGAGGATGCCATAGAGATTTTGCTACACTTTTACATCATAAAGATTTTGTATATTGGTCTTTGCCAATAATTTTCAATGTGACGTACCTACAGAAGCGACATGCCTTTTCACAATTCAATATGCCACTGAAACACGAGTGCTCTCTTTAATTCGACAAAAATTTTGAATTGTGTGTAATATATTGTATTGATCGAGGGCCGAGTCAAGAAATCTTACTGAAATTTCCAAATCAAGTCAGAGAAGTTCAGAAAATCTTTGAATTTGGCAGGCAAACTGTGCAGAAATCAAGGACTTGGATGGTATAATAAGATTTGCTTGATTTATATGTACCCGGCATCCTCAGTGGAGGACATAATGTATAAAAATTGACAATTTTAGAAAATCTGGGTGAAAATTTACCTCAGAATTTCACACCTGCACTACATAACTCAAAATTCATTAATTCAGATGTTCTTTAATACAGCTACTGAAACGGTCAACGGAAAGTATAATCAAATTGACAGAGGTCACCTGGGAGGGCAAAGGTCAAAGTGCATGGCAGTATAATGTTTGCAACACAGTATTTATAACAATACCAGGTACATGTATTCATGCAGACAAGAGGGTATGGACTGGCTTGGAATTGACTGGCAATTACTCAGCTGCTACCGTAATCTCTATCTCTCATACACTGACAACCGAATTTGATCTGCAGTCAGGATAATTCACCACGTCTAATCAGAAGTTCATTACATTTTTTTTCAACTGAAGCCTTATCCAGCAAATTCTTTTAATAACTCCCTACTTCACAGGCCTCAACACTGTTGATGTTGTTATGGCCACCAAGGGGCTCTCCGGGGTCAAAGGTTACACAATGCACTTCAATGATGTCAGGGAAATGCAATTAATTACTGAGCCAAGAATAACCCGTCCTACATTACAAAACCTTGCACCTAATAAGTTTCCCAAGTGGAAAATCTAAAATCTGTTCCGTGCAATCTAAGATCTCTTGATATACCCAAGGAATAAATTGGAAATTTTATCGACAATGCAAATATTATAGTGCTTGAATTTTACAGTTAAATCCCAGCTTATCACTTGCTAAAATCCAATGTTCAATATTTGTACGCCCTAATGCGTTTACCCAAGAACAATATATGTTTTGATTTCCCCTCCATTACCCCATTACATCACACATGTGGAAAGAAACACAGCTGTGATAAAAGTATTCCTTGTACAGGTATTGCCTACTGAACTGATGATAAATGATTATCGTAGGGAAGGAATTTGATAACATATAAATATCACAACCATGAAATGTAAACATGAATCGGGTGATAGCAGTGTAAACAAAGAATTTTGCTTAATTAAATTGGTAATGTTTGATAACATACATACAACTCTGAGATACATATATGCTTGTCCGAGCCTATTAGCCTTTAACCCTTTGAGCGCTGTAATTTTATCCTGCCCAAATTTTAGTGCAAAATTTTACCAATTTTTCATGAATTTTTCTGTAATTTTTTTATAATTTTGGACCAAATGGACATCACATCTCATTGGCTACACTTTTTTCTCAAAATTTTTGGCAAAAATCTGAGAAAAATTGACTGGGGTTTATTATATAAAGGGGACAAAATTAGACTGGTGCTCAAAGGGTTAATGCCAACCTGTTTATTTTATCCCTATTGCCATGGTTGAACCCACATACAGAGATAACAGGTTGTAAATATGGAACCCTTTGTTTTCAGGGTGCAGGGCAGTCAAATTATCTTCTATTGTTACATCAGTTCCATCATTCTCACAGTTTTCTACACATGAAACCTATATTTTGAGGGTTTCGAAAACTTTCACCTAACTTTTGTACATGCTAAAACCAGCAAAGCTAATTTTTGCCTTGTAATTTCCAAGCATACAGAGATCTGTACATTTTTCGCTGGCTATTATACGTACATGTATAGTTGTACCTGAAGAAGCTCTCTACAGATTCCCTCACAAATGCGTCTCATGGTTGTGTCATAGTGTTTGCAAATCAGTAACCATTCACATGATAACACAGAGATTTTGTTTCATAATCATACCTTGTAAGTTGTAAACAATAGTAAAAAAATCTAATCCTATATTTCTTTAGATTCTACAGATAACAGATAGATAGACTGATATATGGATAGATGTTGCTTGTTGAAAATACTAATAGTTCCTTCACCTAGCAAGATTCATATTTGATAATCATACATAGTTTACAAAATCATAATGCATGGAAATGAACACGTAAATTATAAAACTATGAACATTATCGTGGCCTCTTGATACAATTAGTGAATTGCAATTAATCTGTAACTAGGGTGCCGACATACAATGAGCTATTATAACACATAACATGATATTTATTTTACCCAATACCACGAATGCTTTTGTTGGTAGTTACCATTACTGAATTACATTTGCATTTATGTAAACTTACTGAAGAAAATTAACCAGGGGAAGGAATTCTCAGTGTACATGAAAAGCAATCCTTTAAATTCAAGAAGCCAAATGCACACATTGTGCTCTCCTGCATCTAGGCTATGTGCATCCAGAAAAAAGTGTTCAGTCATCTTGTACTTTCCATAGATGAATATTTTAATTTTCTGCACAACAGGTAATTTTTTCTCAAGGTAACATACAGCTATACATGTCCACCACAAACTAATGGTTTAAGCCTTAAATTGATGATATTTGCAAGAAGTTTTGCTCAAAAATGCTATGATACCATTGCTGCTGACAAACTACAAGAACCGGGGTTTTTCATATTGCTTTTCTGAAGCATAAAGATATTGTATACTTTCTTCAGTGACTGACCATACCTGGAAAACACAAGTCTTTGACAAAACAAGGTGAAGTTACTTGAGCTAATATATTTTCTGTTTTCATTTAGTGAACATGTAATTACGAAAGACATTTGGGGTGAAAAATCTGAATGAGTTAGGGGGTCATTTCATTACATTTTGGTATGTATTGAACATTTCATGGAGCCTGCATTAAATATCCGCTCCACTTGGACATAATATCATATAACAAGGAAAACAAGCAATGCATACAGTATACTTTTCTTCATGTTAACGATTGCGTAAAAACCGACGATGTTTGTATATTTTCTTTGAAACGGGAAGCATTACAGAATGTCAAAACAATAAGCAGAATGTTATAGGTGGTTTATATGAGTATAAAGAGGATAATAAGAATTCATGGAATGGCAGTCTTTGATAAATGGCAAGTTGTGTTGTGGATCTGAACCCAGGCTCGTAAAGGTGATCAGGACTGACTTAAAATAAAAGGAAAGGGGAACTTAACCCAATATGCACAGTTCTTTGGTCTGAATCTATAGCATTTAGTGTGGTCAAATGGACCAAACCATATGCAAAATGGGGAGGATGCAATGATTGTTACTGTATTAGTGTGATTTTTCATTTCACCAAAATGGCAGGTGTGGACGAGGTGATCAAGAAGTCAATTTGTGATTTCACTAAATCAGAGTTATCTATCACTTATTGTTTTCATCAAGAAATCATTATTGATTGTTTTCTCGTAAGCTATAGTGAGACCAATATACCCCTCACGTCTCATGGTGCAGCAAAATAACAATGCAAATCACAAAATTTATTGAATGTGCAAACATGATGTCACCCGATGTCGTGATTGTATCATTGATTTGTTATTTCTACACTTGAGTTATAACGGTATGGTGACACTACATCACACCTACCTTACACAATCACATAAATTATGTCAGATAAATACCACCAGCGAAAAAAAAATGCAATGAAAAGATTGTCACAGAGTACATTCCTTCTTCAAAACAAGTGTGTGAACAGGACAGAAGTAAATATTAAAGCTATTAAAAACAATTTAGATATCTATTCTGCAGGCTAAGGTAAGGAAGATGAAAGTCTTGAATCTAATAAGGAGCATGTTCAAACATGGTGATCACACAATTATTTTTTCACTGCCATACTTGTTGCACTGACAATCAGATGCAGTTGTGTGTTTTTCATTTATATCTGTTTCTTGTCTAATTTAATTACCATACCATCAGGGGTACCTGTCATTTTTATTATACTATCATTTTTATACGATACTATTAAAAATATTTCACTTTTCTCGCTGTGAAAAACATGTAAATTTTAATCTTCAAAATAACAATACATCGACTATCTTGACTTACTATGTCTGTTCTTATTTGCCAATATTGCTAAAATTTATGGTTTGCTATCAGTAATTTCAATCTCAAACATTTTGCATGTCAGCTACTGCTCTGATAAAATCAGCAATGTTTGTTGTAGAGGTCAGAGTTGGGCCAATTAACAGATAAAAATACTTTTTAGTGTTTTGTGTAATCTGTGTCTGATGACCGTAAATTTTCTCATACAGTGCAATGCCGCATCCATCAGAAAGAAATACAATTCGCTGTTTTCATCATCAACACCTAGTTTATTTCAATCTTTGACAATATTAGATCAGTCTTTACAGGGCCCATAAAATGGTCTTATACACAAATGTTAGGATCTCTCAGGTCATTTATTGAGCGCATTTGTAGGATAATTGACGAATAAAAGTGTAAAACTGACATGTTCCTAAAGTTTGGACAGTCAACTTTTTCGTCTTTCCAAAGATTCAGAAGATTGCCCGATGTTTAAATACACATGTACTTGTATACAAATAAATTTCAAACCATGGTGACAATGGGCCAGGGTCTCTGTTTGTATAACAACCTCAGCTTGTTTTGAGAACAATTTCAGTTTTGTTTAAAGTCCGCTATCACGACTTTGAATATGAAAAGGGACCACTGCCTCCTGCAATACAGTCCAGTACTGCCAGCCAAGTCTTAGCTGGTGCTAGAAATGGTGACAAAAAACAGTCTTTCTGAAGTGTAATCCATAAAATTGCAACAGTTCATGCAACAGTTCTTGATCAAAATACCATCAGGAACATCTCCCACAATGTGATTAAAATCCATAAAAGACAAAGGACAGACCGTTTCATGGGTCCTTGACAGTTCCTTTCACATACAAACATTTTGGCAAATACTGTACCTTTTATTTTTCTGATGTGATCAAACAAATGTATATACTGTACAAGAAAAAGTGTGCAAGATACCCTGTGATGATGAAACAATCTGAATCAATTTACCCTCTACATTTCAACCTGTTCACCCCTAATGCCCCATAAACAGGTCCACAATCACCATTGATTACAATGAAATGGGGCCAAACCACCGTGGTGAAAAGGTTGAGATTTCTGAATCCTTTGCTTCAATTTTGAAATTTCTCAAAATTTTCCTGGGTCATACTTTTTGTCATTGGTCACAGCAAAAACTTTCGGAGTCTATGACATATGAAATTGACTACCCGCATATTGAAACATGTTCATTTCCACAGATTTTTTCACGTTCAACATTAAAGAAAAAAACACAGTGAACTTTATCTATGAAAAAGATGGGATACCATACCATACCTATTACATGCCAATACAAAACATTCATACATAAACAACATCAACTTACCTTTAACATTCTAACTTCTCGCATGGCTATTTTCTTCACCATTTTGTCCTCTTCACTCTCCAGAAACTTTTTTATAGCCACTACTTGATTGGTTTCTTTATGTTTGCATTTTAACACCATCCCATAACTACCCTCCCCAACCAAACCCAAGTTCTCATATTTGTCCATCATGATACCCTTTTTAGACCCTGAAAAGGAAAAGACAAAAGCGCTGTAAGTGATGGTTCCAAAACTAACATCATTTAACATCATCGAAAATCCATAGCATCTGTGTATCTGGGCTATCCAGGAATTGCATCAGCCCAGAAGTTCAACAACACATTGCAAACATCTGTACGAGAATGTTGTTGAGTGTATCAGTGTTTTTGCCAAATTTTGCAACTCTCAGATTTGCTTACAGGTACATTCTGCTTATATCAACATAGAAACAAAATTCAATAGCAAGCAAACATGGGTGGAAATTTCCTGAAAAGAACTGTGGGAAAGTGATACAATGTCAACGATTCTCAAGCAATTACCCCTCTGGTAATCTGTCAGCTTACTCATCTGTTCAGCTCCAGACTACATAACTGGAGGTGATGTCAAATATTTGTCTTTGGGTTTGAGCAAACCACATCTTGCTGACAGCAACCAAGTAGATTACCCCATACAGCCCACAGTGGTTATTACTCCAACACTTTTTGATTAATGACTTGGCTAAATTCTTTGGTTCAGGGACCTACCAACGCAGAGCTACAGGTAATAAATAAATCTGCGATACGCTGACCCCACACGCTTCCTGACATCAAAAGTCCATGTTTCATTGTCACTACCTTGAACTTCTGACCAAAAATATCAAAACACAGTACCGATATGCTTTGGTAGAATCTTTCGTGAATATAAATCAAAATGGCTCTCTACAATTATTTCCTGTTCATTGGATTATTTCAAAATTTACATTTACCAGACTGATTAGTGTTCAGACAAGGTAAACAATACAGTAATCAACATCATTGCATTTTATCTTACAATTGCAATTGTGCACCAAATGATGTAATTTCTAGTTTTAGCTGTCCCATTGTGAATAAAACTGCGTACACGACATCCACTTCTACCGATTAGACCAGGAAGTGTATATTGTCTACAATTCAAAAAAATTTCAGAGCTGCTTCATTCACAAAATAGCAAAAAGATTTGATAATCACACAATTACAATACTAATTAAAAGTCAGCTTTACATGATGAAGTATAATTTCCCCTTTGATCTTGAAATATTCATATGCTACCTAATATGTCACCTGCAAATTCTAAAATTAATTGATGTAAATTTACTGAAATCTGGCCAGAACAAATCAAAGCTTTTCTTCAATTTTGTCCAAAGAGGCTTTAAAATATGGTGATTGTGTGGCGTAAATCATGATTTGGGGAAACGTTTCCTAAAAGATGGTGAAAATATTTCAAATGGGGATCCCATGGAACAACAACAACAACAATTGGGTAAGATGCCGGAATATGCAGTTCCTGGATAACATCGAATTCTGAACAATTCACTTTGACATCAACTTAAATATGTTTCACCAATATGTATGTCAGTCCGTAGACAGATATGATTGCAGATCTGCCTGTGGGGTTGACCCGAATGCCCTGAACACCCCCCAGACTTTTTCAAGGCTTGTCCTTCGCTCTTGCCATTACACGAAGATACATAAACCCAATATGGCTTTCAAACGAATAATAGCGAATTAGTTTTTTCACAATCAGTTTATCCGTAGTTTTCAAGGGATCTTTAAAATGTCAATTTGACAAGGGAAGAATGCACAAATTGATACGCCTTTCACAAACATACCACTGGTGGGATGGCAGACCAACTCAGCATGGTCGTTTATGTGCAAATACATTGTTGACAACCTGTGTTGGCACAATGGCCAGACGATAACTCAATAGGGTCGTTTAAAATTTTGGCCTACATTTGGCCCTGCGGCTCACTAAAAGATATCCTAGTCTATGCCTAGTAAAGTCATTGGCGGGAAAATATTCTTCGGCAAAAAAGAAACTGTTACTTCCAACAACAGATTGTTTCACCGGTCAATTAGTTATTTTCGTATTTGTTTTTAAATCTTGAATTTGTTTTTCACGCGGACAAAACAAGTTGTAGTAGCAACGTAGTGAAAGACATGCGACAATTACAAAACTGCTCTCCTATGGCGGTCAACTTACGTTTGAATAACTATAACTACAGGTATATTTGAGGCTTAACGGCAAGTCACAATTGACAAGCATCAGCGGTACGCATGCACCCATAATTATTCAACCTACAAATTTAAATTGTTTGGTTGTAAGATGCACACAGTCGACTACGAAAAGTTTAACATGAACAAATCATGTTCTCGCATCAAGCTATCGTTTCCCATTGACTCTATCTCTCGTAGGTTCATGTATTTACAAGTGATACTTACCCGACATTTGTTATGTTCTTTTGATCGTACAATTATATATAAAAATTGGCATGGTGCGTACAGTGTCGTGAGAGACGGACTGGCTGTGGTGGGAAATCCGCTTCCCCTGTAAATGTCGATATTTTTTGACCGGTACGCGGCGGTGAGCAATGGGGCACAGTAACTTTCGTGAGTCACGCGCCTGGCGTCTTTTACATCAACCGATGTCGTGTCTCTGACTTTCTATAAAACGACAATCGTTTGACGTCTTCCCTGCGCTAACAAAACAAACACAGCCGGTGATTGCCGACACTTAATGAACAACAGCCTTGATACACGTACGGTCGTAAAATCTTCGCCCCAGTGTCTTCCGCACGTAGCTAGTCGACAGTTACGTTCAGCGTTGCATAAGTGCAGAGTAACACATTCGGCGAGATCTGCTCTGTCTGCCTCAAGTATCCGTTTTGTAGGAAAGCAGTTACATTCCCTTGTCGTCAAATACCCGTAAATCTCTCAACTGGAGTAATATCTTGCACACGAAGTCCATGGAATAATCGAACACAAATCTTTCGCGATGGTCGCTTTGTACACTTCAAGACTGTGCTGGTTCCTTTGCATACATTACACATGACGTGTTGTATCCATAGGAAACTGGCGTCAATAGTGCCGTGCCAGCAGTTATCGACACCCCTGATACTCAATAATTTTATCAACAAATATTTACCAAAATAAAATTGTATTAAGAAAAATATGATGAACGAATGTTGTAATGTGAGATTAAGGTGGCGCAAAATACCAAAATATTGTGAATGTATAGTAAAATTGCCAAAGTATCCGAGAATTTGCAGGTGGTAGTAACACTTACAGTGGGGTGTCCGTGTTTGTGGTAAACTAGAACATCGATGTTTACTATTTGGCTGAACAGCCGGTGGCCGATTTTAGACACTGACTGCTCAGGCGTGTGTTTCAAAAGCGTAGCAAAATATTGTTTTTTCAATGTCCTGTTTCTCTATCAATATGCCACCTGTACTTCACATAGGTCAGTAATTGTAGTATCAGTTGTTTTAGGGCATACTGTAAAAAAAGTGGTATTAACAGACAAAAATTGTTACACGGAACTAGCACTTCCGTGTGCCGACGACTGTGGTGTACAGTGATACACCCACAACGACGCAGAACGTTAAGATTACAGGTGTTCTCGCATTGAGATCTCACTTTTGCGGCTTGTGCCCGCGCCCGTAGGCCTAGCTTGTCTAGACAGTAAAGTGTGAATTACTTTCTAATGACAGCGTTGTGAAAATACAGGAACGAGTTGAGGTTTGCTTCATGTCAACTCGCCTTTGACACAGGAAATTGAAATGTCGAACTCTGCAATGAGAGAGAAAAGACAATATTTTTAATCAATAAATCTTTTGATTGAGTTCAAGCCTTTCAAATTGGCAAAAGTCAAGTAACCTTTTCGTCAAACAGTATCGTATTTATTTTATTTTTGGCCGCATTTTGTAAACACTTGAGTACGCTATGAATGTTGAAGTGGAACTACCTATGTGCTGGCTGTTTACAAACATCCTCTTTTTCATCATATTGCTATCTTACTTTGAAACAAATAATTTTAATGAGGATATGAAAGAGAAAAAATTCAAACGCCCATTAAAAGCATTAAAAGTGTTCAGATGGACTAAAAAAATGTGTGTTACAAGGACACACTTTAAGGACAAAGCAAAGCCACATTGTTTTTGCAGCAACATTTTGAGGAAAAGTAAAAGTTTTGGCAAAATATTGTTTTGATAAGTAACTGCTTTAATTTACTGTAATGATATATAATGAAACCTGCAGACACTCAGTATACACAACAGTGTGTTAAGACCACATGACCATTTTGTCAAATATTAGATTTATAGTTTCATACCTGTCTTATCAATAGATGGTTGGTATAATTATCAGCATATTTGAAAATTCAAATTACTTCTATTGTCCTGTGATGATATATCTGGCAAATGCAAATTGCTTTGTGTTTCATTCTAGTTTCTAATGACACATACATGGCAAATTGTTACATTGTTGACTTCAGGACCCATGCTATGTTGCATAATGACAATGTAAACAATTTTATGGTGCAGTTAATGACAATGCAGTTTTCAATAGTCAAAGAGTCACCCATTCAATCAAATAGATATTTTAAAATGATAGCCCCCTGGGGCAAAATTTGTTCCTCCGGGTTTGTAATTTAAATAAATTTTACACACAACAAGGTCATATTCATTTCCAATGATTCATTGCAGGCTATACTGGCAGTTGCTTTTTTAGAATTGCAACAAATTTGATTATTATCTGGATGAGCATCTGAATCAGCCTTAAAGTGCTGCCATTTGACACTTTCAATTGTCATTGCTCCGAATGATGCAACCAACTAAGTTCTTGGCTATGATTTTAATTATGCTTCTTTATGGCCATCTTTTGACCTTAAAACCCTGAGATGATCAATTTCCTGACAAAGTTTAACTTCTCTGTAAAGTCTAGTGTATTTAATCCTTTGAGTACCAAAGCCAATTTTTGTCACCTTAATAAAATGTAACCCAGCCAAATTTTTTTATATATTTTTCCCCAAAAAAATTTGATCAAAACTGTAGCAATGTAAAACGATGTCCATTCAGTCAAAAATTATCAAAATAATTACAGAAAAAATCATGTAAATTAGTAAAATGTTGCACTATAATTTTAGAGGGAAAAAAATTACAGCACTCAAAGGGTTAAACAGTTTAATACAGGGTTTGTTGTCAAGAAACTGAAAGTACATTTGCATACTTAAAAGTCTCAACACTTTTGCTTTAATTATTTTAAACGGTTTGCTGTTTTAATTATTAATGCGTTTATCAATAAATTACTAGTAATTAGGATAGTCAATTAACTCCTTTGATAATGCATGGAATATAATTAATAAGTGTATTTTACTGTATTGATCAGTGTAATAAACAGCTGAGGCAAATTTACTTTTAACCGCCATTTTGAAAAATACAATCCCAAGCACACATCAGAACTACACAGAGGTTTTATTACATAATTGCTCCATAGACTACAGATTCTACTGCAGTGTTGGTAGGGATATATGATATAGTATTGTTGCATAAGGGTCAAGGTATTGTACATTGGTGGCCTTATTTAGGGATGGGGAGCATCCTGAAATATGATGTGATCATTCAAATTTACCAATGCATGTATATTTCTTGTAAAAGTTGGTTGCTGAACACAACAGCATGGCATAGCTTATAACCCATTCATCACCATGGTTTGAACCAATTCTATTGTTTTCGATGGTAGAGTTACACCTTTAGAGAGGGAAATGGGGTGAAAGGCTTAAGTTCTAAACTCGAATCATGAAAGGAAAATGAAAGACAGCGGCACTGAGACTAGAAATACTGTTGGTTTTCTTTTGTCCCCCTCACTAAGGAATTTTTTTCAAACTTTGAAATATCATTCCTTCTTATTCACTGCAATTTATTGAACATGATAATATCTGTTATAATGTGTGTAATGCATTGCTATGTATTGTATGTATGTATGTATGTATGTATCAATCAAAATATTACTTAAAAGATACAAATGACTTTCTACAAATCAACTTGTCTTGATAGTTTTGCAACTGGTGGGACATCTTTGGAGAAGGCAATAGAGGGCGCTCTTAATTCCAAAAAGTTCATTTGCTGAAAAAAAATTTTAAAGTATTTTTATACCTGATATCTTCTGTTCTGCTCACAAAGTATAACGTTGTGGTAATTGCAACAGAAAACTTCTGGTGAGCTACAGTCAAGAATCAGATTAACATTTTGGGTTTCCCTAAACTTTTCAGGGCAATTTAAATACTCAATGCCATGGGAATGAATCCCGATATTGAACTTGATGGCATTTGCAACTTTTGGGCATAGGAGGAACACAATGGAAGGTATCATAGCTTGATTTGTAATATTCCAAAACAGCCAATTACAAGTGTATATAGATATAAATAAAACCTTCTTGGATACGTGTTTAGCTGTTATTGCTGGGAAGCCACTTATTGATACATCGGGAAAATAATGTGCCTACTGTACCACCCCTCATATCATTTTGTGCCTATACCTAGTAATAGGTATTGTGGGTTTTATTTTAGGTAGAATGCACCTCGGGGACAGCTATTTGGACTCTCAAATTTTTATAATTCTTTTCTGATCTACCACTTGTGGGGGCTCATTTTAAAGCTCTTGGTGTAAGAACAATTTTGATTGTCTTAGTTTTTTTTGAAAATTGAAAATTTTATTTTTCCATAGAGTTAACACAGGGATGACGGCCATTTTGAATTTCTAATATCAGTAAATCTTTAGTAATTTGTTTCTCTAGTACCAAAATTTGCATGGTGACCCCATTTTATTTTTTTGATTTTGAAAGAGCATAGTTGAAAGATTCCTTGAGGAAAATGACAGCAAAAGTTCCAAGTCTTTATTTTTGGAGTTGCATACTACCTTAACTGAAAAGGTTTCCCGATTCTTATTTGGGGGGGGGGGGGGGGGGGGGTAACCAGGTTTTGTAATCTGATTTTTCAAGCAATATTATATCAGTAAGTGTAGAAAAAATATTGTGTCAAACAAATTATCCTGATTCATACAGATGTCTTTCTTTTTGTACTTTAGCACACCTCATAAATCATACAGTTTGAGCATTTTTCCTTTTCATATCATTTGTTTGATCATCATCCGGCCCATACCGTTTCTTTAAAAAAAATCATCATTCTCAAAAACCTAGGTAGCCAATTTACTTAAAAATGCTTTTGTAAAGATTAATAGTTTGCTTGAAAAACAGAGGGGTGGTCACCCCCACAAAATCGCCTTGCACAAAACTCTGTGTAATCTCTCAATAAATAATTACTGCTTTCTTGGTTTTAAAGAATGTGCCTCAGGGACAGATATTGAACTCTCAAACTTTTTCAATTCTCATCTCATCTGCATTTTGTGGGATTCACTTTGAAGCCCTTTGAGTAAGAAAAACTTTCATTGTCCTGGTCAAAAATTTTGGTTTTCTCTATATAGTTAACACAGGGATTGCAGCCATTTTGAATTTCAAATATCGGTAAATCATGGATACTTTGTTTCAAGAGTACAACAATTTGCACGGTGACCCCAAATTTTATTCTTGATTTTCAAAGTGAATGGTTGAAAGATTCCTTGTAAGACTTTGAGTGAAAGTTTAAGTCTTTTACTTTTTAGGTCCATACTACCTTAAAGGGCCACTAACTGTAACTTTTCCATGAGTTTTTTCACTGTGTTTGTTTTCTATAACAATTGCAAGTTCTTGTTCTAGGCCCTAAAGCATGTTGAAACACCAAACATTTATCTTATAAACAGTGTCTATATGTGTGGAGTACTCTTTTATTGTTTGTACTTAATTCTAGTCTGGACTAGGTTTAGACATGTATAGGCCGAGCTGACAATATGAATACTGGGGATATAAACATGCTTCAGGGAGCAGAAAAAGAAACCGTGGTTAACAATAAAAAATTAAGTTTTGAAGATAAAAAGCACTGAAGTTGAAGCTATTAGCCCTTAACCTTATGACCAAACACAATTTATGTAATATTAATTGTAGCAATCCAAGATGCATATGAAATGAAAAGACCCACACTGATTGGTTTTGGGGTGTATTTTATTTCGATCAAACCAAACCAACAAAAATACTTGAGTTAAAGCCATTACAATAACACAGCACTCTTGTAAAAACCAAGAAAAACCTCAAAAAATAACTGGCTGAGGCGATTTGAGTGAAAGCCCCATTTTGTACAAAGCCAAATCATACCACTAGAGGGCGCTGTAATGTGCCCAATTCCCAAACTGTGAGCTGTTGGGTAAAGTTCCTATACGCCACTCGTGTATTGAACAATCCAAGTATACGTTCTCCAAAATGTCGTTCATGGGCTTAATGGACGGAATGACACTCAGAAATAGAAGAAATGCATAATACTGTCATATACAAAATCAGAAATTACTATAATTGCATAGGTGCCAAAATATTTTGTAGATGGACGGAAGAAGAAAGCAACATTGTGCACATTTCCATTGTAACTATTATAGGCAGTGAGATATAAAATATATTTCTAATCAACTTTCATTTTATAATCGTTGGGTTCATCACCAGTTTTGTGTTTTCTCCTGTGTATTTCATATCTTTGGCCATCTTACAGCCAATACTGTTTTTACTAATATTGGCACTTGCTTCTCAAAAATCTCAAAATATTCCAACACGATGATCTGTAAGCTGCATGAGCTCAAAAAATACTCAGAATGAAATGCAAGTGAAGTTGTTTGTGAAACAATTCCACAAAGATCAAGGTAAAATGGTCCTGACAGTGGGACCTCGTAAACAAGAGTTAAAATGTACATTACTACCTGATTAACATATTCAAATGTGATGTAAAATATATGGTAGAGAGGCAAAAGAACAAGTATTACACAACTTAATGACTCATCAACTTGAAATTTGCAAACTCTTGAAAGGAAAAGAGGGCCAAATTATGAACCACTCTGTACATAGCAAACTTGGAGAAAGCAGTTTCTGACTTAAACAGGCTTGATTTTTTTTCAAATTTCTTCATGATATCCATGATCTCAGCAAACTGTGTTAACAATTTCAAATTCTACAAATGAGGAAAATATATTTCACAATACACTGATGTCAACCTATAGAAATTGCAAACTTTTGTATTTGGAAACCACAGCAACCAATGTAAAATTAATATTCGTGAGGTATGCAAATGATCAAAAAGTTTCAATAGTTCTGATTGGACAGGATAATTTATTCATAAATTTATGTATCATAAATTAATTCATTCGTTAATTTTCAGTGGAGCCCTATGGTAATTCTTCATCGAATTATTGATCTTATTTTCCTTGCTGCATCAACGCTCATGCTCTGAAAAGCCTTAGTCCTTTCACACCTAATTGTGTGTATGTAGATCAGCCCACATTGTTGAAAACAATCGACTGAACCAAGTGAAACAGAAAGAGGTACGAGGCAAAGAAAAAGTCAACATCACAAAGTTACACATCAGTGAGAAATATTTCAAGGAGTGAAAGATAGAAAAGATGGAAAGATTTATTGCAAATTATCATGATTGAAGCTGATTTTTTCAGTTTTGTATGATTTTTTTCATTGGAATATTGACTGCTTTAGAATCTCCTACAATTTATGTCATTTCTTGTACATAATTACCAGCAACAAGAAATTCAGCACTTGCATTCAATTCATTCAGAGTTGTAAATATCTTCTGTTCTTCTTGAAAAATTGTTCATTTCAAACAACTTTCCAGGACTATGTAATTTGAGAGCTTTGAAAGATTCATGTTTTCAGTAATACATAATACCACTGCTCAATTATATCGGCTGATTTCACAACTTTCTGTTGTCAATTACAAATGAACCCTTCCATGATATTTGTGTGTACCATTCAATGAAGCATCAATAGGGTTTTTTTTTTCAAACATGTGTAACATCCAAAATATCAACATGCATCAAAATTTGGTGCAAATTTGCTGTAGATACAGGGTGCCTTTTCTTCATTCTTACAATGGTGCGAAACATCTAAGTGTGTATTTTGTATATGTTCACCGTTGCTGGAGTTTGCCAAAGTTTCCATGCGTATGTCACCTTTCTTCTGTTCCGAACGAACAACACTGTCAACATATCTCTTGAAAATAGACTCCTGTGATATCAGCTAATTTGCAAATCTTGTTATCTCAGTGGATGATCAAGCCATTCAAATGGATGGGTTGGTTTGAAGTTAAGGCCTGAAAGAATTAGGTTAAAGATCAAGTTCTGACTATTTTTCCATCGAATGGATGACCTGTGTCAGCCTTATCATCCCTAGATACTCCCACTATCATGTAATTCACTTTGCTTGTCTACTCGATCGACAAGTTTACGATATTGGCAGCACTGGGGATGAGAAAGCTAGCTACTTGAATATTTTTCCTTTTGTTAAAATCATCAAAACACAACCGATGTGTTCCCATGGAAACTTTGGCAGACTCATTTTAGTTGTTTTTTTTTATGAATTAGGCATATTCCGGATCAATACAATAGGAGGGGTGTCCGCGATAGAGTCCATGATCACGCAAGACTTTCTCCTTCTGGCTGTGATCTTTCATCAGAAGGTTTTTGACCTTGTTGCCGTCTTCGTCCTCCATTCGTTTAATTATCTCATTGTGCCATGTACGCTCTCTCAGCAACCGTGCTATCTCCCTGGAAGATTAGAGACGTACAGAGATGTATGTACTCGGAGTTGGATTTGAACAAGTGTTCTGAAAGTTATGGGCGGCGCCAGGCAGTAACTGGCACCCACCCGCAAGGAAATGGTATGACCCAGAAATCCCACTGAGCATATATTCTGTATTTCTGAGTTTTGTCTTGAGTTTTGATAACCAGGTTGTTCTTATGGCAAAAAAGGGTAAAATATAAATATTATAGGGTATTATCAAATTCTTGTTACAAAACACAATACTAAAATGAATGCGTCCTCAAGCTCTAAGGTTACTGGACATTCATGGTGCAATTTTCAGGGGGAGAGGGGAAAATGAAAAAAAAAAATTAAAAAAAAAATTTAGTATTGTGCCATTTTAGGGGATTTAGCATAAGTATGGGGTCCATTGAACACGCCATGATCTCGGAGCAATTTTTCCTTGGCACGGTGGTCGCGAAGAACGTCTTGCAAGACTTCGTTCTTTTTGGCTTTGTTCATTTTGCCGACGCGTTCATCACGCCAGGTGTGTTCCTGCATCAGGCGCTGTGCCTTTATCCTGACAATGAGTTGAGCCATGCAAAGAAACAAGAACACCTTGATTCAGTACATCCCTGGCAAGGCCAGAGATTATTACGAGCAAGAATGGTGAAAAAAAAAACTACATTTGAGACTAAAGCAGGACTAATCTATACATATATTGATCTAAAACTACCTTTTCTTGAATTTTATTAAAATCAACATTAGCTTTAAGCCAATAAAATGCCAATTGTTGCTGAGATGTTGTGAGATTATTCTCGAATCAGTCAAATTAAATATCCTTGAGATGTCGTGAGGAACAGTTCTCAACAGACTTGATGCCCGGATACCGATGAATTTATAAAAGGAGGAAGTGGTATCTTGAGACACTTCCAAGTTAAAAGTTATTTTTATTTGTTTTTTTTTATTTGGTTTGTTTGGTTCTGCCTTTCAACGTCTACATTTGTCTTGGTCGGTCTTCGACATTTCCTAAAAGCTTGGTTGAGTTGTCGATCTACAATTTGATCTTGCGTGTTCTATGTCCTTGTTGGTAAAAATGGACTCCCTCTAACCTAAGGAGAGGAATGACAGACAAGAGGCAGGGAACAGCATGACTTATGAAATGACCGGGGTAGTGTGAGGGTGAAAAAGTGTGGGCGAAAATGATGTATCGCAATCAAAATTTGAAATAGAATACCATGGAGTAGTTTCAGTTTCTTTCTTGATCCAAAAAAATATTCTTTAATCAGAGGTACAATGTCCATGTAAATGTTGCATATTTATTGGCAAATCCAGCTTGTTCATTTCAAATTGTAAATTTCAAATGATAGGACACACTAAACTCTATCAGAATGTTGTGTCAAGTTCAATGCCAGAGGACGAGCATGTGTTCTACAATTAGTCTTCAGTTGAAAGTTCAATTTTTATTCCGAGTTCTCACACTTCAAACCCACTTTGATATCAATTTGCCAAAAAGATCATATTAACGTACAGAAAGTTTTTCAAGTGCTTGTGATTTAAATATTATCAACAAAAAATTATAATCAAGTCAATTTAGCAATTAGTCAATTTAACAGAAGCACAGATTATGTCTAACACCATTAAACTATGATAACAAGACACAACATTTTTGAAAAAATTTAAAAATAAATTTGGTGCTACAGATTTTGGCCACCTTTCCCGACTACTAACACAAACACAACACCTTACCTCTTCACATTATACTAGGGATGGAAAACGTGAAATTTTATAATCTTTATGCAACATGTGTGAAATTAAGATATATGGTGCATGATAATTACATATAAATTACAATGTTGAAAGCTGAGTGATGAAAATATGCAAATGGTGCCGTTGTGCAGGGTTTCTCACAAAACAGATGAGCACAAGGTTGCAAAAGCATTACCTTTAACAGCCTTTTTTGGATAAAAAATGCAATATTACAGGTGAGGTAAGCAGAGGCAGTGACTATTCACACTCGACGTAAAACCTTTAGTTTGTGAAATCTTCAACAAAATTATTTTTTAAAATTTACACTACCTTTCTCGATTATGGACAGATTTCTTCATGTCACCCTTGTTGCGAGTACGTAGATGTTGTTCGAGTTCCTTCCTCCTTGCTTCTTCCTGCTCTCGTCGTTCACGCTCTTCTTTTGCCGCCAGTTCAGCCAGGCGTGCCTCTTCTTGAGCCTGGAAGAATGGAAACACCACATCGGTAAAGCCAGATTTATTTACAACAGTCAAAAAAAAATAACCTACTTGTACTTAGCTAGGTCAAATTTGATGTACCGGTAATTCAAATTCTCATTAAAATTTTCACTTTCTTTCAAAATTCATGTGGCTTTTGTCACCATTGAAGATGCAGCTATTCCTTCTCTGTCAAAAGTTTGGTCCCTGTTTATCAAAGACAGTGTACTAAGAGAAACTGGGCGATGACAGAGGTTGAATTCATCACTACGTATGAAGATGACACTTTTGTCAGAGATGGAAATTGAAATAAACTGTGCAAATTTAAAATCAAACTGCAAGTGAAAAGAACATTATTTATGTTCAAGAGTGATGCAAGAGTGTACCATAGTTCAAAAAAGCAAAATCATATAAACATTAATAAATAGTGACAAATGGAGCACTTTCAAATTATATCATGATTTGATCAAGATTAAAAACTAGGACCTACGCCCTTATTTTGAAATCAAATGTAGTTTTGAGTTCAAAACAAACAAGGGTTATATTCTGGATCAGTGATAACTAAATCATAAAACATACTCTTTTGACTGAAACAGGCACACATAATAGGAGAAAATCAATACAACAGCTGAAATATTGAATGCATTATTCCTATGACTGGTATTGAGTAACAGACAATTCACATCAATGTACACTGACATGTATGTTATCTATATGGTAGGATGCACCTACGGGACACATATTCAGACTGTCAACATATCACAATACTTTTCCTTTGGGAAAGTTTGAGCCAAGAGTTAAACAAGCTTTCAGTTTTGAGGATTGTACTATCTTTTGAAAATTCCAACATTTTTGCAGTATAACTTTTGAAAGATCGGGAACGTTGGAATCAAACAAACAGCCACACAAACATGCAGTCAAATCTACGGCACACCTAATAAAGTTGTAGACTGCCTAATTTCCTTTCCAGAGAAATTTTTTCATTAATTGATGAGATTTCTAAACCTCAAACAGAATAATTCTATTGATTAAGAATATTAAACATGCAAACAGCTATACCTACAAAAAACTATTAACATTTGAATAGCCCAAAAATGATACCAGTGCTGGTGATCACGCAAGCTATGATTAAATACAATGCTTCTATGATACAACAATCTCCTTATCCCATTTGCAGAAAGTTAAAGAGTTCAACTGAAACCATTTATGGGAGATACGGAAACACTGTAGGTACAGTTGTTTTGTGCTGTCAAGTTCATGTTTTCTAAGGTTACTGACATCTTCAAAATTGCCATGTATGGGCTGTGAAGCACAAATTATAGTAATGAAAGCTTTTTAGGTAGAATGCGCCTTGGGGACAGTTATTTGGACACCCAAACTTTTAGAATTCTTTTCTTATCTAGTACCACTTGTGGAATTGTCACCGTCTTAGTTTATTGAAAATCAAGAATTTTATTTTTTGCTATAGAGTTAACACAGCGGATGGCAGCCATTTTGAATTTCAAATATTGGTAATGTCAGGTAATACTAAAATTTGCATGATGACCCCTGATTTTTATTGTTGATTTGGTTTATGAATATGGCTTAAAAGTTTTCCTGAGGAAAATTTGAGCAAAAAAGTAAGTCTTTCACTTTCAAAGTGCATACTACCTTAACCCTTTCAGCGCTGTAATTTTTCCCGCCAAAAATTTTGGTGCAACATTTTACCAATTTCTTGAACTTTTATGCAATTTTTTATATAATTTTAGACTAAACGGACATAACATTTCATTGGCTACAGATTTTTATAAAAACTTTAGCCAAAATTAGGAAAATATTGACTGGTTTTCATATGATGAAGGCGACAGACTTTGACTTTGGCACTAAAAGGGTTAACAGCCGAGTTCCTTCTATATCACACTACCTTGTTAGAGAAGTCTAAAGTCAATAAAGACAAATTATGTTCATTTCAGACATAGCTACTTTATCGAGCAAATATTTTCGACAGTCGAACAACACTCAGCCCTGCACTTTGCTGAGCTTTTGCAAATATTGACACAGGGACTATGTCAACTTCATTTTCCATTTCTGAGCAACACTGTTAGAGTTATTGCTGTGGATGTACTAGAATTTAATTTGAATTTTTACATTTTCATCGATGTTAATGAATTTTACCTTCTCTCAACTACTTTTTGGTTTAACTCAATTGTTTGTGAAAGA
Organism: Ptychodera flava; assembly: GCF_041260155.1. Lineage (NCBI taxonomy): Eukaryota > Metazoa > Hemichordata > Enteropneusta > Ptychoderidae > Ptychodera > Ptychodera flava. The sequence continues at coordinate 18,316,398 of NC_091949.1, read as the reverse complement.
TTCTAAATTTCCAAATTCCAAAGACAGGGTGGGAAGCGTACAAGTTGAGCATGCGTCTTACTTATGTTGATTTTTTTTAAGCTGTTGTAGAATCAAAATTAGCTCAACTGCTGATTATTTATTTATTCATTTATTTATTTGTTTGTAAAATGCACCTCAAGACAAGCTAATGATAGCCATGACGACAATTAGTCAAACGATGTTGCAGAGGTACTTGAGAAGAATATGTGATGTTCCTAATGGTGGAACAGAGGACATTGACAATTCGCCAAATGCAATGTCCCTGTTAGTTGGCAGTGAGTATGTGTCAATCAATGGTTTACTTGTTCAGTCTCTCTAGTAATTCAAGACAAATGATAAATTTAATTAGTTTGTTAACTTTAAGCAGCCTTTGCACACATATATGTGGATGGGTATGTGTGTGAGCGAGGCATTGAGTCACATAAGTTTCCTGTATTTGGAAATTATCAAGAATTAAAAACTTATTTGAATCATGGAGGCAGGAATGTTTGATTAAAATGTATCAAAAGGTCATTCCCATTAATAAGTTGCCAAAGTGAAATGAAAAAAGATGTTAAATGACTTATTCTTGTGTATTTTGTTCATTTCCTCTGAAGTTATATGATGTTTATGTTCACTAGTACTGTTAGAAGTGTTTATTTGGCTTCCTTTGAACCAAATGAAGGTATTGTGTTGCGGGATTACCGGTCACTTGAAATATTCAGCCATGCTTGGCTGGTTTTCAATGTGTTGCGGATAAGTAGATTGTTACGTGCAAAGCTTTCACCTCATTGAAAATGGAATTGCTGTCAAAGTTAAAGACTTCGTACATTTTGATGGAGAGAGAGAGAGAGAGAGAGAGAGGGAGAGAGAGAGAGAGAGAGAGAGAGAGAGGGAGAGTGGGGGACGTTTTATATGCATGTCTGTCAACACAGAGAGGAATCAACAGGTGTCTTGACCTCCAGGACAGAGATGTAACAACATCACAAAAAGTATACGTTCTGATTCAAGGGTGATATGATGAAAGTAAACAACTTCTCTCAAGACAGATGGAAACCCCTGACAGCACTGAACCGGTGGTAGATTTGATCGTCCAGCTCAAACCTAGTACAACCTCATCTAATATCTAATACCAATGAATGCCGACTTAAAATCCTGACAAGTTTACTCTGGGAAACCAGACTGACAACAGTAGCATTTTCTCACTTTCATAGCGTCGTAGTTAAGATCTCGGTTCTATGACAATTTTTAAAAATTCAAAGTCCAGTTTTTGCACCACTTCAGTGTCAATCTTGTCCTGCAGGGAGGCTGGTTTCCTTAGCAATAAATGGGAAGTGTTCAAATTAAAAATTCATAACCGTGGTGGCGTACATAAAAAAAACACGAACATTGCAAGGAAAAAAAAAGAGTGTGGCGAAATAACACTATATTTAAAATCATTGGTGAATTCAGAAAAAGAGAAAAATTATATACGATATTATTGTAGGTCCATTTTTGTTTGACCAAGAATAGTAGCGGATGGATTGACCCCTTCGGTCGATGTCATCAAAACAACACTTGCCGGCACGCGTTCAATTGTGAAAAAAACACAGTCATTAATGGGGAAAATTGCCACTTCAAGTAATTTGTCACGGAGTAAATATCGCGTTATTGGGGTCACCATGGGAACTATAGAAATGACGAGCATGATTAATTCCAATGGTTAATTTGACGACAGCCCTGGCTGACGTTGCGTTGAACTATGAGGATTTTGACACCTGTTGTGCCAAGCATTAACCCGTCAAATAGCTGATATAAAGGAAGAAAATGACAAGGGGAATTAAGTGTAACACAATCATTACTTTGTATTTTCGATACGCTTTTACTTGTATCGTTTTTATGTCAAGCGAACAGCCAATGTTGACATGCAGGACCAAGTAATAACCAATAAAAGCAGAGTTGGTGATATGACTGCGCGCTACGCCGATGCACACGTACACTGGACTGGGTAAACCAAGTTGCTAACTTACTTGTGCCTCCTGTAACCTCGCGAGTGCCACTTGCCTACGGTCGATTATCCTCTGTTTTCGCCTGGCTTCCCAGTGGTATGCACTTTGACTCATCTTCGTATACTTTAGAAGGTTTCCTGAAACGAGATTAGGTTTGAAAAACCGAAAACTGTGTTGAACAACACAAACTGCACGCTTTCGTTCGGGTCCGCTGTGTGGCTGAAACGCCGACTAGCTGATAGTGACACTATGGCAACAACCTTGTAATAATGACGCATGCGCATGGTGACCAGTTGCTACAACAACCGATGAGGGCGCCCAGTACTAGGCATTACTGTAGAAAGGTATATGCCCCTTATCACCGTTACTGTATATCATGGCAGCAGAAGTGCTAGCCGAAAATATTCGTAAAGATGACAGCATATCAGGATTCATACTACCAGACAAACAAGAGGAAAAAATTAAGAGTTTTGCAGATGATACGACTCTTTACTTGAGAAATTTGAAAAGCATTACTCAGTCATTGAAAATGTTTAACAATATGAAAAAGCAACAGGTGCAAAGCTGAACAAAAAGAAATCCAAAGGTTTATGGGCTGGGAGTTTTAAAAACCGCACTGATTCAGTGGAAGGGATCGATTTCTCAAACAAGGTTTTACAGATCTTGGGAGTTGGGTTTGGAAACAGTAACACATCTAGAGAAAACTGGAAAACAGTGATGGAAAAATTTACGAATTGCCTTAAGATCTGGAATACTAGAAATCTGTCGTTTAAAGGCAGAGCAATAGTAGCTAATATGCTGGCTGCATCAAAATTATGGTACCTGGCATCATTTGATCACGTACCTAAGGAAATTATTAATGAAGCAATAGTAAATTATGGAAATTTATTTGGAGAGGTAAACGAGAAGTTATAAAAGGGGTATTTTCATTCAAAGATATGATGACTGTGGCAAAAAAGTTGTCGACATTGAAGAAAAAATTAATGCACTCCAATTAAAGTGGCTTATGAAACTATTTGAGAAAAATCCAGATAAGGGGACCCCTAAATGGGCCAGCTTATCAAAATATTTCATAGCGAGTTATGACAATAAACTTAATAGTGATTATCACTACCTGCATCTCAATTTCAAAGTCAACAACAAACGAACCCCAATGGTGTATGGGGATATGTTAAATACCTGGAAGTCACTTAGACTTACAAGAGTGAATCTGCCAACATCAAAACAGAATCTTCTTAGAGAAGTTCTGTGGTATAACGACAATATTAAGAATGAAGGAAGTGTCCTCTTTTATGACAAATGGTCAAAGAGTGGAATTTTAAGGCTTAGGGACATTTGGAATGATGACAGAAATGACTGGCTTCAACAATGGGAAATAATTGCAAAAATTAGAGGAGGTACAAATAGACATGTGCAAGAGGAAATCAAAACAGAGTATGAAACACTCCTCAATGCTATTCCAGATTCCTGGAAACAAATCATTTCTTCAAACATCCAAAATGAAGAAAACTATGATATCTTAGACTTAGAGAATTATGGTCTGACAAAAAGTGAGGTCAAAACCAAGTCACTTTATTGGAAATTAGTTGATAAGAAATGGCATGCAGTCAGAGGTCAGATTGGTCAAAATGGGCTGAGAATCTAAGTCTTACTGACAGTTACAAAGCTACTCTATTCAGCCGTCTTAATTCAACAGAAATTGTCAGCAATTCAGTAAATGATTTAAATTGGAAGATTTTCCATCGAGGCCTAGTCACAGGAAGCTTGGCCAAAACTTTCAATTTAAGTGATGGGAAATGCCATATTTGTGGCCAAGAAGAAACACTGGAACACATCTTATTTGAGTGTAAATATGTTAAAGAAATCTGGCAGAAATGTATTTCTTTCTTTGTCAGAAACCACAACTTTGATAATAATATCAATATCAAAAGATTAGCAATTGCAGGAATCGAAAATGATAATAATGCAACATCTGACATTATTTACTGTATTACTTTCCTTTGTAAATATACAGTTTGGAATATTCGAAATTCGGTTACTCTTGATGGGATTAAAGTTTCCCTTCAATCCTATGTCATGCAATTGAAATGTCATCTCTCCTCATGGATGAATACATTGTATTTCATTTATAAGATGATGAACAAAACTGAGGATTTTATCACAAAGTTTTCAAGCCTTGTAAGACTGGAAGGAGAAGAATGCATCCTGAATGCATTCATATGATGATCTTTGTAATCAAACAGCTAATTATTTGTTTTTTCACACAAGACGCATTGTAATTTTAACGCATTCACAGTTATGTAGATTTGTTTTATTTGTGACTATGTTGAAATAAATTTATCTTTTTCAAAAAAAAAAAAAAAAAAAAAAGAAAAAGAAAAAGGTATAATTGAAATGTCATCTCTCCTCATGGATGTACACATTGTATTTCACTTATAAGATGATGAACAAAAGTGAGGATTTTATCACAAAGTTTTCAAGCCTTGTAAGACTTGAAGGAGAAGAATGCATCCTGAATGCATTCATATGATGATCTTTTTAATTAAGCAGCTAATTATTTGTTTGTTTGTTTTTTTCAAACAAGACGCATTGTAATTTTAATGCATTCACAGTTATGTAGATTTGTTTTATTTGTGACTATGTTGAAATAAATTTATCTTTTTCAAAAAAAAAAAAGATGCACATGTAAAAAAAAAAAAAAAGAAAGAAAGAAAAAGGTATAATCTTGATAAAACCATGAATAATAATGGTCGTAATTTGTTAGAGATATGTAAAGGCCTCAATCTGAAAATCATCAATGGAAGGTTAGGGACTGACCATTCTGTTGGCAATTTTACATGTTTTAAACCAAATGGTTCCAGTACAGTTGATTATGCTATAGCTTCACCTAGTGTTTTCCCACTAATCTCTCATTTCGAAATTGATTCGTTTGATAGCTGTCTCTCAGATGTGCATTGCCCAATGAATTTAAGCATTAGAACAGACATAGAGCGTATTCAAAAACCTTCTATAGAGAATTCTCAGTTTGATCCTATTTTTGAGCCTCCCAAAGGAACATGTAAGAAGCACCTTAAAACAAAATGGCAGGCCGAATTGGCTGGTGATTTCAAAGAAGTGTTCAGTGACCATATACAAGCAATTAACAATTTAAAAATGAGGCTTAACACACTAAATGTATGCAGTTTACAACAAGGTGATGTAGATTCCTTGACATCTGACCTTTGTAACATTTTTATTAGTACTTCTATGTCTGTTGGCATCACAAAAAACACTCCTGTTGGGAAACGGCCACGTAAAACCCACCGTAGTAAACCTTGGTTTGACAAATCTTGTGAAGAACATAGTATATAAGAAACAAGAATAGACTGAAAAAAATGAAAACCCCTGAAGCCCAAATTGAAATTAGGCAGATGAACAAAGCTTACAAGAAGTTGATCAAGCAGAAGTTTAAAAATTACTACCATGATTTGCATACTAAATTGAGAAATTTGAAAAGGGAGAATTCTAAAGATTATTGGAATATTATCAATAGAGTGGAAAACAAAAATGGAGGTTCTGGAAATGTGCCTATGTCTTCTTTTGTTCAACATTTCAGAAATTTAAGTCAGAAGAACAATCCTATGGATGCCCCCGAAAAAAAGCTTATGACACTAGGTCCTAAATCATTCTATAAATACTTTCATTAATAACTCCATAACAGTTGAAGAACTAATGAAACAAGTACGAAAGTTGAAGAATAATAAGAGTTGTGGCTGAGACAACATTATCAATGAGTTTATCAAAAACAGCCCTGATAACGTACGTGAGATTATAGTTGATTTGTTTAATGTGGTTTTGGATACCGGTTTTGTTCCTAATGATTGGTGTATTGGTATCATAAAACCCTTGTATAAAAACAAAGGGTCAATTGATGACCCCGACAACTACCGAGGCATAATTCTGCTGAGCTGTCATGGGAAATTGTTTACCTCTGTTATAAATGCTCGTTTAAGTTGGTATGTTGGGAGCACTGGCATGCTGGGCGAAGAACAAGCTGGTTTTCGGGAGGGTTACAGCACAATGGATCATATCTTTGTCCTTCATAGCATTATTGACTTATATTTATCTCGACACAAACGAATTTTCTGTGCTTTTATCGACTATAAAAAAGCGTTTGACCTTATTGATAGAACTTCCCTTTGGAAAAAGCTTATAAGTCATGATATAAATGGTAAAGTCTTGAATGTTATTTATAATATGTATGATAATGCCAAATCATGTGTAAAAAATGAGAACTGTCTTTCAGAATTATTTACTTGTAATATTGGTGTTAGACAAGGTGAAAACCTGTCGCCACTGTTATTTGCTATTTATCTCAATGACTTTGAATACTCTGTCAGCAGAAGTTATAGAGGATTAGATCAGCTTTCAAAAGATTTTTGCTCTGTACTTAGTGACGACGATGTCGAAGTATTTCTGCGTCTTTATGTGTTATTGTATGCTGATGACACTATTGTACTTGCAGAATCTGCTGAGGAGTTGCAAAATGCGCTCAATGCTGTACATACCTATTGTAATAACTGGCACCTTACGGTTAACACAAGTAAAACTAAGGTTGTTATTTTTTCGAAGGGTAAAGTTAAAAAGCACAAGTTTACTTTTGGAAAAGACTCTATTGAAGTCTGTGATGAATACACATATCTAGGTACACTCCTTTATTACAATGGTAAATTTATAAAAGCAATTGATAAACAGGTCAATCAGGCCAGGCGTGCCATGTATAGTCTAAAAGCCAAGGCCCAGCGTCTTAATCTCCCTGTTGACATCCAGTGCGAGTTATTTGATGTTTTTGTCACACCTATACTCTTGTATAGGTGTGAAATTTGGGGATATCAAAATCCCAAACAAATTAGCACATTCTATAATAAGTACCTGAAAAATCTTTTAAGGGTAAATACTAGAACAGCGAACTGTATGGTTTACGGAGAGTTGGGAAAAAACAGTATGGATATTATTATTGAAAAACGTATGATTAATTTTTGGATACACTTGATATCTTCCAAAGAGAGTAAATTGTCTTTTTCCATGTTTAGATTATTAAAGTCCATGCATGATAATAACAGCTATAAGTCGCCTTGGATTGTAAAAATCAAAAGTGTTCTTGACAAGTGTGGTTTTTCTAATATCTGGTATGACTATAAAAATGTAAACAAGAAATGGTTGAAACACAGTTTGGAATTGCGAATGAAAGATATCAGCATTCAAAATTGGCACAGCGAGGTCCAAAAAATACTTTATGTACAAACTATCGTATCTTCAAGAATGAGTGTATCTTTGAATACTACCTATCTAAGCTCAACGCAACGAACAGAATTAATCTCACTAAATTTCGTTGTGGTAGCCACAAACTTCCTATTTCCAACCGTTACCAAAATAATATTAGTAATATTTGTACTTTGTGTAAGTTCGAGAATCTCTTCAAAAGTAAGAATTTGCATGATCTCTCAAAATTAGCGAAATTCGCCAACCTCATTATGAACAAGTTTAAGTAGTTTTTTTCTGCTTTATCTATGTATTTTTCCGTATGTGCATGTAATTGTTCTACTTATAGTGCTATTTTTAAATACATTTTAAAGTCTTTTATCAGAACCTTTTTTTCAATGTATTTATCTCCTGTTTAGAGATTTTGATGTCAATGTACTCTCATACCTCGAAAGGGGTCGTAGAGCTCAATAAAATTATTATAAAATTATTATTATTACTGTCCCACTCACTTCTGTGAACTCAGCTGATTAGGTGATTAGGTGTTTGTGTATCCTCTTTCCGTGAATGTCTTCCTGTTATTTGGTTGTCTTTAGTACTTTATTGTCATAGAAAAGCTTTACTGCAACTAAGTGAATTGATAAAAAGCTTGTTGTTTGTAAAAATAACGTTTTCAAGACTCTTGGACTTGGTCAGTTCAACTTCAGTTTCAGAGTTTGAAAAAGAACTTATTCCGACGATTCAAAGCTTTTGTGCAACATGCGTAAAACCACGATCACGTTATTTTCATGATGTTAAATATACCCATGGGGTTAGGACCTCCATTGTCACAGACAGAAGTACCGAATATCGCTGATACTTTACTATCTCTTCAGATATTAAGAATTGCGCCATTCTAAACGAAAACGCACCGGATAAGTGACGGAAGCAAGCATACTCTGTGTTAACTGAGCAAAAAATTCAAACTTTCACGTTCAAGCAACCTACATGAGGTTATCAGACTAGTCCAAAGTCCTCAGGTCTTTTATTATCAAAACAAAGTATTTTTTAAATAAACTTCGGCAGACTGCGTTTTGATGGTGGGATGATCTGGATGATCGTGATAAACATCTATACAATGCCTGTGTAGCGTGTCTCCAATGGTCACATGTATTTCTGTGTAAGTATGCATCGATCACAGATACATCTATACAAAGCTTGTGCAGCCCATATCTGCCATGTATGCATTGATCACTATATAATAACTGTGTATTGTCTCCCATGGTCGCACATGTACCCTATTATTAACTGAGTGGACTATAAGATTTTCAGAGGGGGTGTTCAACATCTGAAAAAGATAGATTTTTACAACTTTTCTGCGTTGAAACAAAGAAAGATCGGAGAAAAACAACAATATGACTTTAAACCGAAAATAAAAGCGTGAAAAAGCGTAAAAGCTCTTTCTACTCCGAAAAAAGTGTCTAAGCTTACACTTAAAGGCGAAAAACCACTATAACCAGTAACGCTGACCTCGACTAAAATCTGAGAATTCACCCTCAACAAGCTGGCATTATCTCTGAATTGCATATGACTGGTACTATAATGGTTGATGAGGTAAAAGTGTCCTCGTGAAAACTATCGCAGAAAAAGGCTGTTACGTAATTTCATTGGTTAGGTAGGGTTCAAACGATCCAAGGGGAAAATTCATAGTTACTTGTTGTACTGCAAATCCCTCTCGCCATCTAACATCGTCAGGTATTCGGAATGTTTCGTCACCTTTCGCGTCGGACGAACATCTTAATTCGGGGAGTAGTGTTCGCTGTAACTGTTGTGGTTATGTTCCATATCGGTCGATTGTCTAATGAGAAGTGTGAAGAATTCGATAAGCTTGGTGCGAAGCTGCAGCGGAGCGACGGCGTCACGGTCTTACCGACTGCAGATTTTGGGGCAGCAGCTGCAGATTTTTCAACATTTCTCGAACCTCTTCCAGTTGTTAACACGTCAGTAAAGTGTTCTGGAAAAGCAATGTTTTCTCGAGATGCGATCAAGCAGAGGACATGTATGGAGAACTATTTACTTTTAAGGGCTTGTCCACCGAAAGGGGATCATGGCAGTAGGCCATTGAAAAATTTCTACCTCACTCTCAGTCACAACAGCAAAAATGTCACCCGATTTAAAATGGTTCTTCATCAATACAGAGAGGCTAATGTAGCTTTCGTCCATTTGCCGAAAGCAGGTGGAACTTCGGTAGAAGAAATCTTCATGCGAATACCAAATTTAGTGATCAGAACCACAGCGCTAGCACTTCGACATTGCCAGCAGTTCTATCAAGCGGCCTGGAATACGTACAAACAAAGCGAGAAGACTTTCTATTATTCGAAGAGGGCCTACGGAATACATTACTATGCGTATCCAGATAGACCATTTATATATGTCACTTGGTTCAGACACCCGGTAGAAAGAGTCGTGTCGACATATTATTTCCTAAGCCAACATGGCTGTTTCAAAAAGCACATCCTGTGCAAAGAGTCGCTATTATCAAGTAGGAATCTAACAGATTATTTACGGAAAACCGAGGACGGCAGACATCCATTGCAAGATCTAGATAATTATACAGTTCGGCTGCTGCTTTTTGAAGAGTTCCCGGATGTAATGACGGCTTTTGAAGACTGTTGTGGCTCCGTCAAAGACTATGATAGCATTCCAGCGATCGAAGAAAAACATTACCTGCGAGCAAAGGAAACTCTGGAGCGACGGATGGCATTCATTGGTATCCTGGAGGATTGGAAGACGTCACAGGCTATGCTAACACTGATGCTGAACATCCCGGATAATGACGAAGTAGTGCATGCCAATGCAAATGCTCACAGAAACCAGTTGAGCGAGTATGAACTCAAAGAGATTCAAAGGCGCAACCACTGGGACTTAAAATTGTACGCAGATGCCCTGAGAATATATGAAAAACAAAAGGAAAAGCACTTGAAATTGAGAGAGCAGATATATATGACATGAAGTCTTGGGGATTATGCAAGATCTACATGTACGTTGACTTTAACTGGAAAGATTGGTTTCAGTTCTGACTAAACTGTCTTGTTGATTCGATCAACAAACTGGCGGTGCTTTTCATGTTGACGACGCTGGAATTGTGGCCCGGGGTTGAGCATAGTCAGTAAAGGGAAAGCACCTCCACACACCGTTCATACCTGAGTTGTTTGCGTTTTGTGTATGATATCGTGTATATTGTAAGTGGATAGAGGGACTATGGTGTATATCATGTTTGGCTGTTTTATGTATAGTGTTGAACAGCCATGGCGAAAGAAACCAAGGTTGAGCTATGGTTTAGCGTAGCTGAAGTTCCATGGCTCGAGGTTTTGCCTGAGTGGGTCGGACGGCAATTTTCCGTCCGAGCCAAACATCCAGGCAAAACCTCGAGCACTGCAGCTAGGTCGAGTATTGAATCCCGGTCCATGGGATCACATATGATGCCCAATCCATGCCAAAAATTACTGCTTTGTTTTATTATTCTGAATTCAATTCTCCAAGATTCAATTCTTCTCACTCCAATATGCAGTCATCAAATTAATTCAGTCGTCATGACAAATAGGAATGTACTATTTTAAATTATAAAATGAAATTTTTAGGGAGAAAAAATGGAGAGTAATAATGTTTAACTGTGAAATATAATGTTGAATCTTGAGACTGTTAAATGATGAAGTCACGGATCGAGTAATAGAATGCAAAATATAATGAATAGACAGATACATAGAAAATCGAATTGTAAAGTTGAATTCAGAATAGCAAAACAAGAAAGTGTTAATTTTGGCACGAATTGGACACGTCCATAGACCGCCGGCCGAGCTGTGAGAAACTGCGAGCCTCTTGCTCGTTTCAACAATGGGAAAATCAAGCAAACTGGCTTTGAATACAAGTTTGTGGTTTTCCTCAGAGAAATTACCCATGATGCCACATTAGGTATAATTCCGTGAGAAATGCTGCTTTCTGGAAAGTTTGTAAGTTTTGTACCACAGAAACGACGAATTTGTGCTTTTAATTTCCTTTACGGTGTTTGTTTACAACTGCGTCACGTATGGGTATGTTTACCTTCAACCATCTGTATTGATCGCATTATTCTAAAAGGTGTACTGTGACCTGTTCCAATTTTGCCACAGTTACCATGGAAAGAGAAAATCTAACCAATCACAGATTTTAAGCGGGTGGCCGCTTTTTAAAAACAGCGCCCTCACATGGGCATTTTGAATACCCAGGAACGCCCCTTTAACCACATGTGACTGTATACCTTTAAGATCTTCTGCAGAGGTATTAAGATCAGTTGATCGGAAGCCCTCGCAAGGAAAGTTGACGCGCCATTGTTCGAATGCCCGACATCTTGCCAGAGGAAAGTCTGCTTCATCTGACTTCTTTTATTTGAATAACGTTATGTCGACCTTGCCAGAGCAATCGAGTGGTATACATTCGTTTTAAGAAGAACACGGTATGTAATTTTTTCCCTGTTCGAGATTACTAGTGTGTGCTTTTAATTTATTCTAAATATCCAATGTTGTTTCCACTAGAAACTCAATCATTATTGGTGTTGCTCTTTGTAAATAAAATCGCTGAAAAACCTCATTGTTCTATATATGTTGTGTTCTTCATGAGTGAAATCTTTACAATACTGTCGTTATTTATCGGTTCTTGTCTGTATCTCCGTGTGTGTTTTTTTTTTCGATGTCGCCATCATGAATGCATGTACAAGAATAATTTGGCTTCATGAATATCACATCTTTTGAAATATCTGCGCTTCCCGCAACAAAACTTCCAAAACACTTCGCGTGCTCTTACCCTTCCCATATACTACGAAACAAGTATTGGGAAACTGAGTACCAATGCCAAGCTGGCGTACAGATGAAGACTAGGAGAGTGAGGATGGGTCCCTGTATACCAATTCAGACAAAAGTTCATAAAGCCACAGTCACATTCTTGTACAATATCGCACCAACAGCGACATTGGAACAATAAAGATAAAAAAGCAGCAACACATAACCAACAGTATTTTTTTGGCCTCTTCTCGACTCTGTTAAAATTCACATTATTTGCATATATTATCATACAGTTCACCGCCATGTCCTCATTGGTATTGAATGACTCTGATTCTTTATATTAGTGGTGAAACAATTGATGTGCAAGCCTCAGTTTATTGTTCGAATTTAGACTATCTTGAGAGGAACGAGTACCTTCTGTCGGCATCATCGTGGCACTGTAACAATGTTTTCTCATCGCGCAAGAAGGATAGCGTCTCGCAAAGACTAGAGAGTCGGATTCTTTTTCAACTCATTACAGCCATAGCCATCTAAACAAATGCGTAGATAAAAATATAACTTAGAAAAATAAGATTTTCAATCGAGTATTTTTTTTCTACTATATAGACCAGGTTCAAGTCTTTGATTTGTGAATGTTTGAGTCGGGTGAACGCTATGATTTGAGTTCTGTTTTCATATGAAACGTGTGAGTGGAGTGAATGCGATGAGTGGGGTGTACGCGATACAGGGGAGTTTCACCAGGAATCTGGCAGAAACTAACTCACTACTGCGCAGACTCAAAGGTAACGCCTTCGATCGCTCGGAAAACCTGATCTGGGCCAAATTTAAAATAGGTTTGTATGAAATGGAAGAGACACAAGAGAAACTGTAGCAATATGATTTTAGGTTTTTTTTAATTCACCGACTTGAACCAAGTCTACCAACTGTAAAGCTTATTACATATTTAAGAATGTTCAACATAATTGTGGCATGTTTCCTCAGTGATGCGATGCAACCAGTGCAGTGTGTAATAAAAGACTTTCAGCATCAATGCTCGCCATATTGCGACCGTCATATACGTCAGCACAGAGTTTAACCACTAGAAGGGATCTTTTAGAGTACTATATCCGGTGTAGTACACCGCTGTGTTTGTCAAGCATACAACTTTAATAAAAGTAAATTTTGTAAAATATTTTTACTGAGTCCACAGCTTTCCTATCAGAAGAAGCGTAAAATAATGAAGTGATCATACCGGGCCATTGCAGTGGGTCAGCGCTTGTCTGTAGTTAATTTATACATAGACCATTGCTTTGTTTTGAAAGTAAGGTCACAGAGTAACATAAACAGTCTATGATATTACTCTGTGGTAAGGTCAACGTCCCTCTGCCGTGGAATCGGCGTGACTGGACGAGTGTTTCCACGGTCCACTCTAAACTGGAAATAATTTCCGGGGGGTACTCCCATAGCAAGGTTTACGGGTATGAGCAGCCCGAATAGTCACGTTTTCATGAAAAATTCATAAACATGGGTCGATTTTTCATCTGAAAAAAAATCCCAAGCATTGGTCGATAACAAAGCAAATGTCCCATGCTTTAAGAAAACCTTCACATGCAACAGAATAAAGGTTAAATTTCCCCAAATTTGTTACAGCAAATCCCTAAGCAACGGGTCATACTTTTAATTTACATTGGCAGATGTTTTCGACTTTGGCGACACACCCCCATACGAAAACATATTGCTTTGTTATCGACCCATGTAAACCTTGCTATGGGAGTAACCCCCCCCCCCGGGAATTATTTCTTGCATGCTCCAGTTTAGAGTGGACCGTGGAAACACTCGTCACGCCGATTCCACGGCAGAGAGACGTTGCTTTGAAAACAAAGCAATTTAGTTCTCTGTTAGTAGTACGTAGTCTAAGATGGGCACATAATTCAAATTTTATGTAAATGTATATTCTTTAAATGGAAATTTAACAATGCATGACTCATCAAAAATTAGTGGACCGAAACCAAAAACAGATAAGCGGGCGCTTCAGAGCATGAATTTGCCAGAAACAATATGTCTGGCGTTGAATGTATCTTCGTCTGAAACAGCCACTCCAACTTACAGACTATAGTGAGGCACTGTGGTTAGATAGTAATACCATCAATGAGCAGTTTTCGAAAAGTATCGAGTGAGGTAGTTTCGTAACGATCATGGTTTTCGTCGTTTTAAATCAAAGTGTCAATCGATTTTTATGTAACGTACAATTTCTTTATCTTTTCATGGACAATAAGCTATCTAACAACCGTGTGGCCATTTCCAGTTACGTCACACACACACGATATAAGAGAGTGTCTTTGCTCTTTTCAAAGGACCGAATCTGCAGCCTCGAATCTGCATTGGAAGCTGTCTAGTTTTCAGAGTAGCGACTCGCATTATGCTAAAACCTGCCGATCAACGTAACAGGCACTCTGTCACGGTCCCTCTATCACCGTGGCTCTGTATAATACATATCTCAGCTTGCATTCTCATGTTATGTAGGCTAGCAGAAAATATATATAGTCGACCTGACGCTTTCTTCAAATTTTTATTTTGTTGTTTCTATTTCCGGACCAACCGAACTATACACGACCATTCTCTTGCACTCTTCCGCAGCAAATCAATGATTGCATTGTATCACGGTCACTGACCGTGATTGTACCACAACCAATGACAGTGGATAGACAATCAAGAATGACTGAAAGACTAATACTTTTTTTTGTCAAAAGCGCACAAAAGAAGACAGGCATATTTTTCTTTTCGAACAGTATATGTTGCCTAGCAAAAAGTATCGGTCAGGAATATAAATTAACTACAGACATGCGCTGACCCACTGCACTGGCCCTGTATGATCACTTCATTATTTTACGCTTCTTCTGATAGGAAAGCTGTGGACTCAGTAAAAATATTTTACAAAATTTACTTTTATTAAAGTTGTATGCTTGACAAACACAGCGGTGTACTACACCGGATATAGTACTCTAAAAGATCCCTTCTAGTCCTTAAACTCTGTGCTGACGTATATGACGGTCGCAATATGGCGAGCATTGATGCTGAAAGTCTTTTATTACACACTGCACTGGTTGCATCGCATCACTGAGGAAACATGCCACAATTATGTTGAACATTCTTAAACATGTAATAAGCTTTACAGTTGGTAGACTTGGTTCAAGTCGGTGAATTAAAAAAAAACTAAAGTCATATTGCTACAGTTTCTCTTGTGTCTCTTCCATTTCATACAAACCTATTTAAAATTTGGCCCAGATCAGGTTTTCCGAGCGATCGAAGGCGTTACCTTTGAGTCTGCGCAGTAGTGAGTTAGTTTCTGGCGGATTCCTGGTGAAACTCCCCTGTATCGCGTACACCCCACTCATGTCGCGTTCACTCCACTCACACGTTTCATATGAAAGCAGAACTCAAATCATAGAGTTCATCCGACTCAAACATTTACAAATCAAAGACTTGAACCTGGTCTATACAGTAGAAAAAAATACTCGATTGAAAATCTTATTTTTCTAAGTTATATTTTTATCTACGCATCTCTTTAGATGGCTATGGCTGTAATGAGTTGAAAAAGAATCCGACTCTCTAGTCTTTGCGAGACGCTATCCTTCTTGCGCGATGAGAAAACATTGTTACAGTGCCACGATGATGCCGACAGAAGGTACTCATTCCTCTCAAGATAGTCTAAATTCGAACAATAAATTGAGGCTTGCACATCAATTGTTTCACCACTAATATAAAGAATCAGAGTCATTCAATACCAATGAAGACGTAGCGGTGAACCGTATGATAATATATGCAAATAATGTGAATTTTAACAGAGTCGAGAAGAGGCCAAAAAAATACTGTTGGTTATGTGTTGCTGCTTTTTTATCTTAATTGTTCCAATGTCGCTGTTAGTACGATATTGTACAAGAATGTGACTGTGGCTTTATGAACTTTTGTCTGAATTGGTATACAGGGACCCATCCTCATTCTCCTAGTCTTCATCTGTACATCAGCTCGGCATTGGTACTCAGTTTCCCAATACTTGTTTAGTAGTGTATGGGAAGGGTAAGAGCACGCGAAGTGTTTTGGAAGTTTTATGGCGGGAAGCGCAGATATTTCAAGAGATGTGATATTCATGAATCCAATTATTCTTGTACATGCATTCATGATGACGACATCGAAAAAAAATCACACACGGAGATACAGACAAGAACCGATAAATAACGACAGTATTTTAAAGATTTCACTCATGAATAACACAACATATATAGAACAATGAGGTTTTTAAGCGATTCTATTTACAAAGAGCAACACCAATAATGATTGAGTTTCTAGTGGAAACAACATTGGATATTTAGAATAAATTAAAAGCACACACTAGTAATCTTGAACAGGGAAAACAATTACATACCGTGTTCTTCTTAAAACGAATGTATACCACTTGATCAGACAGTTTTGTTTTAACTTTGCTCTGGCAAGATCGACATAACGTTATTCAAGTAAAAGAAGTCAGATGAAGCAGACTTTCCTCTGGCAAGATGTCGGGCATTCGAACAATGGCGCGTCAACTTTCCTTGCGAGGGCTTCCGATCAACTGATCTTAATACCTCTGCACAAGATCTTAAAGGTATACAGTCACCTGTAATCTAAATATGCCCAAATATGGTCAAAGGGGCGTTCCTTGGTATTCAAAATGCCCATGTGAGGGCGCTGTTTTTAAAAAGCGGCCACCCGCTTAAAATCTGTGATTGGTTAGATTTTCTCTTTCCATGGTAACTGTGGCAAAATTGGAACAGGTCACAGTACACCTTTGAGAATAAAGCGATCAATACAGATGGTTGAAGTTACACATACCCATACGTGACGCAGTTGTAAACAAACACCGTAAAGGAAATTAAAAGCACAAATTCGTCGTTTCTGTGGTACAAAACTTACAAACTTTCCAGAAAGCAGCATTTCTCACGGAATTATACCTAATGTGGCATCATGGGTCATTTCTCTGAGGAAAACCACAAACTTGTATTCAAAGCCAGTTTGCTTGATTTTCCCATTGTTGAAACGAGCAAGAGGCTCGCAGTTTCTCACAGCTCGGCCGGCGGTCTATGGACGTGTCCAATTCGTGCCAAAATTAACACTTTCTTGTTTTGCTATTCTGAATTCAACTTTACAACTCGACTTTCTATGTCTCTGTCTATTCATTATATTTTGCATTCTATTACTCGATCCGTGACTTCATCATTTAACAGTCTCACGATTCAACATTATAACTTTCCATTTTTTCTCCCTAATTTCATTTTATAATTTAAAATAGTACATTCCTATTTTGTTTTTCGAAATTACATTTGTCATGACGGCTGAATTAATTTTATGACTGCATATTGGAGTGAGAAGAACTGAATCTTTGAGAATTGAATTCAGAATAATAAAACAAAGCAGTAATTTTGGCATGGATTGGGCATCATATGTGATCCCATGGACCGGGATTAAATACTCAACCTAGCTGCAGTGCTCGAGGTTTTGCCCATCGTCGTAAACCACGTGCCTCTTTACGGCAACAGCTCAGCGCTACCCGTCAAGAGATTGATTGACGACTTGATTTTTGCGTAGGTCAGCGGAGCGGAAATTATTGCTCTGGCTCGCCAGAATGGGTTTTGCCTGGATGTTTGGCTCGGACGGAAAATTGCCGTCCGACCCACTCAGGCAAAACCTCGAGCCATAGAACTTCAGCTACGCTAAACCATAGCTCAACCTTGGTTTCTTTCGCCATGGCTAATCGTATCAACACTATACATAAAACAGCCAAACATGATATACACCATAGTCCCTCTACCCACTTACAATATACACAATATCATATACAAAACGCAAACAACTCAGGTATGAACGGTGTGTCGAGGTGCTTTCCCTTTACTGACTATGCTCAACCCCGGACCACAATTCCAGCGTCGTCAACTTGAAAAGCACCGCCAGTTTGTTGATCGAATCAACAAGACGGTTTAGTCAGAACTGAAACCAATCTTTCGCAGTTAAAGTCAACCTACAAGTAGATCTTGCATACTCCCCAAGACTTCATTTCATATATATCTGCTCTTTCAATTTCAAGTGCTTTTCCTTTTGTTTTTCATATATTCTCAGGGCATCTGCGTACAATTTTAAGTCCCAGTGGTTGCGCCTTTGAATCTCTTTGAGTTCATACTCGCTCAACTGGTTTCTGTGAGCATTTGCATTGACATGCACTACTTCGTCATTATCCGGGATGTTCAGCATCAGTGTTAGCATAGCCTGTGACGTCTTCCAATCCTCCAGGATACCAATGAATGCCATCCGTCGCTCCAGAGTTTCCTTTGCTCGCAGGTAATGTTTTTCTTCGATCGCTGGAATGCTATCATAGTCTTTGACGGAGCCACAACAGTCTTCAAAAGCCGTCATTACATCCGGGAACTCTTCAAAAAGCAGCAGCCGAACTGTATAATTATCTACATCTTGCAATGGATGTCTGCCGTCCTCGGTTTTCCGTAAATAATCAGTTAGATTCCTACTTGACAATAGCGACTCTTTGCACAGGATGTGCTTGAAACAACCATGTTGTATTAGGAAATAATATGTCGACACGACTCTTTCTACCGGGTGTCTGAACCAAGTGACATAAATAAATGGTCTATCTGGATACGCATAGTAATGTATTCCGTAGGCCCTCTTCGAATAATAGAAAGTCTTCTCCCTTTGTTTGTACGCTTTCCAGGCCGCTTGATAGAACTGCTGGCAATGTCGAAGTGCTAGCGCTGTGGTTCTGATCACTAAATTTGGTATTCGCATGAAGATTTCTTCTACCGAAGTTCCACCTGCTTTCGGCAAATGGACGAAAGCTACATTAGCCTCTCTGTATTGATGAAGAACCATTTTAAATCGGGTGACATTTTTGCTGTTGTGACTGAGAGTGAGGTAGAAATTTTTCAGTGGCCTACTGCCATGATCCCCTTTCGGTGGACAAGCCCTTAAAAGTAAATAGTTCTCCATACATGTCCTCTGCTTGATCGCATCTCGAGAAAACATTGCTTTTCCAGAACACTTTACTGACGTGTTAACAACTGGAAGAGGTTCGAGAATTGTTGAAAAATCTGCTGCACCAAAATCTGCAGTCGGTAAGACCGTGACGCCGTCGCTCCGCTGCAGCTTCGTACCAAGCTTATCGAATTCTTGACACTTCTCATTAGACAATCGACCGATATGGAACATAACAACAACAGTTACAGCGAACACTACTCCCCGAATTAAGATGTTCGTCCGACGCGAAAGGTGACGAAACATTCCGAATACCTGACGATGTTAGATGGCTAGAGGGATTTGCAGTACAACAAGTAACTATGAATTTTCCCTTGGATCGTTTGAACCCCACCTAACCAATGAAATTACGTAACAGCCTTTTTCTGCGATAGTTGTCACGAGGACACTTTTACCTCATCAACCATTATAGTACCAGTCATATACAATTCAGAGACAATGCCAGCTTGTTGAGGGTGAATTCTCAGATTTTAGTCGAGGTCAGCGTTACTGGTTATAGTGGTTTTTCGCCTTTAAGTGTAAGCTTAGACACTTTTTTCGGAGTAGAGAGAGCTTTTACGCTTTTTCACTGTTTTATTTTCGGTTTAAAGTCATATTGTTGTTTTTCTCCGATCTTTCTTTGTTTCAACGCAGAAAAGTTGTAAAAATCTATCTTTTTTCAGATTTTGAACACCCCCTCTGAAAATCGTATAGTCCACCCAGTTAATAATAGGGTACATGTGCGACCATGGGAGACAATACACAGGTATTGTATAGTGATCGATGCATACATGGCAGACACGGGCTGCTCTAGAGTGTTTCACTTTTGTCAAAATTTCATCTTGTAGACACATATCTAAATTTACTAAATTCACAAAGCTTTTAATAAGGTTTGGTACATATTTGCTTGAAAAGTTGTGAACCAAACTTTCTCAGTATTTCCATGGCAACCAGTTCTTTATTGTGTTGACACACCGTCACGGACACTACAAAATATTATGAGTTGATGGAGAAATAACACAGTAGACTATACAACATTTGTACAAATATTCTTTTTAAAAGTTTAACCAGAAATATATATATGGCGCGTAATCAAGACCAATATTCGAACTCCCAATTTTCAACTATCGAACTCAACATTCAACATTTAAACACCCAATTTTCAACTATCGAACTTAACATTCAACATTCAAACTCCCAATTTTCAACTATCGAACTCAACATTCAACATTCAAACTCCCAATTTTCAACTATACAACTCAACATTCAACATTTAAACTCCCAATTTTCAACTATCGAACTCAACATTCAACATTCAAACTCCCAATTTTCAACTATCGAACTCAACATTCAACATTCAAACTCCCAATTTTCAACTATCGAACTCAACATTCAACATTCAAACTCCCAATTTTCAACTATCGAACTCAACATTTTCAACTTTCGAACTCCACATTTTCAACTTTCGAACTTCACATTTTCAACTTTCGAACTCAACATTTGGGATTTGTATTCTCCCTAGGCATCCCTAACTTGCTTCGTTGTGGTTACCCGAGTTTTTCCTTCTGGGCTATACTATGTCAGAACGCGTCATTGATACGTCACATGACGTTTCGGAGTTTTAGAGTTATTCCTATGTGATGTTCTAGAGGGTCCAAAAATATGAACCGGAAACACTTGTGATGCTATAACTTCAAGATTTACCGCCGACCTCCGCCATCACTTAGGCCTAATTCGGTCGCTATCATGTCGTCTAATTACAAGAGCATGCGTGCGTGGCTCGCCATGGCTTATTTTAAAATTAAAGCGCAGTGTCGTCGCGCTGCGCATCCTCCTGAGGGGGTCCCCCTCTGTTGTAAACAAATCCAAGAACGCCGCACATGTTACGGGTTGATTATTGTAATGTTTGCGATATTGCCGCTTGTAAAATGGCGGTTGATCTGTCACAAGCATACCAACTAACCAAATGTAACACGCAATAAAGGTACGGTCAATTAATCTAAGTTAAATATCTGCTGAATATTGAACAATAATTGCACGCTGGATTGAGATCACATTTGCTCATGATTTTCTTGAATCAGTTGAATGGGGCTCGGCTACTGTTATCGCTCAAGCCATAGAGCTAGACGTACGCATGTACGCATGTATACGCCAACAGATTATCAACGACCGGGCTCTAGTTTTCGACATCGCTAGCAAGGACGAGAGCTTTCATTTCAAGAGGCCCGACAGGAGTACAAAGACAACAACCCAAACTACAGAAATCTACAGCTCCCAGAGCAATGCCCGCGTATAGCAAGAAGCATCTCTGCATCTGTTCCGTTCCGTGCTCTGTATGAACGTCCGTGTCAAACCGGGTATATGGCGCGCTACACTCTGCTGTGGAGAATCCAACTCAACTACAAAGTTTACCCCGTTTGGGGGTGCAAACGAGAATTCCGAGTACAGGTATCTCAAGTCAAGCGAAGGACCTTTCATAGGTCTTCTTGTTATGTGGGGGTTATCTCACTTGAAAGAGGATTCAGACCTACCCGGTAATCAGGAGGTACAACAACGAAGTTTGCCCAGCACCGGTAGGCTACACCAGCTAGCGGTTGGATCACTGCCATGACCGTGCACAGGACCGGGGCACAGGATCTCTCGATACGTCTATGCACGGTGTATAGCCGTGCAATTTTCCTGCCAAATGCCGCGAAAACCCGCTCGTTTTGTCTATTGTTTCCTGTCATTTTACTATTTCTTACCACGTAATACTAGGAGAAGTAAGACATGGTGATCAACAGTTGGTTGTGGGCCAAGTCGTCGCGGGCCGGTACGTGTGGGACCGGATTTTCTATATCCGGTTACGTCAACGAGGTGACCGTCTCCCAACAAATCTCCCGTGTCCTGCTCTGGCTTGCGATCATGGTCTTGAGTGTAATTTTTGTGTTAGGCATTGTGCTTGTTACTGGTCTACATATATAGGCAATGTTGATTATTCTAGTTATGCATTTTCACTGTACTGTACATAGCATTGTGTACAACCAGCGTGATCGCGCGCGATCAAACCTTTTTGTTCACTGTGTCTGCGTGCAGTAAACTCAGCGACATAATGTGCTGAGTGTAGTGTCCCAATGTTCGTAGCTATACACGAGTTTATAGATAGAAATACACCACTGAAGTTCGTTTCCGATCTCAATATTTTACATGATGATGAGTCTTACATGATGTTGAGTCTTACAAAGGCCTTAACAAAGTGGGGGACTGTTCCCATCTCACTCCTATTGAAGTTGAGAAGACTTATTATGTTTACAAAAATTTATGTTTATCAACAAAAAAATCACGCACGCGCAGCGCGACGACCACTGCGCTTTAACGACTTGCTTGTTAATTTCCACACTACAGCCAAAACACAACTCAGACACTAAGGGGTGGACCATTTGATATCCTGGGGGGGGGGTCTGGAAGATTTTGAAAAAAAAAAAACCAGCAGATACAAGGGGAAAAAAATTCTGCCTTAGATGACTTAATGAAAAAAAAAACTGGCAAGCTAATATGGAAGAAAAAAAATCTATCACAGTATCAGCAAGTACCTTTTGGGATGTAACTTTCATCATTCAGTTTCATTTTTCGGCGCGCCCTTCGGGTGCGTATCTTAATAATATGAGGTTACTAATTATGAAAATAGCGCAAAGGATGCAGCAGGACATCCGCGCAGCGTATCGCTAGTGCATCCTTTGAGGTATTTTTTTGATAATCTTATTATTACACATCTTACATTCTTGACTAGGGCATCAAATTGTCAGAGTAATGACCGTTTTAGTGCAATGTCAACACTTTTCTTCCGATTTGTGGTGCCAATGTAGAACGCTATGTCAGTCATGATATCAAACGCCTTCAAGGTCAAGATTTGGATCAGGTGAAACGGGTGCAATTCATAAAGTCTTCTTCGGCCTGGGGAGGGCGGGATTCATGGGTGTCACCTTGTTTTTGACTTTGGTGATAGGGGATACCATGTTTTGAAATGCCGAATGAAGGGGGGGGGGGTCAGTGTGTTTTTGAATTTCGACAGGGCTCATACTTGCATAAAATGCATTGTGCCAAATTTCATTACTCAGTTGGATTTTGGCGCACCCTTCGGGCACGTATTTAACTTTAATGATAATAAGACATATTTTTCAGAGCCCCGTCCTAGTGCAAAACTTTAATATATCAGACATACTTATATCTGAGATATCTGTATGTTTAAAATTTTTCGGCGCCCCCTTCGGGCGCATTTCTTTAAAATATCAAGCAATATATATGCCCTTCAGCTGCATGACTTTCACACACACACACACACACACACACACACACACACACACACACACACACATATATATATATATATATATATATATATATATATATATATATATATATATATATATATATATATATATCAGACATATATGTTTAATATATTTCAGCGCGCCCTTCGGGTGCAGTAAATTAATATATCAGAGATATATGTCAGAAATATGTTGATGTCTGTAAATTGAACGTCTGTTTTGCAAAGTGTACTAATCGTTATGAAATCTCAGTGCAGTTCATATGAAAAGCATGACAAGTTCCTGATGCTTTTCTGTTTCCTCTATGAGAATTCAGTATCAGAAAGCAACATGCATATCACATTTTTCTTACAACAGTTCTGGACATCTGGTTGTGCATAAAAGAGTACGTGGTGTACATTCACAGCTCGTTCAAAATACTGTATTCAAACTTTAGAATTGACACTTTTAAGTTCCTATCTTACAACTGACATGACAACAATTTCATTAAAACACTGAATGATTCAAAGCAACGTCTCTCTGCCGTGGAATCGGCGTGACGAGTGTTTCCACGGTCCACTCCCGGGGGGGGGGGTACTCCCATAGCAAGGTTTACGGGTATGAGCAGCCCGAATAGTCACGTTTTCATGAAAAAATCATAAACATGGGTCGATTTTCATCTGAAAAAAATCCTAAGCATTGGTCGATAACAAAGCAATATGTTTTCATATGGGGGTGTGTCGCCAAAGTCGAAAATATCCGTAAATGTAAATTAAAAGTATGACTTGTTGCTTGGGGATTTGCTGTAACAAATTTGGGGAAATTTAACCTTTATTCTGTTGCATGTGAAGGTTTTCTTAAAGCATGGGACATTTGCTTTGTTATCGACCAATGCTTGGGATTTTTTTTCAGATGAAAAATCGACCCATGTTTATGAATTTTTCATGAAAACGTGACTATTCGGGCTGCTCATACCCGTAAACCTTGCTATGGGAGTACCCCCCGGGAATTATTTCCAGTTTAGAGTGGACCGTGAAAACACTCGTCTAATCACGTCGATTTCACGGCAGAGAGACGATGACCTTACTCATTGAAAACAAAGCAATGATCTATATTTCTGGCAGAGGGCGCTCATCATTTCAGCAACTTGAATGAAGAAACAATCCATTTTCAAAAAAAAAAAAAAAAAAAAAAAAAAAAAAAAAAAGAAGAAACAATCCAAAATCATCCCTCCAACCAGCACAAATGGCAATGTACTTTTTTAATTAAGCAATAACCCCCGCCGCAGACGGGTATAAATGCACTCTCCTTTATTGGTTTCCGCATTACATTTTATGCTAGTTCAGGGGCCCGTTTTAGCACCGCTAGCAGTGCTAAAACAGTATTTTAGCACTGCTGTCGTCCAATCAGAATGGCGCATGGTAGCATGATATAATACAATTTACATTTTACTTATGGTTTAACCTTTCTATCAATTACTGTCATACGGTGTATATGTTTATATTACTCCAATTATACTGAAGGCAATTTTCTCTGTCGCTGTCTTTGTCCATATAGGCCTATATTAAAACCGTGTGTATAGGCCATACCACTTAAAGGCACTGTTCGCGATCCCTGGGATCGCTTTGTTCTAGTCTGTAAGAGGATTATGGAGGTGTGATAGCCTTTTCTTTTCCATTGAAATTGTAACTTGATGGGTAAATTTTCTGATGAGACAATCTGATGCCAACACAGGCCCTTAAGTATGCGGCAAACACCCCCCCCCGGTGACCGCTGACGTCCTACTATTCGCCACAAGTGTACCTAAGCACGAGTGACTGCGAGCCAGATTTTACTCAATAATCGATGCATATATGAAATATTTATGTACACTTTTGTCAAACTAAATGATGGACGCAAAAATGCTGGTGCTTTTATAATGGGAAAGCTTCTTGTTGCTGCCTTTTTAACATCTGGAGAGAACACCGTCCAGGACCATACACAGCTTATACCAGTTTCTCAGTACTGTCCAGTTCAAATCAAACACAAAAGGCATCCGGTCGAAATGAAAATCTGAATTGCATTACCCGTGTAGAAAAGGACGGTGGACCACAGTCCCTCGTGGGCTATTCAGCTCTGGGACTATTCGCCCCATAGACGAGTGTACAGAAGCGAGAAACCCAGTCCCTCGTGGGCTATTCAGCTCTGGGACTATTCGCCCCATAGACGAGTGTACAGAAGCGAGTATACTCGCTTCTGTACACTCTATCGCTCTGTACACTCGTCTATGGGGCGAATAGTCCCAGAGCTGAGTAGCCCACCAAGGGACTGTGGGTGGACGAGCGTTGATAGCCTACCTGTAGGCTATACCAGATGCCTCTGCCTTTGTACTCTTCGCATACGAGAAAATGACTTTTGCGATACTTCTATAGCTGGATTACTACAGACGTCATCACACATCGCAGGAAAGGACTTTGGGCACCCATGACAATGGAAGTATTTATCTATTACTAAGCCTTTTTTTTCTCTTGATATCCATTTGACATAACGCCGAATCGGTCAAATGATGCCGTCAAGGCCTCTCATAAAATGATTCAGAACGAGATTTTATACTCAACATAACTGCACGTCGGAGAGATCCCCACCTGTACCACTTCAATCTCGCCAGGTACCAGAAATAGCTTGAGCGCCAATTCTGATATACCTACTTTGTTATTGTAGTCAGCACATGGACTGGCCGAACTGACCAACTTAATATACCTATATATTGGCGTATTTAAGGAAATATCATTCTGAAAATTAATACAGTCAAACCAGAATCTATCTGAATCTTGAGGACATTTAGCAGGCCAATATTTTCAGATGGAAAACTGTATACTTGTGTGTCACTGGCAACGTTATAAGTAGTAACGTTTTGGACTGTTCGGAACTTCCCCTTCAAATATACAGCATGGTTGGGTCCTTTTATGAGTGCACCAGTTTAGTTGTCGGAATTTCCATATAACATCACTTGTGGCACGTTTTCGACGAGTATATATGTAACTCCAAAGCACCAAAAATGAACACAATGAGAATTTGTTTTTGAAAAGAAAATGGTTGAAAGTTTAAAACAAAAACTGGTTTCATATGTATTGCTGTGTCATTAATTATGGCACTCGTAATTATATCAAAATAAATCACTATCCTGTACGTTTCCTTTTTCAGTGACCCTTCACATTTTGTCAATGGGGATATTCAAAAAACCAATGAACTTATTTTCACAGGTGACAGACAAAGACAAGTGCGCCTCTGGCAGTCGGCTGGTGTACATTTCTGAAAAGACTTCAATGATACGCACATTCTAAAAGGGACACAATTCATCAATCTCTTACCCTACACAATCTTCGGTTGCGATCATTCAGCGGACACTAATTACTGTGAGTAAATTCACATTGTAAATTAACACAATAAGGGTGGCACGGCCTTCAGTGGACAGTGCAAAAGTCAAAGATCGTGAACTAATGTAAACTATAGCAGGCGATCGACCCGTCTTTAAAACCGATTACATGGCAATAAAGTAAATAGCCAATGATATAATCATTTCAACCCACATGTAAGAGATGGTTTGTAAAAGAGAGTTTGTAAAAAAATCGATACGCCCTTGTGTAAATCAGCGAAAGAGGGATGTAGGCCTTATTGACTCAAACCGAGAAGACCTGTCACGTGATGTCAGACCTTTCTGGAAGATTACATGGACACACTTCCCGCATCCTGCTCTGGAATAATACGACGCCCACTCAAAATCAACACGATCTCGCTTCTATAGACTGTCGAATTATGTGCTTTTCCCGAATTCCCCTCAACTTAATAATTAATTGCGGCGAAACGTTCGAGCCGGCACCGTTACACCACAGTCCCTTGTGATCTATTCCGCTCTTGACTATGCGCCCCATAGACGTGTGTACATACTGCTTGAGAAAAACCTCGCTTATGTACGCACGTCTATGGCGCGAATAGTCCCAGAGCTGAATAGCTCACGAGTGACTGTGGTTACACGAGCAAAGCAAATACAACAACGGTACAAGCAGTCGTGGAAAATATATCACTTCTACACCCCACCGATTATAGAAGAAGCACCGTTGTAGAATTTAGAGCGATTAAAATTGGGGTTGAATATTGTCTTTTCACCTTCCAAGTTTGATATTTTTAATCGGAGAGCATAAATACTGCTTATCCAGAATGCTGTTCTTTTTTCCTGTTTCCACGAATGCATTTAAATATTTGTTTCGGAAACATATTTGTTTCCGAAACCATCATTAATTGAAATAATGAAATGAAAAGACTTCTATTAAGGGTTCGAGTCCTCAAAACTTCTCCGAAGGGTATATTATACTAGAATGCTATCATAATCAATGGCCCTCTCATTCCAGAAGCATAATAATCGTATTTGATCATTGTATCGTATATCCGCTCTCACCAGGATGTGTGTCTCCAGCATCAGTCCCAGTGCGTGGGAAGAATAAGGAAGTCCAGTCATTGAACTTGGTCTAATGTATCGTTAAAGTCACACAGATATGAAATATGCGCATGCCAAAGCTGCTAGTGCAAGTTCATCACTGCGCCTACGATCAACAGTCACCTGTGGTCTATTCCGCTCTGGTCTATGCGCCAAATAGACGTGTGTCAGGTGTATGTGTACATGTCTCCATCTCAGGCATATGTACACACGTCTATGGGACGCATAGACGTAGAGCGGAATAGACCACAGGTGACTGTGCTACGATCATAGTACGATGTTACTTCCAGACTTAGGGAGCATTCAGTAATCATTGGGGGGGGGTTAATTACAATTTTGGGACGTCCCTGTAAAGGAAACGTGACCACCTCCCGCTCTTGTAATGCGCGAACATAACAATTTCTCAGACTTCTATAAAGCTTGATTCCCTCACTACAGACGATACATCATATAACATGTTTTTTATTGGAGTTATCGATCATTATCATACATGCCTTTAGTACATCTGAGAAAAATTGTTTTACTTTACGAAGCAATTAAAATATTGAACATTCATCATTCATTATCATTATCATGTGTCATGCCTGTTGTGCATGGGTCTCGGTGGATAGAACTGTAAATTCCCCACTTCTTATCACGTGCAAAACATTGTCTCTTTTCTAAAGGCGATGTGAAACTCTTTTTTTATACAGAGTTAACAAATCTTTTGTACGGTATAAATCTGGGTAGTTCCTTATTACTTCGACAGATATAAATGTACCTTTTATCAATAAGTAGGAAATTCATAATAACAGAAAGTTTTGGATCACCTAGTATGATCTGCCATATTTTTGGTCTTATTCTCAATTTTAATTTTTGTCCCGATAACATAACAGATGATCCAAAAATAATTGCACATGTTGACAATCATGTAAAATATGGAGTAAAGTTTCCTTGTTGTTTTTGCAGAAAGAACATAGAGCATTATCAACCGTGGGCAGATTCATTTTACTCAGTCTAGCATTTGTATATAGGATATTGTGTAATATTTTAAAGTGAAACTCTCTATAGTTATTTTAAATGGAAGTTGATAAATTTGGTTCCAGTTGTCAATATTGATTTTAGTAAATTCATGTTCAAAGTACAGTTCTGATTTGGTTCTATAAAATTAATGTCATTAATTATCTGTGTCATTACTTTTGTATTACGCAGTTCTACACTAATTGACCTGTTACTTTCCAATACAATTTTGACTTCATCGTCATCATCAGCTGTACTTTGCCAATTTACTTGTATGTTGACTGAGATAACACTTTTTAGTCCAAACCCTTTCAATATGGATGACTGAGGGACACCTTTACTATGTACAGAATCCCAGTCCAGCTTTTGACCATTTTCTTTGTACAGTTGTTCTAAATATAAAATTCCTGCTTCCACAAATTCCTGGTAAAACACAACGTTTGCCAATCAAAATGTCCTTATTGTTCCATAGAAGAGTTTTTCTGGAATTCAAATTATTTTCTCTGTGTGGTATTTTCAATATCAACTCTTCCCATGCTTTCAGCATGGTGTAAAAGAAACCTGTGATTTTCAACGGTAGTAAATCAACTTTAAACAACAATTCAATAATAACTTGAAACCTCCAACTGGCTTCAGTACTCCAGTAAAAACCAGTTTCCACGGGTGGTTATTTTGTTCACTAAAATACCATCTGATCCAGTCAACCCTGGTGGCATTATATATTGCAAATATATTTGGCATACTCAACCCACCATTTTCTAATGTTCCTACCATTGTGTACCTGGCAATCTTATCTGGACCTTTCCAAGAAAATGAAATAACATTCTGTCTATTTCTTTCAGCTTATTTTTAGAAATATCAGTTATACTCACAATATACTGAATTTTGAACATCTAACATGGTTAGCATTACAGAGTTTCATCGACCGGCAGATAACGATGGACCCTGATTTGGGAGTTATTATTTGACTCAAACTTGTATAAAAATAGACGCACTCGCTGCAAAATGTGAAAAAAAGATCTGAACTTGTACAACTCCCCTGGATCTTCTTGCAGGATCTTCTCATTTAAGAAGCAATGTCAATGTCAGTTCAGCATCTCACCATTGTCGGGCAAAGTTCTTCTACGCCATATATTGACTCAGAATCCTTTTTTGCAAAGATTCATCCAAATTTCCAGTGATTTGCTGACCAAAAATTAAAACATTGGTAGGGATCGACTTTTAACATGACAAGCATGTAAGTTAGGTGAGAATGAAGTGTAAATTTATGCAAATCATCCGATTTCCTGACTTCTTTCAACATTGGTAAAGGATTTAAAGGCCTTTTGGCGATCCCTGGGATCGCCTTTGTTATGGTCTGTAAGATGATTATGGAGTTGTCATATAGCCTCTTGTTTTCTATTGAAATTGTGATCTAGTGGGTAAATTTTCTGATGAGACAATTTGGCGCCAACGCAGGCCTTTTTAACTCCATTCTTACTGAGTCAAATTTTGAGAAATTTTCACATACCATTCTTTGAATTTTATACAACAAAACGACAACTTTGATTACAAATAAAGCTCTTTAATTTGATTACAAATAAAGCTCTTTAATTTGGAAATACAGTAATTTAAATTTTGCTTATCATTAAACATTTTTATGCAAGTCCGTCAATAGGCCTACCTGAAACAAAATTGTCGGTTTTTATATGAACTCTCATTTCCAATAAAGTGTGAAATTTTCATAAAGTGGTATCATGTTTTTGGCTTAAATTTACTTTAATCATTAATACTAAAATTGAGATTTTCACCCTAAATGTGTAGGCCTACTCCATCACTGATTCTTGAGTAAACTTTTGCACAATAAGGCTTAGGCCTACTACTGAAAATATTGAATATAGGGCCTATAACGCTAAATAAACTTTGACTTGAGTGTACCTCCCACAAGATGAACTTTAATATTCCTTCTTCATGAACTGCTATGCAAATGGTGATACTTGGAACTCGAATGGACCAAGACACAAACAAAAACCACTCGAAATATGTGTACTTTTGTGCACGTATTCATCCTCTTGTAGGCCAGGCCTATTTGATTGTACCTCACCTAAAGGGAGATATTGCGCCGAGGGGACATACTTCGGACTCTCAAATGTTGACAATAACTTGTTGGACTTCATTTTGAAGCTCCCGGGGTATATAAAATTTTCCCCGTCTTATTTTTATGAAAATCGGAAATGAATTTTTCACTATGAATTAATTCAGTTTCAGTCTGCTTTTGTATCGAATTCTCCGACACAAAAAGGCTAGACTTCTCATAAACCTTCGACACTGGTCTTTTTTATTGTAAAACTGTGTAACATCTGTTGATAATTTATTTTATCCACTAGTTTTTTTTTAAATAGCGTGGCTTTAAACAATGTGTTTTTAATATTGCTAATTTAGTAGGAAGAATGAATTAAATGATCATATCAAACATTTCATTATGTTTGTTACTTGAGCCAGACGAGCGCCGCACTGTCCTGAAAATGAGATTGAGCTTCGCAACCACTGGCGGAGTAAAGAGAGTAAACGGATTTCCCGATCTGCATTGCAAGGGAAGAATGCGCAGTTGACTTAGTAAATCGTCAGTTGTGCGCACAGTGCATGTGCCTTTCGTCTGCATCTTGACAAACACAAACGCGTTTTACCAAATTTACACACCGTATTCCATGAAAATTTAAACTTTTAACCTTCAAAAGAGCTTTATATTCAGTCAAGAGGTGAGTATGATCGATATTTTGGATGTATATTCATGCACCGTGGAAATAGACGTCGATTGACGTGACATGGCGTACGGAAAAACCACGCCGAGTGATTTTCTCTTCCTGTATATCTTATTGTCTATAAACTGCGTAGTTTTTCCCCGAGTCTCCATTGTTTCCGATATATTGTACTCGCGGTTGTTTTCTGTTTCGCAGGTGTTGTTGATATGGGTCAAGCTCTGGCGATTTTGTTAATTTTCTCTTTTTTATAGTGTTTTCGGCTTGACACTTACACGACGTGGTTCGCCATTTTGGTACCCCATTCATTCCATATATTGTTTTCTTTCAAACAAAAACCATGTGAACTTTAGTTTGGTTTGTTTCGATTGCGTACCAACGCAATCGCATTCGTTGTCAGTTCGCCCTTGCTGTAACGCCAAAATTCGATGTACTGTGACCTGTAGACCGTGGAATTTCGATATAACTCTTGTCTTTCATTTCGAAGGGGGCGAGAGAGCACCATTTGTGACGTTCTTGGCATGTTCACGACCTCAGTTTAGTCGTGATGGTAGTTGGTAAAATAGGGCGCTACAACTCCGAATAATTTCAATAAATGTCCCACTTGATCGCTTTAACTTGGCCAGTCGTAGGCTAAAGTTGTGTGGTTGTAGTGGTTCTGAAAACCGTCAAGTGTGAAGGGGGACACTTAACTAATGGAATTCGTGAACATGTGCGATCATTGAGAGCAGCCGTAGATGTCATGGTGGAGTCACTAATGCATAAATGATATTGTCCTGAAATTATCTCCGGCGATTTTTGGTAAGGCGGTTGTTTTTGTTCCTGAGCTCGCGTTAAACGAAACTGAAATCGTCATGGCTGTTTTTGGTACGTTGACTCACTTAGTAATGTTCATGATAACGAAAAAGAAAATTGTAAATATGGCGGGTTAGACAAGCAAGTAATGGCGACTCTAACTTCGGATGTCACGCAGGCGCTGACTGTTTGTCTTCTGAACTTGTATGGCTTCTGTTTTCACAAGAGTGAAATTGAGACGATATTTCCAGATTCACGATGGGGTGGAGGTATTCGTCTTGTCACCTTTGTGTGTTTAGGAATATTTACCGCAATCCACATAGTTGCATTGTCATGGTTGTCTATGCGTGTTGAGTTGTGTGTATGACTCACTGTGACCATCTCGCTCGCCGTGCCGGTGGAAGCCATTTTGAGTGACCCCTTTCAGGTCACATTGGCATTTTTCCCTACGAGGAGAATGCCACCGTCGGTAAAGAGGGCCGATTTCGCCTTTTTCTCTTTCTTATTGTGGTGTTTGTATCGATTATGAGTTTGTTTGTAAGGACCTTGAACTCTTGTTCAGGTCAAAATGAGCTATCACTGTCAACCAGCAGGTGTTATGTATGTTAGCAGTGCACCAGACTGTTCAGATTTCTATTTTTGCAGGTCGAATTTTGTTCTTCATGTTTCTATCTCAATGTAACCTTTTATGTTCAAGTCTTGTTTGCATAACCTAACCATTTGTCATGACAAGTTAGATGTCTCGATGTCTGGATTGCTTAAGAAATAGTTTTCTGTGTTTTTGCTTTGCAAGCCCTTAAAAGCTCACACTGTCCAAGGATAAATTAACCCTAGCTTTGTGAAAATAGTGTCATAGCCGGTGCTGAGGATGTGTGCATATATTCAATATATGCTGCTTTTGTATTCAATGCTGAGGTGATATGTATGTGTACACTTCAAGTTGATCATAAACTGGGAGAGTATTGGGTTAGTTAACCATGTCTGTCACTGAGGGTGCAGAAACCAGACACTGTAAAATCATTGACATTGACAAGGTCATGGCATTCATAAAAGAATTCAAACTGTGCCATGTGTTTAGGTCACTATCATATCAGCCTTCACTTTGGTGTGAAGTGGAAACGGGTCATCTATGACAAAAGCTCAATGATTATAATAACAATATGTCCATGTATGAAAATGCACCTACATCATGATTGTATGGTAAAGCTGGGAATAATACTGAATGGGAAGAAAGGTTTGTATATATTTTAGGGTCTGTGGTTTATGTCAATGTTTATGTGCAGGTGTCACTAATGTTTATCAATCATAATGGTCTTCCCTGTTAAAAGTTGTCACAGAAAGAGAATGAACTTGGGATATGATAATGTTAATCATGATCAAGATGGGGATGAAGTACCTGTTGTTAAGGTCATGTTTAGCTTATGTAACTTGCATTAGCATTATTGTATTTGTGAAATGTGACATATGCATATGTCATTATGTGCATGTCAAATGTCATGATTGTCGTGGTCCTGAGTATTACTTAAGAGTATTAGTTCCCAGGTCTGGCAAAATGAAACTGGGTAATTAGGGGGGTTCAAATCAGGCCATAGATTATTTCTACCTCATATGCTTAATTAGTCCCAACGGACACCGTCCGGGGGGACTTATAGGTTTGGTCATGTGCGTGCGTGCGTGCGTCCGTCGGTTCACGCAGATATCTCAGAGACGCCTGGAGCAATTTCATTCAAACTTAGTACAAGGATTACTTCATATGTCATACAGATGCACATCAATTTGTTTTGTAATACGATCCAATATGGCTGCCAGGCGGCCATTTTATTACGATTTTTTCATGTACAGAGTATTACACTTCCTGGTTGAAACCGAGGCAATCTGGAGGCAATACCCGTCAGAGGGCGTACTTAAGCCACAGTCACTTGTGATTCGATACATGATGGCCGATGTGTGGTATGCATTACGTATACCACACAGCGGCCGTCGTATCGTGTATTGAACCACACGAGACTGTGGTAGTCTGACGCACTGAACGTGTTCGCTTTGCATACATACCGGTATATGTCCACGGAATTCGCGGAAGCTGGAGGCGTCATGGGCACGATAAATATTTTCATAGGCTACGACAACAATAATCCGAACTACGAAAACACAAGAATGTAAAGCTTGTATATCCCTAAGGAATTACATGAACATTTTTCGAAAACAACGAACTTGAAGCTGGTGTCTTGAAGGGAACGACGTTATAGTGTTCGTGCCGTTGAGATTCAGTGAATTTTTGTTCTCGAAAAATAACGCAACTTTGTCTGAGATAATTTTTAGGTCTTTGCTATGTTTGGAATCATGTATAAACTTCGCGGGAGATACGTGTTGTGTGATGTTATAAGGCATTTGCTCCATTCCTCGCCCACGCGACCTAGTACCTACGACTGGAAATGATCGACAACTGGCCCACTGCCGATTGATAATATTATTCCAAAAGTAGTTCAGAGGTTTAAATGTGGAATAGTTGGAGGAAAGTTCTCTTATTATGCAAAAAATTATCAATTCTTGGCTTGCGCATGTGATAAGTATATTACATGTATTCCAGGCGAACTTATACGTGAGAACATTGACGTCTTTTTTCCATGCTTCGATCAATTGACAAAATTTGTAGCCTTGGATGGCGACCAAAATTTCACATCAAAAGTTGATGATTGTTTACAAACATCATAGGGATATGTTTCTTGATCTAAATAAATGCTGACTTGGCCTGTTCCTTCTGCTGGTTGTGAAAGGGGGTTTAGTGTGCGAAAAAACGTAACTAATGACAAAAATCAACTGGGAGCTGAACGGCTGAACACTAGCAACTACTGTTATTGTAGAGGGCCCCGAAATGGACATTCACTGTGGAAAGAACGAAAGTCCATAGACTTTTCATTGAAAGGCACTGATATTCAATATCAGTTGATATGTTTACAAAAAAGTTGTTGAGTTGAATGAGTTGTGAGTCCTTCATTTTTCCCATGCATAGAATAAGGTTCGTATTTGCAGTTTGACTTTTTTAACGTATTTATATATTGTCTCACAAAAATCATCCGTTGTCCCGCTTTTTTTTGGTCAGCGGGACAAAATGTCCCACAAAATTTTTTTTCTGGTGAGAACACTGGATGAAAAAAAGAATTGCTTCAAACGGTAAACTTGAGCTTCAAGAAAGAAAGCGACATGGATAGGGAGTGAAAATCAAATATGACAACGACGTGACATCAAAAGTTGTATTAGGGAACAGCCCTGGGTTTATTGATACTGCATTCTCAGGGCAACTTTAATATTTTATCATCTTCTAATAGCATATTTGCTCTGAAAAGTAATTATACAAACATTAATGATCCATTACACTTGTATGAGGCTCACACATCCCTCACAATAATACACAACTACCATGACCGTCATGATGGTAATACTGCTTTGAAATGTGCTAAAGTGAAGGTGTTCTCCAGATCCATAGTTGGTCAGTCTGTAACAATTTTCATATCCAATCATACTTGTCATACTTGTATCTACATAGAATTCCATGTTTGAGTGTAACTTATATGAGTAAAACACACTGAATGTTTCAAAAATCTACGAAAATTTGGAGGGGGGGAGCAGCTTATGGACGAGCAGGAGTTCACATGTGGAGAAATAAGGTACATGCTGCCTTGTCCAACAAAGTGTTCTGCCGAGGCCGCGGCCTTGCGCCATTGCCGCAAAAATAAATTGAAGACCCCAAAAAATCAATCATCGGGTCCGGCAGGCGCAGCACGCCGTCAGTCCCACTAAACTTTCGGTAAAAAAATACACTTTAATATTTACGTACTATACGCGAAAGGCCAAACGCGGAAGTAGACATTCCACGCTGCTCATGCGTGCATGCTGCTCATGAGAACATGAGACGTGTTGCTTCCATAGCAACCTTCAGTGATTTTTTATTTGCATAATCGTGAACTAGGTTTTTCATCGGCTAGATTCAAGTCAGCCAGTCAGCGTCTCTGTTAAATTCAATGCCTCACAGTACTCTCTGGCAGTGGAAAGGAAAATTGCTTCCGTGAATAAATCAAAACATAGAGGCAGAACAATTCTTAGTTTTTTTGGACCAATTCCGCCCTAAAAAGACAAATCCAACAACCGGACGAGTGAAGACAATACGATCGAACATGACATCGTGTCTCAGCTGTTCACATCCTCGAAACTGAAAACCAATGCACGCCGCTGCCATCCACATCGGAAACGCATCAGTCAGAAACAGAGCAGTCTCAAAACATTGAGCAGCCATGCATCGGAAACTCAGCCTTCATTGAGGCAGGCTAGTGTTTCCGTTAATGCGAAATCCGCGTATTTTACGTAAAATTGTTCTGAAATACGCAAAATAAATCATGACTGCGTAAACTAATACGCATTGAGAAATGCCCCATGACACGACGTACTTGCCGCACTGCATGTATTGCATTGTATTGCCTGAATGTGGTTCAATGCGGGACAAAATTAGAACATATGCACCTGCTTGCAAGTGACATTTATCATGATATTGCAACATTTTTGTAGATTTTAGCAGACCGCAGCACTTTATGCAACATTGTATTTCATCATCACAAAACGTCACGTCAATCAGTTCTGTACAGACAATGGCACTACAGATGCAAAAAATTCGAGAATCGATCGAGTCTACGTTGTTGGTAACACAATACAGTTAATGGTCATTACGTCGCATGTTATTTGGAAAGTGTTTACGGCCTACTACGGATGACCATTTAGAATCTGTCGGGTTGCATTCTTGAGAGGTCCCGCTGGACTTTGAACAGTATCTGCTTTTTGTTGGCCCTTTGAAAACACTAATTTCACAGTCAGAAGGTCTTTTCTTTGAACATGAACTCATTGGGCTGCTCAACGATCATATACGGGACTTGCATCATCACGGCATGGCAAGCATTCAGCTACACCTTGAAGCCCCCAGGTTGTTGTTTTTTATTAATAGAGCATGCGCATTACAGGAAACCCTCCAAGTTCTACAGAAAAGACTGCCCAACTCACATCAGATACGGATTCCTTAGCCGTACGCATTTTGAATACATTTTACGCAAATAAAAACTCAGTTGCGTAAAATCATACGCAAGTTTTGAAATTGTCACGCAGGCATGTTCGACGTCTTCATGAAAATTTGTTACGTGATTTCAGCTGGCTCCACTACGATGCCAAAAACAACCAAATGACTTGCAAAGTATGCATAAAGCATAATAATAATCGAAATACGATGACCCAAGACAATATGAATTTCCGAACGAGTACACTTACTCGCCTTGTAGACTGTAGGTAGGACCATAAAACCGCAGCACTCATGGAATCTGCGAGTTCGAACTTCGAAACAACAACACGGGTATGGCATGTAATAAAGTGAGAATGACCCCCTTTTTTCAACAGCGACCCACTTTTTGAGCTTCCATGGGCCCTCAGACCCCACTGATGCAAAAGCTTGGCAGAACATGCTGCCTTGTCAAACAAAGTACAAGTTTAGTGGAACAAGAAAGTTTGTCTCAATTCGTACTTTCACTTCCATCATCTCATTGTACACAGAAAATTCTAGTATCATGCCATCTGAAGGATTCTTTAACATCTCAATTTCATTGTGCAATAGAGGAGCACCAAAACATGCCATTGGCTCTTTGATTTGTTTTTTGTTAACATTTTCGTTTTCACAAACACTGAAGAGGAAGGTGAGGGCCTGCTGCAGAGGTGTCAACAACATGCCCAGAATATGATCACAATCCAAATCCTGCACTTTGAATGCAGGCCTGCTTTTACCATACTCCCATTGTATCGATTTCTGTCAATATTCACATTTTGTGAACAAAGAAAAAGGATCTGCAATACCAATGCTTTATTTTTATATTTTTTTTCACTGTCGTTTTCATATGCTCTTGCATGACCATGGAGCTGTTGTCTGCTCACAGCAACACATCTCATGAGATAGTATCCAGCATACATGTATCAACTTCATTGCCTGTTATCTGGAACTGTAGACAGGCTTTTACTGCAACAACATTGCCATTAGAACAAATAATCGGCCTATATTTTCAGAGAATTCACAGCAACATTTTGTGTACTTGTCTTTTCTAAGTTATTGTATGAAGACTGATATCGTACTTCAGTGCATTTTGAAGGTTTATCTTTGTTCCAGATGTAGGAGTAGTGTAGGCAAGCCCTTCTAAACCACACTTGCTGATGTTACGTTTGCAGGTTCCTAGCTTTTCACATCACTCCATCAATACATACTTAAACCTTTCATAATAAATAGTTCACTGAGGAAATACACCTCATCAAAATCTTTGTAGCTGTGTATTGGCACCAGACACATAAAATTGTATCGAAGTTCACTTTATGTACCTGACACCATCAAGGTTAATGTGGTCTTTTGCTCCTGTCTTTGTTTGTGTCTTGAATATGACATTGTACATCTCTGTGAAATTGGAAAACATTGGCAAGAAGACATGTTTACTACAGCTCTCCCTAAAATCACAAGTGTGTACTCTGTCAACATCCTTCGTTTTATGTGAAATTAATATTACTGTTTTGACCCGTAGCTTATTTCTCATAGCAATGTACATTTGGTTGTGCATGTTCAAACAGTCTTACAGGCATAATTTAACTCCATAGGGATTGATTTGGTGCTTTTTGTCCATCTGCATATCAATGCATGTGTCCTCACGCCTCATTGAAACTTGGCTCATGATGACAGTGCATCAATTTGTTATGATGTGCAATCCAGTGTGGCTGATGGATAGTGATTTTGCCATGAATACTTTCACACTGGCTTATTTGTCCGTATTTGTGAAGCACTTAGTCCTCTTTTTCCCAAGTTGTATTTATTTCTATGGTTTGTCTATGGAACCTGGTAGAATTAGGATTATATTGTCTGCCGCTATGCTCAAACTCTAGTGTGTGTCCTGTACATTCTTATTCAACTTTGGTTTTCTACGCAACATTCTGTTTACTTGTCAGTATCATGTTGTTAATAATGGAATGATCTTTCATAATCATAATTCCTATGAGCTAGTGGCAGTACTTAATGATAAGACTGATGTGTACTTTGATATGACAAGAAACCAAGCAGATACTGGGAATATTCTCATAGTGTGGCAAAGTTATCAGGTTTTATGGATGTCTGCTCTTCAAATATTGGTGCAGTCTGAGAAAAGGAAGTTGAATCTGATTGGCATCAGTGTGTCCATCATTTGCAAAAACATTCTTCTGAAATTTTGAGAAAATATTTGGTGTTAAGAAGAAGATAAGTGACTAAAGAAGATGGTTCTATGTGTCTCCCAGTGGTGCTGGTATGATGAAGATCATAATAATATACTTTCTGACAAGTATGAAATTGACAATACTTTGGCTGAATTTCTGAAGACTGATGATGATCTTGCATACAGAGTACACCAAACAAACTGTTATTAGCTATACAGTGGCTGAAATGAGTCCGTGACATGTCATACATTTCACCTGGATTGTGTGTACAGTAACACATCAAGTAGAACTGGTCTTCCTTTACTTACTTGCAATTATTTTTTTATTTTCAGTTTTGAAAGTTCATCGGTCATGGTCATGGCAACTCCAAGTCCCGAGTGCGTAGGACGCGAGTTTGTCAGACAGTACTACACACTGCTGAACGAAGCGCCTCTACATTTACACAGGTAAAGTAACACATGACATTGTCAAGTTCATCCCAAGTGATGTTGTGTAAATTAATCTATTTTGTAACTTATTTCCTTCCTGGACAGGATGGTTGACACATGTTTGTAGGTCAGTCATACAATAAATCATTGTAGAGGATGCGGTTATCTATCACTAGAGCATCACACAAAAATTTGTTCCATTCTCAAATGGAAGACATTCCAAAATTGTTGTGTCCTGATACCTGAATATTTGTGTCTCTAGGATTCACTCATTGACTTGACTTGGTCACATAGTGCAGTGTGTCAAGCATGGGTCAGATATTTACACGACTTGTCCAGAGGTTTGCTAGTGTGCTTTGAATATAGCCAACCCAGTACAGAAATAAAATGAAATTCTGTTACTGTTGTCTCCTCTTTTTGCGCTCAATTTCTCTGGTGAATCAAGATGAATTGAATACTATCGTAGAAATGGCTACAAAACTATATATGACACTACTTCCTGTCAGCGTTACTTCCCAGCTGATGCATGTAAATAAATAAAAATATCACTCTGTGTTATGTCCTTGAAATCCAGATTGAGCTAGTCCATAACAGTAAAGTTAAATAATGCCTGCCAACTTTACAAATTGTTGTAATGGTCATTATTTAATCTTGTGTCCGTCTCAAGGTTACAGATACAGGATGTATATATGTAGTGAACTAGCAGATATGTTGTTTATGTAAAGCTATATAATGAGGGGTGACTGACTTTGATGTTTGGCTGTGATTTTTATTTGGCTAGTGATAATTTCAAGCCTTCTCTCTCATAGTTTTACCGAAGCCTTGTTGTGCATATTGCAAGGTTGAATCCTTTTACCACAATTTTTTTGTCCAAACATGTCATCAGTTTATGATTTGTGACTTGTTTAAAGAGAATGGAGGTGATCAGGTTAATTTCTATCATTGGAAAGTAGTTAATGTAGAGAGAGAGGGAGGAAAGGGAGGGAGATCAAAAAACCAAAAACCAATATATTGATCACCACTTGGAGGTTTTAGTTTTTCAGATGCCTGGAATAAATTTCAGTCTATGGTTGATACCAGTGAACTCCATAAAAAATTTTGAAAATTTTTTGTGTTTTTGTTCAGGGGTGATAAGTCTGCAAATGTTACTGTTGGGCTGCAATTATTTGTCAGGGTCTCTTAATCACATGGAGATAATCATTGCAAAAATTATGCCAAAACCTCTACAAAAGTACGGTATTGGTGGCTGGTGGCTGCTCCTGTGACTTGATTGTTTACTGATAGTATCAGACACAAAAAAATCAGAACAAACTAAACAGAATTATCAATGCTTATTTTTAGGTTGCAAGTATAGATGTACTTGCCCACTTCATGTAAATGTGTATTTACTTGTAAATGGTCATCTGTAGCAGAAAAGGTTTATGTTAACCAATTGTGGCGCTTAGCAAGAATGTCTCACTGTTGTCATAGTAAGACAGCAGACCAGTTTCCCAAAAATGTCAAATATTCAAATGATTTGTTTTTACCTCCTAGTGATTGATGTCTTTTTGTTGATTTGTGTATTTATTTTATTTTATTTTATTTTATGAAACCTTGAATAATGATTGAACAGTCTGGAATAAAATATGATGAAGAAAGAAGAGGCAACATTAGACAAAATATGCAATCTCTTATGGTTTTCTGTTTTGTAATTTCACAGATTTTACAGCAATAATTCGTCGTTTTTGCATGGCGGCGTCGATCATGAAGAACCTGTGATTGGCCAGGCAGTAAGTAAATATAAATTTGTAGATAATATAGCTGGATAATATTTCACTCTGTTGTATACATGTCTAGCCATGCCCAGAAGGTAGAACACTGAACATGCTGCTGGGTCCTATCTGTGTAATGATAATGTTACAAGACTAAAGGTATGGCACAGCTGACTTTATGAAAAAAATTAGGTTTTCTCAGAGGGCCTCTGTATTGTTATAAAGCAACTTGACCCCTTAGGATCATAGAGAGTTGTAAAATTGTTAAGTGTATGAATGGCTGTGTTAGCGCTGGGTTTCGAAAGCTGTTAGCCACTGTGGCGAATAGTTTCAAATTTTATTAGCCACAGACAAATTTTATTAGCCACACACTTTTACGAAAACAAAGCTTTCTATAATGCTATAATCTCCAATGTCGGTTGCATGCACAAGAATAAACTATCAACACATCAACCTTGTATCCAATTGTCTTCATTTTAACAGTGGAAATTGCTTGATTCTGGACCCCGATGAAGCCCTGCGTACGATGCTGTGTGTTCCGCTACAGCTAATCGCCCGCTCACCACAAAGCGAGTGAGCGGGGCGATTAGCTGTAGCGGAACACACAGCATCGTACGCAGGGCTAGACCCCGATGCAAATCGACAGCAGCACGCAACGTTGAGACCACGATTAAAATGAACTGCAACACGGAAGGTTGGGACCGCGATGCAAATCAACAGCATGACAGCAACACTGAACGTTCGGACTGCGATTAAAATAGAAGTTTGGTTACACGTAATTACGTTCCATCAGTACACGTAGCGTCTTTGTCACGTCATACAAGACGTCGCGTAAATGTGGCACAGACGTTCGGAACGTCATCAAACGACACTTCCACATGTAGTCTTAATTACGTGTAGTAATTTTTAGATTTTCTTGGTGATTTGCGGGAATTTAGACAGGAAATCTCGTTAAGTACTAGTATGAGTATCATTGTAAATTAGCAAACATCTTTGATATCAGAAAATTCCGTAGAGTTCACCTGCACAAAGACGTACGTGCTATGATTTCCTGACATAAATGAAATGTTGTCCAATTCAACTTTTTACCTGAAGCTGTCACAAATTTCCGTAAACCTCATAAATAACTGTATTACAAAAAATCGGTAAATTTAATGCGAGGATACAACGAGCTTGCAATAGTCCTCGCGTAGAGAAATTAATTGTTTCTTAAAACTTAGACGAATTTCGTATGTTTCTGAAAAAACAATACGGCAAAATCAACCAAAAAAATCACAACTGAGCATGGATACGCGTACGCCACTGTGTGCCTTCAGACGTACACGTAATTAGATTATAACCTCTCTAATGAACAACAACACGGAACGTCGAGACCGCGATGCAAATCGACAACAACACGGAATGCGTCGCTGGGATAGCGATTTTAATGAACATCAATAGGGGACCATGAGGACCGCGATGCAAATCGACCACCATTAAAATAAGACCTCGATTAAAATGCGCAACAAGGAACGTCTAGACACGATGCAAATAAATTTTAACACCGAACTTTGTGACCACGATTAAAATGC
Organism: Ptychodera flava; assembly: GCF_041260155.1. NCBI lineage: Eukaryota > Metazoa > Hemichordata > Enteropneusta > Ptychoderidae > Ptychodera > Ptychodera flava. The sequence goes on along the minus strand of NC_091949.1, from coordinate 18,273,042 downwards.
GTGTGTCTGCTGTAGCAAAAGTTTCAATTCTCGCGAGTGTTCGCTTTGCTTGCTGTACACTGGACAAAATGACGTCAAATTTATCGCGAGACTAGGGCTCGATTGCGTCTGCCTGCATTTTCAATTCTCGCGATAGTCATTTATGTGCATGCTGTACACTATACAAATTGACGTCAAATCTCTCGCGAGACTTGGCTCGACTGCAATTGCGTACGTCGGAGAGAACAATACGGAAATAGATATAGTTTTTTCGCGAATCGCCGAAAGAGAAGCGCAGATCAACAAAAGACTAAAAAACCCCACGTTTTTGCTTATTTTGCGGAATTTTTTCAACAAAATCACTTTCGCCACTGTGGCGAATTAGGATCGATTTTTCTTCGCCACGCTGCTGATTTCAATTCGCATTTGCGAACGTGGCGAATGGGCAGCGCGAACACAGTGTGAGAATTGCAGTATATCGTTCATTCTTCCCAAAGAAACAAAGGCAGATCATTAAGTTGCTATGTTTTCTGTAAAAAGATTTCCTTGTCAGATTAGTCTTTTCTTACAGACCGTGACAACTTCTACGTATATGAAGTACTTCATATTCGAAATTCATTCCTTCATGCAGGAGAGGTTAAAGAATAACCACTCTCATTATGAAAATCCAAAACACAGAGATGCTTGCAAGTGATTTCAATTTACACCATATGTCAAACAAAACCTTTCTTGTTCACTGTTTCACCGTGATATCAAGAGTGCAACCAAACTGATTCTCACTGTAATTAACTGAAAAATAGTCCAAATTCAGAAAAAAACAGTGTTATGTGAATCAAATCCTCTCCTACCACTGTTGTTAAGAGTTTTGCTTCTGGCAACTTCTTGGAAGAAAATTTACAAGCTGGCTACTAGTCAAACTCCCCTGGTGACTTTGTGAAGATCAGGCACAAGGGGGAATGATCTGAGTCTACAGATTTAATTAAAGTTTGACATATAGTAGAGCAGGGATGAGTAAATCCACCAGCTCAACTACGTAGGATAGAGGTTTTTATGACTGAGCTGATAATTTTTTGCCCAATGGCAGTGGGTAATAAAATGCTGACTCGGGGGCTTGTGGAAATAAGCTTGGGTAGTGATGTGTTAATGGTTGTGAAAATGATTTGCTCTCACCGCAGTGAGATTCCAATACCTACACAAGGTGATTAATAAACAGGTTTGGCTACACGTTGTATGTGAACGTGAACGCGTAGAATCCACGTTGGCGTTTGCGTTCACGTGCAAAAATCCATTTGGCTATGCGTTACGTGACGCGTTTGTGTGGCAAGCGCAAGAAATGATTCTGCTCGGCTCAAGTTTTCCGTATCACAGAGATAGCTGAATGGTTACCCGGTATGCCGCGAATCGACGGAGAAATTTCACATAAAAATAACTAATATACATGAATATCTTTGAGGATGTCATATATCCAACTAACAACGTGCATGAATGATTCACAGTTTATATCATGTTTTGATACGTAAAGATGAGAAAAAATTTACATGTTTACAAATTACGTGAAAACAACTGTCTCCACGTAAATACGCGACGCTGGCTCCATATATGTGGAGAACGTACGCACAAGTTGATGACATCGCAGAAATTTGTTACGTTACGTGTTCATGTTCACGTAAAACGTGTAGCCAGACCTATATAATTAAAAAATTCCACTTGGTGTTCAACCTCCAGGATATCCACAAGAAGATCATGGCTCTGAATTTCCGGGATTGCCACGCTAAGATCCGCCAAGTGGACAGCCATGCTACACTCGGCGAAGGAGTTGTCGTCCAGGTTACGGGTGAACTTTCGAACAACGGTCAACCAATGAGACGGTTTATGCAGACGTTTGTGTTGGCACCCCAGTCTCCTAAGAAGTATTACGTGCATAACGACATCTTCCGGTACCAGGATGAGGTTTTCAATGATGAAGATGAACCAGACAATCAGGAAGGCTCACCTGTTGGTAAGTGATTCCAGCATAATAAATCAATCCTTCATTTTTACCGCACTCTTGAAGTACATCATGCTACAGATAGGGGCAAATACCTCAGAGAGTGTTTCTTTCTTATTTTGGGCCAATTATTGAAAGACATTGTACCATTGGTGAAAGGATTTGCATTGACAATGAAATGTAAAGAAATGGACCAATCGCAGACAACCTTGCTAGAGAGCAATGGGCAGCCCCTAAATTTTGCTGTTTTTTCCAAAAACATTTTTTGTCTTCTGATATAATGCAAACTTACAGAAATTTCAAGAACTTTCTCCATGTATGAAGTTATACGAAAGTTTTATCTAAATGTTGGTGGTGTCTAGGACATCGTCTGGCAATAAGAAAATGAACGAAGTGTTTGAACTCTTTTGACTGTCTTTGTCCAACAGAATCGGAAGGGGAGGCTGAAGAGGTCTTGTTGGATTCTCCTCCAGTGGAAGCTGTGCAGGATCCAACTGTTACTTCTTTCTATGATACTCACCCTGTCAGGTAAGAAATTAAAAAAGAAACTGAATCCCTGGCTGACTCTGTATGCTGCTGTGTACCTTGCCCAATGCTCTTATGGTAACGTGAAATATATGAAACAAAGGTTATATTTGGATGTTAACTCCTAGTGAAAAACAGAGTGAAGGACGTAAGATTTTTGTTCTGCATTGTAACAGTCTATATGTGAATCACCGTGCACTTAAAATATGACTCTCGTTGGAACAAAGTCTGCATTTTCAGTCCATATATATATATATATATATATATATATATATATATATATATATATATATATATATATATATATATATATATATATATATATATATATATATATATAATATATATATATATATATATATATATATGGGACAACTTGTCGTACAGTGATTTCCTCCATGTAAAATTGAGTCAATGTTGAATTCAAGGGTGTGATGCTTAAATACGTATTTTGTGATTGTAGCAATGGCACTGTGGAAGATAACTCACAACCAGTTCAAGTTGTTGCAAAGCCGGCAGAAACAGAAGAGATCGTGGACATGAGCCCAACGACGACGCAAACTGCACCGTCGCCAACTCCCATTGCTGGATCGACGACGGTGATGGACAGCCAGTCGGCGCCGGTGACGCAGTCGGAGTCGATTGCGCAGCAGAACCCGGTAGTTGTTCAGTCGGTTGATGAGAATCACACTGGTAGGATAACACCCACCAGGGACGAACAACAACAAGAACTTGGTAAGAATGCTTATTGTGCAAGATGGCTGTCTGTAGTGCATGCATGTAAAATGGTCAGAAATATTGTGATGTGATAGTTGAAAGCCAGGAGTGATGGTCCACTGGAAAATGTTTCAAACATGAACTTGGGATAATATATGGAAACGTCTATGTTCTTATTTGTGATATTACTAGGAGCAAATAGATCAGTCAGTCCATATGAACAAATTATTTTGATCACAAATGTGAGATTGGTACAGCATTTCTGAGGCTATGTTTTCAAGTATTGCTTTTTCGACAGAATGTATCACAGTGTTTTACCACTGCAAAGTTTTCTTTGGATTAGAAGAGTTCCAGCAATTTTATCCAGGCACACTATCTTGCCAACTGTCTTGTCATGGGACAGTTGTGAATTTAACTAATGATCCACACATTCTAATGAGGTTATATTTTATTCCTGTTTCTCAGAAAATCCCAAAGCACCCAAAAATTGGGCAGACGTTGCCCGACAGAATACACAGAGCAATTCACCAACAGTTCAAGGATCTGCTCCAGTCATAAAACCAATTCCACAACAAGTAAGTCATGCCTCCTTCGTAACAGAACTTCTGGTGCAACAACTTCCCCCAAAAAGCAGCACGCAGTAATCACAAGCATGCTAAAAAATATCTCAAGCTGCCTGCTTCCTTTATTCTATTCCCCCCCCCCTCCCCCGTTTACAAATGGACAAGTCAAACAAATCCGATGTATGCGAATCAGATCACTCCTATTCACTGGTGATGAAAAGGTCAAAGCACTTTCAGTCAATACAATAACTGAATACAAAAACAGAAGCATCAACTACTTATGAAACTTTTAGATCAACAGTACAATAACGCAGTATCATGTTACTTTAATGGTTGTGAAACTCAGATCACAGGTCAAAGGTCACTTCAATACTTCCTGTTGTTAATCTTCCACAATGTCAAAATAGGGATATAAACATTATCTGAATAGGTTCATAATGCAATGCCAATTGAAAGTTTATGCTGTGAGATTTGGCACGAGTCATAATGATCTACTGTTTAACAATGTGATATTCATCCCAAACAAATAAATTGTAGCCATTTGAGTTATTTTTATGCTTTAAACTTGGTGCCTTTATAAGCTCTATTGCTTGCTATTTTTGATCAATGTAAAAAATATTGGAGCTGGGGTCGTGACATGTAATGATGCACTTACGATTATTGTGGGATTGCAATAGCAGCACCTGTGTGGCCACAGAAAAAATCATATCGTCCTGTGGTGAAGCGTATATGTATCAGTGAGCCACTTGAAACAACCTGTGGCAGACCCCTGTATTAGCTATTAGGCTTCTCAAATGTCTCTGCTTTACATATCACTTCATGGTTAGTTTGATCTTTACCCTGCAAGGCTTGTCACTTACCCATCTGCCAAGTCAGCAGAAAGCGGTATTGAGTCCAAACCTACACATAATTTCACCTACTTTGCATGGTTTGTTGCAGTGGATAAAGTCAGTAAAATTACAGTATCTGTGTTTTCAGAGTCATTTAAATGTTCCAGTCTTTGTTAAAATGAAACATATTTCATTTATGCCATGCCAGCTTTAACCAACTTGACCTTATGGTGACACATGAACTTGGCAGGATAAGGGTCAACTTGTACACCTTTATGGAAAGTTCCTTTTATGCTTGCCTTCAGTGACTTACACCACACTTACTTTGTAAACATTTTTTCAAAGGAAAGTTAATCAGTCAAGTTTTGCGTATTCTGTATATTTTAAAATCCACTTTTGACATAAGCTGTTGACAGGCCCACTTCTAACTTGATTTTCAATGAAGTTTGAAGGAGCGAAAAATTACAAGTCGTTTTCTTTGCCCCCTTCCTCCATAGCCTGTGTCTCCCCCTTCAAAAGACCAGAACAAGACTGTTGAGGGCGGCATAGGGCGTCAAGAACCATTACCCCAACGACCACCAAGACCAAGTGGAAGAGGTGCTGGCAGGGGTGCGCCCCCTAGTGGCCCTGGTGAGGGTGGGATGCCAGAACCACGGAGGGGACCTCGATACCCGGACAGCAACCAAGTCTTTGTTGGAAATTTGCCCCAGGATATTAACGAAGACGAACTAAAAAATCATTTTATGGGTAAGTTAGTCTATTTGTCTTTTTTGTTTCTTTGTTTTGTGAGGATCAAAAACTCATTCTATAAACTTCATTCAGTATTGCCATCTTGGTTCAGAAATTATAGCCTCAGTGCTGTCAAACAAGCAATTTTAAAATTACTTGCTATGGGTAGTAGTTTCTGTACAGAATTTCTGCTTCCAGTCTTGTTTTCAAGAAAAGTTTGTAGGGCAAGAGAGATACTCTAGATTTTACCCATAGAGTACCATCTATGTTAGATATCATTTATTGGTATATTCAAGCATTGTACTCACGTATGCAAAAGTTTGCAAAGATGAAGTTTCTCTGTAATCTTTGAACAGTTCTTGTTTAAATTTTGCTGGAGCCGAGTAAGAGATGTCAAGGTCAAGGCAAATTTTCATGTACTTTTACTTCCCAAGACACAAGTAATTATGCATCCTTTCCAGTGCAGAACTGTCTCACTCTCCTGTACTGAATTGTCGTGACTTTTATTCTTTGTGCATTTCAGAGTATGGAAATGTTGTAGAAATGAGAATAAACACCAAAAGTGGCGGCGGAAAGGTGCCCAACTTTGGATTCATTGTCTTTGACGACCCATCGTCGGTACAGCGCATTCTTAGTGAGAAAGTAAGTAGCTGAGCAAACTACATCTTTGAAATTTGTTCATATCAACTTCTTATGTTTACCTTTGATACCTTCAGTGTGGTCGATTTGATTCCCATAGCAATGTTTTGCAAAGTACTTTATAGGTAAGACTGTTTCTGATCCTTGCTCTGCCAAAGTTTAGGATGTAGATTTTTTTCTTGTCATTGCCTGAATCACTTAAAGGTCTGCATGCCACAAAATACATAGAGATCAATAGGTACAGTCACAGAAAAATAACCCCAAAAAACCAAAAGAACAAAAAACAAAAAACAAGGACTGTCAGGGTAATGTCATATCTAAGTGGTCAATGAAGAGAAGAAAAAACAATTGCATCATAACGCAATGCCTGCTAAATGTAAAGCATGTGAAGCAATTGTTTTCCTGTCTCAACGCAAACTATGTGTTATAGACATTCCCTCTAACTATGTTGAAACCAGTATACCACAAAGCTTAAAGGAGATAATTGGTCATATGTGTTATGTAACATTCTTAAAAGAGTTGAGGTGTTTAAGTAGTCATTGATTAAAATGAGGGATAATAACAGAGGTGAAGGTGAACGACCTGGGGAAATGTTCTTGTTTAATGTTGCATAGCTGAGAAGAAATTCTCACACGGTGTCGCTCTTTTTCCTTGCAGCCAATTATGTTCCGTGGCGAGCATCGTTTGAACGTTGAAGAAAAAAAGGCCCGCGCTTCACGCAACGACAGCCGTGGAGGGAAGCCAGGAGACACCCGTCCCATGGGCACTGGACGTGGCATGGGGGGTCCCCAGGGTGGTGGAAGGGGTGGTGGTAGGGGAAGTGGGATAGGAGTTAACAAAGGGGGTGGCGGTGGGGGTGGTGGTGGTGGTAACAGATTTACTCCCCGTCGTTGATCCACACAATTAAAAATTCTGTAATGTATATTTGGTGCTTTCAATGATGTTATGCAATTCTGATAGTGGACTCATAACACATTTTTTATATATTATATACATATCTTTATTTTTGTTATATTCTGGATGCCTGCGTCAAAGCAAACTTTCTTGTGTGTTTTCTGTGTCTGATATCGAACACTAAATAGCGACAGTGAGACGTGGCAACTTTTGGGGACAGAAACAGATTGGTGATTTATATAGAATAGTGGTGTACTTGTGTAGCAAAATTATGTAGATATATTGCAGCACTCTCGCTGACTTTAGAAAAAAAATAATTCTAAAAAAATCATTTTTTTGTAAAAATTTAGCATTTGTATACTTAAAAAACTTGTCCATGTACAATTTCAGTGCAATTTTAGCTGCCATGTGTGTTTATTTTTGAAAGATGAAACACTTTGTGTTTTTCCACAATGAAAGTTTGCTTTTGGCAAGCATAGTACTCGGGGTTGGGTAAGAAAAAAATAAAGAAAAACACTTTAGTCTGCTATGTTGATTCACTATCAGAATTGCATACTTGGGCAATTGAGGAATTGCAGAAAAACATTCATGTACAACGTTCAAAATTGGTTTAAACAAACATCTGTGTTTTTCATTTACTCGTCTTAACATCAGTTTTGTCTTCAGTAAGAAAAAAAAGACCTTGCTGATTAATTTTTTTTTTGAATTTTTTGTGAGTCCTCTCTTTTTTCCTATCCGTGCCCCCCCCTCTTTTGATGAATGTATTTGTTGTAAATGTGTGACGTCCCTTGGGGAGAGATGGGAGGGGCTTGTCTCTGACACCAGAGCTGTGACATTGGCCATTTTGATGGTGTGATGCCTTACGGAGGGTACAGTTGATACAAGTGGACACTCCCTTGCAATGTTTCAAAACCTGTTATCACAATGACTAGTTTCTCATGTCACTGTAGTTCTCAGGTATATGCCAAAAATTATTCATTTCTTCACATGAGAAATGCGTGCGGTGAAAAACCTTTTTTGTTCTTTTTTTCCCCTTTTTTTTTTGCAAGGTTATGTGTAGGATTTTTGTTCTTAAAAGCTGTAAAAGTAATCTTAATGTATTTGAATATTGTAGACAATTTTGAAAAGAGCCTTTGCCACAACTTTATTAATGTAACTGTGACTTTAAAATAATAAATTCCCAACAGGAAAGACAATTTTCTTCCGAAGGTGTGATTTCTATTCGGACGTCAAGGTCAAAGGTGAATAGAAGCCATGTTTTGGTGCCTGGAGCTGGAAACAAACCATAACTCCCCCCATGTGTAAACTTTCTTGGTTCAGTCCATGAGAGTTTTCAGAGTGAACCACTTTGTTATAGGGGTGAAGTACTTCATTAGGAACAATATTAAGATATGCAACTTGTAAGTGTAACCTTTTAAACCGTCAAGTTTTCAGTTTCGTTGCATTTGGTTTTATGTTTGTTCTAGTTGAGTGTCCTGTGTCGAGGCGATTACTACGGCCCTGCGAGTGACCGCCTTCTTGCCACGACTTTTTACCTCTTTCCCTTGACCTTGAGGTATTCCTGTATTGACCTTGAGGTATTCCTGTATTGATATTTATGGGCTGAGGTCATACTATTTAAAAAAGGAATTAGGGGTATTGAAAAACACGCAAAACTTGGTTTTGCTCTTTAGTGTGTGTATTAAACCTGACAAAAATTTTTATGGCACATGACTTTGCCTCCCCCTGAGAATTATGGTTGAGCTTCATTGCCTCGTGTGATTGTGTCCCTGAACATTCAAATTTCTAGTATATGTGCCAACCTGAAATACGAGAAAAAAACTACCAAGAAAACTTACTTTTTTCCAAAATTACATTTTTACGCACATAGTATACTGGATATGCTCTGAATACGGTAATGCAACAATCGGAAGAGACGGTTTAACCAGAATGTACATTTCTTCTAAATTACAGAATGTGTATTTTTTATGCTAATTCTGACGTAGTTCAAATTCTGCTACTTGTTTTCTAAAAATGCTGTCTGTCTTAATTCTGTGTCAGTCTTGTTCTGTTGCCAAAACAAAAAAAACACAAGCGGGGGTCGCATTTGCAAAATGAACTCGCTGGCCTGGGTTTATTTCTTTCAAATGTGTCATCTCTTGTGAGATAGTGTTGTCTTATTTAGTTTAACACTCGTTCAACATCTTGCTCAGCTAAAATTTTCTTACTTCACTGTACTGTGGTAAGTTAAATATTGTCCATACCAGCTGTGGCTGCACTTTTTTTTTGAAAGAAAAATAAAAATTCCTAGAAATGCCTTGACGACATTACTTCAACTATGCGTTTCCTGTCTTCACTATCCAGTGAGAGTGTAGCAGGGTGGTGAATTTTGTTCCCAACTGCGTTCCAGAATTCTTGAAATTGGTTTCTAGGATAAAAGTTTAGAATTAAAAGGACACACAGTGTTATACATCACCAGTACGCCCAACTGATCATGTGATGGCAGTAAAAACCTACCCATGTGTATAGACGCTTATGAAAAACACTTTGCACGATTGTGCATATTGCTTTATTACATGCCTCAATGTGAGTGCAAATCAGTGCATTGATTTGAATGGGAACATCCGGGATGTTAGTGGGCCTGTGAACGATGTACTGACCGGTACCCATGGTTACCCGGTCCAGTGAAGCCGTTCGACGTTTTCGACATCAAAGTAGACGCGTAACGCTAGATGTAAAATATCCATGCGCGCACTGCTAGTTTGACTTTCATTAAAATCTGTATGATGCTGGTCGATAATGGTAAAATTGTTTGAAAACGCCCTGCATGTAACTAATTGTCATATAGCGTTAACTGTGAAGAGGCATGTAATAAAAATATTATTGCCTGAATACATGGGTTTCTGTGCCCTCGCAGCAGGAGACAATTTGCCCTCCTGGCGTCGGGCAAATTGTCACCTGCTCTCGGGCACATAAACCCATGTATTCAGGCAATAATATATATTATTTACACTGTGGTCCATTCTGATTATGGGCTTAAGCCATTTGGCATGCCATAATTTCCCTTTTACAGCAGGTTGTGATCACATTTGCTGAGCAGCTACATGTACTTTTCATCATGAATGACAAAACTATTGTGCAATATTACATTCAGAGATTTTGCATGAAAACTTAATATGGGAATCTGCAAGGGAAATTTTCCTCAAGTTGTCAATGTCACTATCATAAATGTCAGTGTAAAAGCTGAAAAAACGTGCTATGCACACAAAATCTACGAATGAATCTTACAAATCAAGAAATGTGGAAAAGAGTTACCTTGCAAGAGTTTTGATGAACAGTTCATGGCACCAAATTTTTTAAAGTGTGAATTTGTACATGCAGTTTACTGCAGTCATTGACAATTTTAAAACCCTGGTGATCACGTGAACCAGACGATGATTGCCTTTCAATTTCATAGTGCTTATCTCGACAAAAAGAGGAATTTTGTCTTTACATGCATTAAAAGAACTATAATACTTCACTAGCCTGGCCAAATTCCCTGTAAATATATTCACGCTCATGATTGATAACAATAGTGCTGATCGCAAATGATGTCATTTTTCTCTCATTAATATGCAAAAATAAATATTTGTATTCTCACCAAGAACAACAAAAATGAAACCTAATAGTCTTACTATGGATACTAGAAGTCACACTGATTTATGGCCTGGACCAACAGGCTGCAACAACTGCCATGCATGCAACAGTAAAATTTGTCCAATTTCAAGCAGCAGTGTCCGATGTCGCACGTGTGCAGCTATATTTAGTAACAAACGTGAAATTGCAATCAACACTATAGGTTTGGACCAAACCATGATAATGAAAGTGTTTATAAGAAACTACACCATGAAGGTCATTCAAATTGTAAGAAAATGTAAGTGACGTCAGCACTTTTATTTGAAAGAAATATTAGTAAGACATCTCTGACCCCCCGAATGGAGATATTACGCTTGACATGATCTCACATTCCCTGAAGTCAGAATTTTCATAATCCACGCACTGCCAATCGAAAAATATAGCAGAGAAGACAGAACAAGTGGACATTTATTCATTTTTGTATGAAATTCAAAATATGGTAGCAATAAAGGGCTTAGAAAATTTCCTTTTGTGCACCATTGAGCATAGGCTTTTCAACGAAAACACCAATCACTGGTCATAAATTTCAAATCTTCAATTAAAAATTCATGAGATTCTGAAATGAAGCAAAAAATGGGACAAAATACATGTGCTACTGAGCATGCCCATTCAGGTGAAACACAAGACTCTCCCCCACAAGCAATAAGACCGCACTGTATTTACAGTGCCAAATTGCAAGGTTAAATTTATTCAATATACAGCAAAAAACAGGATGTTTGGACAGTCTCATATACATTAACGTTTACTTTTTTGTACGTCTCCACAAGTTTGTAGATACATTGTAGATAAAAGAACCGACTCATTTGAATGAAATACTAATCAAGTAACTCTCCACTCCACTGTTTATCTTTGTGTGGTCTAGACAGATTGGCATCAGTACCTATACATTGTATTATGGTTTGTTTAGCAGAGTGCTGTCCTAATTAACTTCGGTCTCTACTATCAACACGATAACTAATTTAGCAATTCCCCTGTGTGTTCTATCCAGACACTCAAATGAATCTGTTCTTTTTATCTACAATGTTATCTACAAACTTGTGTGCCACGTAAAAAAAGTAAACGTAATGTATATGAGACTGTTCAACCATCCTGTTTTTTGCTGTATGATGTGGTAGACACCATTGTGTTGTGGTCTGAAAAGAATAACAAATACTGGGAGAACAAGAAGGGTTACTTTATAACCAACAGAAGTAATAACGAAAGGTGAAATTAGTGTTTCATAATAAAATAATAAAAATTGATGTATGCAAAATTTATGGTGTACATGTCATTAATATAAATAATTGATATATAGACTCGTGAGTCCACTGTTATTTCAATCTAAAGCAAAATGCTTCTTTCACACTTACTATTCAATTTTGGCTCCATCATGAGGAGTGGAGAAGATAAAATTGTGCATGGAGCTACTCTTTTACACATGCAATGTCTATGTTTGCTTCATTATCAGGTGATTGCCAATGAGAATGAACTCAAACCCCCTAAGTGAGACTTAATACTTGCATGTAGCCCCCTAACTCGTAATACAAAAGGACTTTTGCAAAAGAACTTTTTTCACATTCATGTTAAGCAGAACACTATATATTATAGCCCAAACATGGGACTATGTACCCTCAAGGCAAAAGACCATTTGCCCTCCTTTAATACATTGAGTAAATTGTCTCCTGCTTCAAGGGTACATAGTCCCATGTTTGGGCTATAAAGTTTTTATTACATGCCTCTCTTACATAATTTTCACTCCAAATTTTTGGGTTTACATACTAATGACAATTTTATGCTTTATTTCCATGTTAGACAAAATCTGTTGAAAAAATCAAATGATTATCATATCAAACGACACATTGATATATTTAAATAACTGTTATGCAGTTCGATTTTTTTAAAGTTTTTTATAAAAAACAGTAATTCCTGTGTAAAACATGTAATTTTATCATTTTAAATCCCGAAGTTGTCAAGGTGAAAATAGTTCCGGCTCACTTTTCAGTTCAATTATGACTATGCGGCAAGTGACGTCTTGGATGAGTTACCATTGAATCCTATGGAGCACGTGATGTTCAATATTCGTGGCATGTAATAACTGGAGTTTCAGCTTTCTGGCAATGGACAGACCTTCATTAGTATTGGTACTCAACCTGCTGCAAATTTTATTCCTTAATTTTGAAGACATCCACTAAAAGTAAAATAGTGCTTTTCATATGTGACATACATATAGTCTTCTTACTGTAAGGGAGCCATCATTATTTACAGCCTGGGGGGTTGGAGGAATTGCTTTAGAAACTCCAAAATTTCGAGTAACCCCCCCTGCCAACCATGACGTATTTGAGTAACCCCCCTCTCTGCTACAGAAATTTTGAGTGACCCCCCCCCCCCCAAAAAAAAATGGGAAAGTTAAATATCTATACAGTAAAATGGATTGCTGTTGGCGACAGGCCCTGTACAGACCCTGGATTATTAAAAGAGGTTCAATTGCTGTGACAGGGGCTGATGTACAGGTCTGTATCCAGTGCTCTGATTTTTTTACAGGAGGGCGAAGATGTGGTGTGAAAGCACCACAAGTGAGGGGGAGGTCGGGAGGGGTGTGTCCCTCCTAACCGTTGGTGCTTTTGAAAAAGAGAGATTAAATTGGTGTTATTTGGTGGCACTTGGGAGTATTTTTTCAGATTTTTTTCGTATAAAAAACTCAAAGGAACAGAAATTTGAGACAGTATTCCAAAACTTATACTCCAGTTCACTGATTTCAATCAAGAGTCTATTTTCATTTTCGCTCACGTGTCACACACGTGAGCATATGTCGCAGCGATGTCTGTCTGTCCGTCTGTCTGTCTGTGTGCTCAATATCTCAAAAACGGCTCATCAGATCAGAATCAAATCTGGTACATAGATTCAGTTTGCAAATGGCAAGAACTGATTAGTTTTTGGTGGGTGTGGCTTGCTTACTTTTTGCTCATTTGCATAATTAATGATTTTAGAAAAAACATATATATTGACAACGACTGCACACAATTTGATGAGATTCGCTACAAATGTTGATCACACCAAGATATATCAGCTTTGAAAGATATTAAGGGGTGAAGTGAAAGATAATTACTAATTTGCATGTTTAATGAAATTTCCTAATTAGGAGTATATATCTGGATTTACTCGATCAAAATTGACGAAACTTGGTATGCATATTGAAGATACTATGATTTAACCTTATTGAAAGTCATTAAGCATTTTACTTCATCCAAATCCTAATTTGCATATTTAATGACCTTTTGAAATTAAGGCTATATATTTGAAGTTACATGACCAAAATTGATGAAACTTGCTTTGTACATTAAAGATACTATGATAGAATATTATTAAATGTCATTAAGCATTTTTACATCAGCCAATTCCTTATTTGCATATTTAATGAACTTTCATAATCAGGGATATTTATCTGTATTGACAAGACCAAAGTTGACGAAACTTGCTATGTACATTAAAGATACTATGATACGACATTATTGAAAGTCATTAAGCATTTTTACTTCATCCAGCTCCTAATTTGCATATTTAATGAATTTTTGAAATTAGGGATATATATTTGAATTTACATGACCAAAATTGATGAAACTTGCTATGTACATTAAAGATACTATTATGTAGGCTAACATTATTGAAAGGCATTAAGCATTTTTGCTTCAGCCAATTCCTAATTTGTGTATTTAATGAACTTTCCTAATTAGGGATATATACTTGGATTTATTTGATCAAAATTGGCATAACATGCTATGTACATTGATGATTATACCAGGTTATATCAATATTGGAAGTCATTTCGCATTTAAGTTTTCATGTCAGCTAATTTATAGTTTGCATATCTAATGAGCTTTCAAAGTTTGGAATATATAGTTTGAAGGACTTGAACAAGGCAATTACACTTGCTATATAAAGTGGTGATACAATGACAGCAGTCAAAGAAATTAATATTTTTCAGCTAATTACATATTGAATACTTAATGACCTATAGAGTTAATCTGTGGTGAATTATGTTCATTATGTTGGCAAGAATATGAATATAATTTATAATGCTAATGAGACTGTGTGCAAGCTTGTTCAATGGAGAAACTGAACATTCCCAGAATAACCCTCAGTAAAACTTAATGGTAAATCAAATTGAACTTTGTTTCTGTGCACACCTATCTGGGACATGTAATATGGTTGTGATGGGTGTGACAACGAGGATATCGCAAGACAGAGACGTGCTTTTTGTGTAAGAGCAAACATGTTACTCAGACAATTTAAAGTATGTAGTCCGAATGTAAAGAAAGCATTATTTATGGCATATTGTAGCAATATTTACTGTTGTAATCTTTGGGGTGAACTTCAAGTTAAAAGATGAACAGCTTTAAAACTATGTATAACAACGTCTGGAGAAGACTTCTCGGTCTTCCTCCATTGTTGTAGTGCATCACTATGTTCGCAACAAACCATGTCATGTCTCTAGGTGAAGTTATTAGGAGTAATATGTACAGTTTTAAGTGTAGGCTTGAAAAGTCATCAAAGTGTTACTTGCTGCGATCTGTCATCAGATGAGTGACAAATGTATATTCTTTAAGCATTGGAGAAAGCAATGTGTATTTTTTGTAATTTTTTTTCCCTCTGTGTGTTATTTTTTTCAAATTGTAAACTTTTGGAGCAAAAGCATATATCCCAGGGACTGAGAGAATTTTTCAGGTGATTCTTTGTATTTTCCTTATATGGACATTTCATTCTGAAATAAGAACTATTATTATTATTATTATTATTATTATTATTATTATTTATGTTGATCATAATACTTTCAATGAAGTTGCAAACATGTGGCAAAGGTTCAAATTTACACATAACCGCAATATATAATGAAACACGTGAGCATTCTACAGTTCATATCTGGTTGAAAAAGAAAAAAATAGCGACAGACATACATTTATTCACATTTATTATTTATTATCATTTTCCTGCAATAAAAGATGGTTTGTTGTCAAGGCATTCCACTGGTTTTAAACTTTATAGAATCAGAATTAGCTTGCTTTACACATTTTCCCCTATCGGTAGCCTATACAAAGTAGAAATAGAAAGTAGACGATTCTCATGAATGATCAGGCAAGTATATCAATCTTTCATCAGGAAATACTGAAAATGTACTCAGTACTAGCCTCTAACATAAGGCTTGCCACGTCGAATAACTTCATTCTCGTCTGAAGATCACAATAACGTAAACACATGGTGTAATGAGATTTTAGTTTCTACTTGAAACACCTGTATTATGATATATATATATATATATATATATATATATATTATATATATATATATATATATATATATATTATATATATATATATATATATATATATATATATATATTATATGTGTGTGTGTGTGTGTGGGTGTGTGTGATGTGTGTGTGTGTGTACATATACCGGGTATGAACATACATATCTCAAGCATACATATTGCTGTTCTTTACTATTATTGTTGTATTAATTCATAACTTCACTAAATGCTTCAGTACATATCAACAAAATTGAGTAGCCCCCCCTTCTTGTTCTCCACTTTTGAGCAACCACCCCTTGGAGCTTTTGACTTTTTGAGTGACCCCCCCCCTTAGATTCCTCCGACCCCCCCCCCCCCCCCCCCCCCCCGGCCATAAATAATGACGGCTACCTAAAGGGACAGGTTTTTTATTTCTGAGCAAAGTGACTATATTAAACTCCGCACAACAAGGTAAACCACCACTAATGTGTGAACCAGGGATTGAGAACCGCCCCTTCAAGTTTTGGTAATTGTCCACTTTCTCCACAGCATAGTTTTTGCAAAGTTTATCACGATTAAATGTACCACTCAACTTTTTGTCTCATCAAAAAGTTATCCATCTTATGCAATGAGCACAGTTGTTTTGCGAAATCTAGCAAAATTTGTCTATTTTGCTGTGAAATTGCATTCAGAGAGAGTCATTGGTACCACAATTTTGTAAAGCTGTACAAAGAATTTTGAGAGTGCATCCATTTTGTTGGATTTCTTGATCAGTTATGGAACACTTTAAGGCTAGTGGTGTTACAGTATCAGTGTTCTTATTATTATTGTTGTTATGTAACAAATTGTGGTTCAGTCTGACGCCAACCTCCGAAAGCCCTAATTTCATGTATGAAATATTATCTCTTATCTTCACATCAAGTTTAATTCAGCGGCAGACAACAAAGCTGTTAATGCAAAAAGACGTTTGTGAGCAGTATTTACGACAAGTGGAAAGGTAAAACAGTATGATGATATGATCAATTTTTCGCTCATTAGCTCGGATGATATTTCTTTCTCTTGCTCTACATAGTTGATATTACGCAAAATGGCTGGGCAGGGAATATGATTGAATTGTTTTGGGAAGTTTGTCTGTGAGGAAGGGGAAAACATGACACAAAAAGGCAGTAGGTGACTTGCAGTGAGAAAAAAGCGTTTAGCTGTTTTGCTTGAACATTCCTAAGAGGAAGGGGGGGGGGGCCCTCATACTAGTCATAGGCAGGAGAGGACAATTTTCAAATTGTAGATGGAGGGCAGCCATGAACAGCTATCATTCTACCATGATTTTCCCATGCCTGGATTTTGTACTGCATTTGATAAAAAGACAACAAATGTTGAAAACAAATTAAAATGCCTATTTATTTTGTACTTTTCACCTGACACTCCATCTATAAATTACAATAAATTAAACGATCCAACTATCCAATCACACATTTGTTAGAAACAAACCTCACAACTTTCTATCGTATGTCTGATACTCAGTAACTTAAAACCTTGCCACTAGGTGGCAGACTTCTATTTCTCAGTTATCTCTGCATGAATGTGTTGCACTGGCCCTCAAACCTTTCCTGAGCATAGCTCTTAGAATTTTATTGGAAGACTACCTAGACACCATAGATATCGATTTTTTGCTGTACGCACACTTCATGTGTCCACACTGACAAGGTCTGCCATACATGCATAATATAACTCATCTAAGCAAAAAATCCAATCTCACATGTCAATCTATGATTACATCTTGAATCAATACATGCTTTAATTTTAAGATCGCCACACTGTTGTTATGTATGTTATCAGCTGGCGTGAATACCCTGAAAACTCACCAATAATTTTACTGTAAGTACCATTTTACCACTGCGGCTTACAAAACATCCACACATTAAATTTCAGCAGTCAATAAAATGTACATGCAAAAAAATCTGAGGATCTACCCACTTTTTTACCCTTTCCTCTTTTTGTCCAAAATCCATTTTGGAATTGTAGAACTACCGTTTTGTACTCTGCCACACAACAGCACTGCTAAGCAGCACTGTCAAGGTGTAATTCTAACATTTATTCACAGAATTAGAAACCATGTTCGTGAGTTTGACATAGGCACATATTATTATGTAAGAAAACATGACAAACTTTTCCATTGGCTTCAAAATCAATTAACAAAATCTTTTCCAGGGACGAACTTTGTGACAATATTCACACAAACACTGAGGAAGACAAGATATAATGGTGTACAAAATGTTGACTGCATCGGGCTGGATAAAAATATGAATCTTTATAAAATCATCTGAAGTTCCCTGATATCAAGTTCTAGGATAGAAATCATCACTGTTCTTCTGTTCCTCAAGTGTTGTCAGTCCTTTGACTCCCCTCTTCTCAAGTGTGAGAGCCCATTACATCATTGAATACAAAGAAATTAGGGCAACTTTGTCACTGAAAATTTGCGTATATCCATATATGGTCAAAAAGGCTTGTTAGCTATGTTTGCTTATTGAATGTTGGAAGTGCACTGCAGTTTTGAGGGCACACTTTTTTTGGTTGATCTCAAAGTAAAATCACTGATTGGCTATTCTGAATAAAAGTGAAAGAGTTCCTTTGATCCTGCATATGTTTGCATTGTACAGATCATTTTTCCAACACTCGACAAAGAAAAATCAATTTGTTGAATAAAAATAATATATACTTCTGTTGTAAATCTAATGTACATTTTGATATTCTAAAACTTTAAGATAGAGAAGTTTGTGTTAAACTACGTAAATTTTGTAGGCAAATGAAAAATTTTATTTTTCAAGGTGATGTACTAAAACAAGCAAACTATTGGGGATAAACATTTTTAATTAATATTGTTACTCACTGCTGGAAATTTATGTTAAAATCAATTAGACCAAAAACAACATCACACATGTTTTGGGATTTTTGTTTTGGTGCAAATAACACCAATTTGAACATTCCTCATTTTGCCTTAATTGCCTGATTTTTTCCACTAACAAATGGATTTAATTTTAATTTGTACATTTGTTAAAAAAAACCCTTAATGAAATGACTAATAAAATGAAACGAAACTTCACATTTTCTATATTGATTTACATGTTGGGGAATCTTTCTCTTGTTCTGTATACTTCCAGATGTTTGACAGCTGCCATCATTTTGAATGGTACCCTCTAGGGAATATTGCTTCATTTGTACTACCCCCTCTTCACATGAATTCTGAAGGTTCGTATTTGGAAAGGTTGCAGTTCAACATCCAGGCTGTCGTTGAGTGCTTCATAGTTAGAACCTAGGAAAACAAAATACAACATATTATGAGGTTTTATCGTGAAAATACCGCAAAGGATGCACAGGGACATTGGCAAAGCGCATCAACCAACACAAAGCAGAGGGCAATGCGCTGTATTTCCTGATAACCTTATTATTACATATCTAACATTCGCGACATGGGTGTCATCAATTGGACCATTTTCGCGCAACATCAACAATTTTTCTTCCGATTTATAGCGCAATTGCCTAACTCTAACTTGCACGTGCTTCTGGATAGCCTGGGCACTACACGTACAGAGTGCAAGACATTGGTCCCTTGAAACTGTTCAACGGTGAAGGCACAGATGTACTCGCAGAATGCACTGCACATCATCAAATGGGAGCGAGGGAGCCTGGAAATGGTAAATGCCATGGCACGGGCATTCCATACATTTTTTTAGCACATGCAGCATTCTATTGCTCTCGATGGTAGATGTATAATACTACAGTAAATGTTAAGGAACAGGCATTCCATACAGCTTTTTTAGCACACACAAAATTCCTCGTCATATACTAAGGAGGTGAGGCCTTAAATATAGCACCTATAAAAAATAATACGACGAAATAAACATTTTATGATATTTCTTATCTCCAAAAACTACATGAAATGCTTGAACTTTTGTTGCAAAAGTTGTTGATATCGCCAACTTGTCAAGACTACTTACTTTGCTGAATATTATGTTACCATTGTCATGCAAATAAATTGTAATATTGTAAAGCAACTAAAATTTTCATAAAATATGTAGGAATTAGAACTGCTACGTTCAAATGATATCAGAGTGATTATGGTCACTTGCAATTTTGTCATTTATATGATGATAAGCTGAGCCACACAAGGTCAAGTTCAGCGCTCTGCACCTTCAGATTAACTTCTCACATGGCAATGTTAAAATGTTAAATGATTGTTGTGATCTACCAGTACAGGGGTTTCACTAAGTTTTGAAACAGGGGGCCAAATGAAAATTATAGGCGGCCAAGCCGTACCAACGTCCAAGCATGAGGATGTTTGGATATGGCAGGCCCCCCCCCCCCCCCCCCCCCCCCCCCCCCCCCCATACACGGTTCCAAATTAGCTACAACTCGACAAAACGGTACATCAATCACACATGATAACTTTATTTAAAAAAGTATTTGCATTTTCAAACGATCAGAGACAACAGTATATAGCCTGAATCAAGGTGCCGCTACTTTCAAATCATGAATGACTGTTGTAAAAACGTTTCGTTTTATGTTGAAAGCATGGGTCCCTTCGGAAACCACACTCAAAAATGCATAGGAGATCATCTTTGACGCAAAGAGCATAGAAAATATCAATTCAGAGATGTATTTGGAACCATCGATGTTTGTTTTTTGAAAGAATTATTGTGGCTTTTGGTGCGCGAAATCCGTCTCGCATGTGTACAGTGGCTGGTAATTCAATTTCCCTACTTCCTGCATTGCCGTGTACAGTGTGAATGAAACCACAAACAACTGTGCTACAGCACGGTCTCTCCGGACCGTGGCTACAGCCTACCACTCAACGTCACAGTCTGCTAAAGTTTACACCTTCAATTTATTCTGTTTTGATATTTATATGCCCACAGAGTTGAAGCAAGTCAAACGTTTGGCTCTCAGTCATTAAAATCCAAGAACGAACGCGAACGTTGACTACATTGACAAGCAAGCCGTTAT
Organism: Ptychodera flava; assembly: GCF_041260155.1. Taxonomy (NCBI): domain Eukaryota; kingdom Metazoa; phylum Hemichordata; class Enteropneusta; family Ptychoderidae; genus Ptychodera; species Ptychodera flava. Next base: position 18,252,262 of record NC_091949.1, on the reverse strand, counting down.
CCGCGGCCACGGATAGCTGTGGGCGATTGCTGATGCATTCAGAGGAAACCTTTCCTGAGAGATATTCATAAAACGCCGCATAAGTATCAAAATGATCTGAGAAATTGCCATCGACTGTACCCTTCTTAATCAACCAACCCGTCTAACTGTTTCCATTTCTACCGAACTGAGTAACTTCAAGTTCAACTACGTATGGCCGACATTATGTTGCGTTACTGCACATGCTCAATGACCCCTAACCTCCAACCACCCTGTGTACGTTGTACAGATGGGTTCCGTGCTGTACCAGTATCGCACGATACACGAATGCGAACCAATGACCACAAAATTTTCACTGAAAACCTCGCGAAAACAAGTAATTCAGCATGAAGGATACAGATCGTTGTAAACTTTTACCGATATGCTGTATTTGTTACCAGCTATTCATTCCTGTAAGCGGCACAACAATTACATGATTTCAGGTAATTACAGGCGGCCGTGATCGCCTTACAGCCAGCCATATGGCCGGTGGCCGGCTTTTAACGAAACCCCTACCAGTATGTGTCCAGTGAAGCGGTGCGCCCTCCTGGTGTGGCTATGAACAGTCTGGGGCCATTTCACTCAGTTTAGTTTACTCACTGGAAAGATTTCTGATTATCAATTCATGATATTGCGTCATGGTCATTTACTTTGTTTTTTAGTATGAATTGACGATGGTACATGTTGTTTGCCACTGAAGTTAAGAGAGACATGGGCATAGAAATTCATCCTACCATCATCTTTTGTCTTTCTTGAATCCATTAAATCCCCATTTTGCTCCATAAATAATCTGTGCTGTAAAAAGCTATGGGGGTTTGGCTGAAATTTGATGGTGAAAGGATGAGTGACACAAGTGACTATTAGCTGCCTAAACTCTCCTTTTAGCACACAGTCATTTTTTAATGCCACTTCTGTGGATAAGTTTGTGTTACAAGGAAACACTGACGTGTAAATTAAGTGCTTTTTGAATGGAAATTCTATTCGCGTCTCTCTAAGATACAATCCCTCTATCCACCGGTCTGGAAAGGCCTATTGTAAAAGGTGTCAATCACCTAGACCGCACAGCCAAAGCGCAACACGGTCATGTGATACCAGTGTTCTCTGCATCTATCTACGGCACCGAGACAGAAATAACCGTATCCTGAAACTGGGGTGTTTTTTTTGTGATCCTTCTCCCATCGTAAATGATGATAGTGAGCAATAATTTCTGGGGTTGATCACTTCGAGTGTGTTGACAAAGCACAAGCAACGGCTGGAATCACACCGGAAAATTTGTCCTCCCTTTCTCTTGCAATGCTACAAGTCAGTACCCCCAAATATGATCTAACGGTACATATGTTTTCTGTGTTATATTCTATGAAATCATGTCTGTTAACTGAGTAGAATAGGAAAGACAAACGCAGAAATGCGTGTAGTTTTAGTTTATAGCGTGAATATGGCAAACTCTTGACACATACGCTCAGGCACAGCTTTCAATGGTGCATAAATGTGGAAATATATCACTCAAAATTCTATATGTCGACCCCAAAAACAGGTTTGATAATGAACAACTCCGTTGTTGATGTTAATATTTGGCTGATTTTGCCCTGTCGTTATGATTTGGGCAACAGTCATGACACAAAAGTGCGTCGCCATTGTGTTTTCGATCGTGATCATAACCATAGACCCTCGAGAAAAACGGGACAGGCAACTGCGATAGAGAACAAAGGGTCTATGGGATTAGCAGCCTGCGATCTATCTTGGAATAATTAAGAGGTGTTAATGGGTCGGGGACGGAATGAAGCTGGACCCGATCGACTGCACAACGTCCGGTTCATAGACACGTGCATGCGGGTATACGGTAATAATGTTTTCAGATTACAAGTTATTTCGGATTACCCGCAAGTCCATTTTTAGAAATAAAAGTGTTACAACTATTTTGAGAAGAATTCGTCAAAATGGTTTTAAAGTACTTTTTACATATTGGTAGCGAGATTCGATGCAACTAGAAGTCTGCAGGGAGTCAGTATGTTGCTGTATAGTGACAAAGTTTTGAATAGAAATCCGAAACACATACCGCTGCAGTTCCAGACTTAACAGCAGTTGACATCACAGAGTTGTTTACATTCCACAATCGTCCGTGTATCTCCGAATTTTCCCTCGTTTTTGCAGTTTTTTAACCGTCGGAATATTTTCTGTGCGAGGAGTGCTCCATGATTCGGTAAAGTATGTATGTTAACTACTGAAATGTTGTTGTTTGAAAACTGTCAACGGCCAAATTTACGAGGACAGCGTTCAGCTTTGTGTAAATGCATGTCTACCTTACCGCTTCGGACTCCATCAACCGATGGCTAGTCCCGATTTATCGCGAAGTTTCTCCTGACAGCGAAAGTCAGTGTTACAAATGTATTTTCTAGTACTTTGCAGATGTAAACATGTGTAGCTTATCCGAACTTTGGTGTTTCTTTAGGCTAAAACAGTACCAAAATGTTAGAGGTTGTGTATTTGAGCTCCGATGGAGTAGTCATTTTTTGTTCCCTGATTTTCGTCAAATGTTGCGTGACAGATGAAATAAGGTCAGATTTTCATTTCGCAGGACTGGGGAAGTGTAAAGCTGTCTAACTTGTAAATGTTTGTTGTTATAGGAGATTTTTATGGTAGGGAATGTAAACTTATATTGTCGATACCTAGCAAGAGTTTTCTGCAGCGTCTATGGCTAAATGTACACTGTTTTATTGTCTGTTTTTTCCCCGTTGGCTTCGGCTAGAAACCAAAATGTGATCTTCATCGTTACCAGAACATTCACCATGACTAGTATCAAAAAACCCCTCAAAATTATCTGTGTCATTACTCGGAACGTGCCATGCAAGAGCAAACTGTACATATTCAGAACGTCAGTTTGATCGTTAATGAGATTCAGTGATAAGTACGACGTATTGTTGTCGGGGACCGCTTGGCAAATAAACTTAATATATTCCAAGATAGATCGCACAAAGAAACAACAGCAGTTGCCTGTCCCGTTTTTCTCGAGGGTCTATGTCATATGCAACCATAATGTGTCGTTCCCTTTCAAGCTTTATCTAGAGGGGCAACGTTACCCATTTAATGAAAAGTAAATTGTTGAGTGTTTCTAAAGGGAACAAGTTGTAATGTTTTTGTGATATTCTGAAAATAACCCACAAACGTCATGTTTTGAATGATCTCATTGAGGCTGTCATAGGATCGTGGGGTAGCAGCATTGATATAACGGCCCGTTGGACATTGTCAGTGTCCTTTGTTAAGGTGTGAATAGTTTGTTTGTTCATATCACGGAGTGTAACAGACAAACCATCCGCGTTTCCGGACTGTGGATAGAGGGACTGTTCGCGTCTCTCTAAGATACTAACCCATCTTCCTGTCTGAGCCATTCACTATGTCCCAGTGCAGTCTTTTCACATCCTTCTGGAACTGATTGGCTCCTAAATTCACTTCCTCCGCCATGGTGATTTCAAATGGAGCAAACAGACCCTTGAAACAAGTAAATAAGAAAGACGTCATTTTCTCAAATACCATCATCCCATTTATTTACTTTTTGACCTGTTCACCTCGATTTCAAGTAAACAGGTCCACACTCACCTTTGGTAACAATTAGCTTTGGTCAAACCATTGTTGTGAAAAGGTTAAGTCGGACATAACTTTGAAACTTTGTAGTTTCAGTAGTATTACAATATAATTGATATTGATACTGAAAGTGTACTTAATATATTGTTCTTTCAGATGTCTTCATAGTGTGTTCAAAGAGAGTGCTGACATATAACATGGCTGCCTCATAACTCAGATTTGTGCACTCATATCTTAACAACGTAAACAAAACTGTGTATTACTTTTCTTTCATTCTACTACTGTCCTTAGTTGAAGTGTGCTGTTGACTGACCGATAGACCGACAGATAGACAGACCAGTATGGTCAAAATCAGCCACAAGGGGCTAAAATAGTGACTCTCATTATCAAAACCTTTACCAACCTGCAAAGACACAGTGACAGGTTTTGACATGTTGGCGTCCTCTCCTTTCTCGTACTGATGTTCCAATCTCAACAAATGCATGTTGTTTTCCAAGTGTTCCAGAGTCAGCAGATGGACATTGGCTGGAAGTTCATGTTTCAATGCTGAATACTGTGAATAGAATGTAATATACCTTGAAGAGCTGTAATTCATGATTTTGCTCAGATCTGTGTCCACTTACCTCTTGTGTCAGATATGCTTCTGTCTAAATATGGGTGTAAACTCATTACAAGCGTAGACTAGCTGGATAAAACAGCTTACTCAATTTCTAGAACTACTACCACACCATCACCACTTGCTAATAGCAATTTCGGAACTTCTTGAAACTGTTCACTCCCGGTACTTCTTTTCTCCGACTACAAATGTTACCGGCCACTGAGAATCAGTGACTGTTTTCGCAAAGTTATCTTCAAACTATTGTACCATAAAATTCAAAATTGTAGCCCCCGCTAGCATATTACTTTCAAATATTTTTTTAAAATAATGTTACATATGTTTTGTCCACTATATAAGCAATATTTGGACCTAGCACATTACTTTCAAAAATTTTTCAACTCGATGCATGGAAATGCATATCACAAAAAAAAAAAATGTTACATATGTTTTGTCCACTATATAAGCAATATTTGAACTTAAAAAAATTGTGTCAGGTTGAAAGGTTTTCCAACGGTGTGATATTCCAGTAAGGGATTATATGCCTATGATAATAAACTCAAACTTGGAAAATGGACTAAGAATTAATTGTATACTAAACAATTCATGGTTTCAGGGCGCTCTCTGCTATGGTCCCCTCCTTTGGGGAAATATCAGAAAGAGCAACCTCAAACAACAAATCTTTTAGAATAACTTCAACATACCTTAGTGTTAAACTTTTTACTCCAGTCTGACACCATTGGTGTAAATGAAACCCATGGCGCCATGTACACTTTTTCTCCGAGATCACGATGCAAGGATGCAGACTTTTCTGGTGGTGCAACCAAGACGTACATCTTGCCGCGAGCGATCAGTCCATCACCGAACTGCCCAGGCTCATTCAGCGCTTCACCGACACCGTAGTGGTCATCCCAAAACATACGACGGTGCACCTACCAATCACAAAGCAGAGACTTGGTTAAATGTTAAATGTTAATCAGTGTATGACACATGAACTGCTTCCACATGACATGAAGTGTACCAGCAGAATAATAACACTTCCTAAAATCTTTGAATTGCACAAATTCTTCATCTCGTAGAAGTACCCACAGTTATTGAATTAAAGGGACATAAGCTGTAACTTGTGGCAAGTTTTTTAGTAGTCTGCTTCTGTATATCAACTACCATGTCTGACCCTAATCCGTTTGTCATGCTGAAATTTCGAGTATTCTTTTTGTCAACATAGCTTTTATGTGTGTAGTGATCATTGTTTATTGTTTACAATTGAATTCTAGTCCGGACTTGAATACAATTTTCAACAATAACAATGTAGATTATACTCATATAGGTTGTGTTGATATGCTAAATACTTGGCATTAAATTACAGTTTAGGGATTCAATACAGAAAGTGTAGGGAAATCACAAAACAAAGGTTCTGACAAAGTAGCAAAGATACAGCTTATGGAGCTTTAACCCTTTCACCACCATGGTTAGTCCCAAATCCATTGTTTTCTATTGTAAAGTTGGACCTGTACATAGGGAACTGGGGTTGAAAGGGTTAAGGTTTGATACATGAGCTGCATCTTCTTATATCCTAACACCCCCCCCCCCACCCCCCCCACCCCCCCCCCCCCCCCCCAATTTGTGCTGATATTTTAACCTGTGAATTTCTCTGTTACGTAGCATATACTGGAAGTATTTCATGGAAGGTAAGCTTTTAGCGATTCTCGATGTTTTACAGGTGATGTATATTTCTATGAAGTTCATCTCACTGTTGCCAATGTCTTAACATTTTTTCCTGTCTATTAACTACACTTGCTGAATTTAATCTTCTTCTTGTAACAATTGTGATTGAATGTGCCTTGGGGACAGATATTCAAACTCTCAAGTTTTTACAATTCTTCACTTGTAAAGGCTCATTTGAAACTCTTTGAGGAAGTGAAGTTTTCATAGTCTAGGTTTTGTGAACATAAACAATTAACCTTTGGCTACAGAGTCAACACAGGGATGGCAGACATTTTGAATTTCTAATACTGGTATATGCTCAGTAATTTGTTTATCTTGTAGCAAACTTTGCATGATGACCCCCAATTTTTACTCTTGTTTTGTTCTGAGAATGGGGTATTGTTCAGCAGAATTTTACATCTGAGTCGTTCAATTTTGAAGCGTGTACTGCCATATGGTTGAAACAAGATAGAAGTTCCCCTGTTAACTTATTTACCAACTTTGGTACATCATTCCAGCAAAGAACAACAGGTCTCACAGGACTTGGTAAATTTTGAGCTCAACTGTTTGATTAGATCTACTCAGGGCACTGAGGCTTAATATCACTTGCAGACAAGTGAAATATCAGAAATCATTGCACTTGTAATCAGGCAACATTATGGAAGTTATAAGTTTGTAAAAGACTAGCATTGCGGGAAAAATGAAAGTAGTGTGAATGGAGCAAAAGACAGAGAAACTCACCATCAATTCAAGGGATCCATTCATCATGCTGCTACCTCCCTGAGATCTGTCATTAAGTACCGTCAACTGAAGATTGGAATCCTGGAAAAAAATGGAAAATATCTCAGGATCATTGTTTGCAGGTTGACAGACAAACTTGTGACATGGAAACATCACTTTACGAACTCTTGCTACATATTGAACTTATTATCTTTTCTGTGAAGACAAGATGACACTGTGGTCATGTTTACTGATTGATCAGTAAAATTTCCTGAAGTGAATGAAATTTTTCATGGCCATTCAGGCACAAGATGACGAGCCAGGTAACCGTGAACATCACTACAGAAGACATCAACAGGGATTCTCTTTACTTACCAGTAACCATAATAGTGTACATAGCTAGAGACCACATGGACAACCTTGAAAGGCCATGAACTACAACTTTTTGCATTATTTTCAAGATTTCCTTTTCACAACAATAAATCACGTTTCACGTTATAAAGCATCAAAGCTATTGCCTGTAACTTTGGTCAGTTGACTTTTGTTGTGGTTTGAAAGTTTGCACAAAAACTCGGACGCCTCACAAACGGACATACATACATACATACATACATACATACATACATGTACATACATACATACATACATACATACATATTACATACATACATACAGACTGACGACGGATGCCGGACAGATACCAATCCCAATAGCTACTATAGACTATAGTCTATAGTAGCTAAAAACTTGGGAAATATTACCATTGAGTGATCAGTTACCTTGATAAATATTCTGCTGTTGACAGGATAGTAGTTTCCAGCAACAGGCTCAGTGTCGTTGTACTGCCAAGTGTCTCTGTGGTTTCGGCTGGGCAAAGAAACAAAATATACAATTACACTTTTGTACTATCATAGTAACTTCTACCTACTGAAATATTCCCTTCATGGTGTTCTTGATGCACCAAGTTTCAACTTTTTTTGGATTGAAGTATATGGAACTTCAGTCTTCTTCAGTGGCAACTTTATCTTGTAGACCATCATGACCTAGCCGATTCGCAAAGTTTTGTAGGCCTTGGTTTGGACTATAGGTATTTGAAACGTTGTCTAGATAAGCTATCCGTGCAGCTGCGATGCCCAGCATTTTGTGATATTGGCACAATATGCTAGGTCAGTGGTATCACTGACCGGGCACTGTGGCCACACAGATAGCTTATCTGGGCAACATTTCAAGTACCTGTGGTTTGGATTACATGTCACAGTTTACATCAAATGGTAAACTCCATCAACCTATTGTCCAATTGAAAATGTATCGTATTTCAGGCCATTGTACCTGAAGTGGCTGAAAGCTGACAAAATTTTGTTTAAAGTTAGATTTATTTCAGTTTGTATGTCCTAATGACAACGCTGGTGGTCATTTATGATATGTGAGGGTACAATTATACTTACACTCTTGTCAGAATTTGCCGACCATTGGCATCGGTGTAGAAAGTTTTGTTTGTTGCCAGTTTGGTGTCAAATCTGCAGATAATTTCTTTACCAAGGCCATCCCTGTGGATTCATGAAATAACAAACTTTTATTAAGAGCACTAAATAAAATACTAACAATAACAATGAAATCTCTTTGATGATTGCGTGTATGATCAGAGTGCAACAACAATGCTGACCGAGTTGAGAAGTTGATGGGATGAAGTGTGTGATTTACAAAAAGTTGACAAAAAACTTCACGATTCAAGGCAGAAATGGACAACGGAAAGCAAAAACATCACTTAACAACATGTCTTGAATCTTATTTGAAGATAATCTGACCAAACTTTCCCCACAGTTTATTTGTCATATCCATCAAATACTGACCTTAATGAAGAATAATAGATTTAAATTGTTATTGCAAATCTTGGATCCCTCAGTAGATTGATAAACAGATGATTGTTCCTCTAGACTGAGTCAGACACTGGTAAAAAACCTAGTATCGGTCAACAGTAGGTTTTATAAATTTTCTGATATATGTGCGGGAGAATTAATAAGACCTTACTTGAATGGAATTGGTCCAACGGTCCATTCAAACTCTGCGTGTCGTTGACCTTTAAACAATCTGATGACCTGGCTGACCCAAGGAGTATATTGTTGTTGAATCTCTTGTACCAAATCTCCCTGCAATAAGAATTAAAAACATTATATCATTGCACTCTATGCTAGAAATAAATGGAAAAGAATAGATTTCTCATCTTGTGATTGGTGGTAGACCAGGTGTACTTGTTGGTATTAAAAGTATACCAATTTAGAAATTGACTTGGTGGGCAAGGTATTCATCATTGATTGGTCACTGATGAGTGTTCACCTGGTGTATATACATAATCTGATCCAAATTGGCCAAACCACTAGATAACTGAATACTATTGCAATGACATACATATGAGGGTTAGGACCAAGTGGTATTTCCTAAAAACAGCAAACGTATAACCTAACAACATTTAAGTTTCTTTATCTTCTTGGAAACTTGTGCATTATTGTTTTGACAAAGTCCTTCCATGCTTTCATCCCAGCCATGCTTCTGAAATCCTCATGAAACTCCAAGACTTCAACATTCTGGCAATTTGCAGAATCCAATGGTAATCTGAATCACTGGACAATGTGACACATATGATCATTAGCCAATCAGACTTGCCCTTGCGTAAGTTGTAACAGTGTATACTGACCTGAACAATGTGCATTTGTACTGAATCTTTGAAAAGCGGGAAAGCATCAGTCTGATTTGGACGGAATATGTATGCCCCTGAAGGCTGGTTGTCTTTGTTGTTACCGCTGCTACTGTTGTACCAGAAGAATGACTGGCTAACTGGCAAGATTTTGCGAGATTCCAGATCCGTTATGGACTTCAACAATCCAGTTGTACCATCAAAACTTAGACTCATATACTACAGTGGAAAGACACAAAGTTTTGTGGTGAGTACTTCTGCTCTAAAGGGTCAAAGTTCACAGCTGTAAGATTAATATTCAATGAACTTGCAGTATCACCTACCTACCAGAAATTTACATTGATTTGATTATTTGGAGTCATCTTTGACAGAAAACAGGAGTTGAAAATGATTCAAGCTGGTCAGAAGAGTACTAAAGGTTTTCACATCTTTTACCCTGAAATTACAGTACAATCCTATCATTTTAACCCTACGAGTGCTGTAATTTTTCCAACCAAAATTTCAGTGTAACATTTTACCAATCTTTATGAATTTTTCTCTAATTTTTTGATAATTTTGGACCAAATGGACATAACATTTCAATGGCTACAATGTTTGACCAAAATTTTGGGAAAAATCTGAAAAATTTTTTCTAGGTCTGAAAAAAGTTGCTGGCTATGTCATATTCTATAAAGGCAAGAAAAGTTGACTTTTGCACTCAAAGGGGTTAACCCTGATCATGCCAGACAGTAAAAAGTGGCATTGAACCAAATCTTCATTTATCATACATGCTATGCCTGTATTGCCATTCTCCTATTGTTTAGACGGTACTAGTATGAACCCGTATTTTAACTAGTGAAAATACAAATTATATTTTCACTGTAACCAAACTACTTCCAGCTACGCGTACGCGTGACCTTCGCTGGGGTGTTCACATACATGTAAAACTGCTGAGCGAATAGACTTGTGACACTCCGAAACGTCATTGTGAATGTGATTATGGTCAAAATTTTGTTGTTTGCAGTCAGTTCATGGGCATTGCACTTAGGTACAAGTACAGTTGTACAAAAAACATACAAACGAACGCATTGAAAATGTGTATGTTTTGCCGACCCGACACCTGTCATCGTTTACGTCCAGTCCCATACGGTGTGGTATTTTCATGTCGTTTACTCTGCGCTGCTGAAGATTACGATCTCGGTTGAGAGAACCGCTATATGAAAAGTTTCACGTTGACGAGTTTCAGTATCTGAGTGGGAATTACATCGTTACTGCCATAAATGAGCCACAAAAATCCAACCGCACTGAAAATACTCTAGACAGACGATGTGCATATATTATATTCCCGATTTTTACAGGTCTGTCAGTGAGATTCACAGGTCATGATTGTGCCCGGTGGCACCGGTGTGGGTTTCGGAGACAATGTAAGATACAAGGGAAAGTAAAACTTTCGTTTACGTTGTCGTGAAAGAAAATTAGTTCTATTTAGGCAAGCCAGTAAGGAAAATATACGAGCAGACGATAAAAATACCTTTGAAATGTTTTATTCGTACAGCAACAAAATCACGAACGAGTTACGACGCTACAGCTTACAGTGTACTCACTTCACGTTTTCCCTAATCCGCTCACAAATTCCTTTCTAAGATGGTAAATTCGGCATAATTGACGACTGAGGACATGTATCATTCTTGGAGATAAACTGACTGGTACGGCTATTATATCCACTGTGCATTCATAGATGTCGCAGAGCTGCTAGCTTCGTGCTGATCAGCTGCTCGATCGAGTTTGAAATCGAACGTTGGCGCGGCGCGAGTATTTTGACCCGATTTTGGCGGCCTCATAACTTTCGCGAAGGGATGAGTGTATGTTTCAAAACACGAAAACATACTCATTTTACACACTCCAGCCTATTTTTTACTTCCACCGCCATTTCAAGCTAAAAATCAAAGTGAGACTTGAGTGGACACCGTGGGTCATCAGTATGTATTAGGGAGATGGTGCAGTGGCAAAGAATGTGAAATTTTTAGAAGAGTACTTTCAGAACGTGCTTTGGAATTAACCAAACTTACTAAACTTTTACCATAGTTATGCTATAGGGTAACAAGTCATTGACAATGACATAGTCCCCACTTGTAATAGGAGTATTAGTCTTGATGGGGCAGGGAAATGAGGTCATTAAGAAGTATCACTGGAGTGTATATGTTCAGATCTATGGACACATAGGTCTATGTCATTGTTCCCAATTTGAAACAAGAGGCATGTCTAAGTTATGGTTCTAAATCGGGAAAAAAGATCAGACCTCTAGCTGTATTGGCCAGCCAAGAAATACATATGTGCATAATAAATGAGGTACAAGATGTGACATCTTAAGGTCTATTATCCTATCAAAATTGAAGCGTAAAGAACTTGTGGTTACTGAGTTATGCATATATATGCATATTCAAGGTCAAAGGTCATCAAGGTCATGTGACATTTTGAAAATAAAACATTGTATTGCTAATTAATCCATATATGCCAAAATTCAGACCTCTAGCTCTATTGGCTTGCCCTCAATTATATATTGGCATAATTAACGAGGTAAAGCATGTGTTGTCATAAGGTCTCCCATCCTACTTAATATAAAGGACATAGCACTTGTGGTTACTTATTTATTGACATAATCGTGTATTTTAGGTAAAGGTTATCGAGGTCACGTGACATTTTGTCAAAAAATTTCTATCCTATAGTCTATCCCTATATACTAAAAATCATATATTTACCTCTATTGGCTTGCTCAAAATTAGATATGCACATAATTAATGAGGTACAATATGTGGCATCATAAGGTGTCCCATCATACCATATATGAAGGGTGTAGCACTTGTGGTTCCTGAGTTATGGACAAATATGTATATTTGAGGTCAAAGGTCACCAAGGTCACGTGACATTTTGTCAAAAAAATGTATTGCTAAGTTATCCCTATATACCAAAAATCAGACCTCTAGCTCTATTGGCTCGCTCAAAATTAGATATGTGCATAATTAATAAGGAACAATATGTGGCGTCATAAGGTGTCCCATCATACCAAATATGAAGGGTGTAGCACTTGTGGTTACTGAGTTTTGGACAAACAAAGGTCACCAAGGTCACGTGACATTTTGTCAAAAAATTGTATTGCTAAGTTATCGCTATATACCAAAAATCAGACCTCTAGCTCTATTGGCTCGCTCAAAATTAGATATGTGCATAATTAATGAGGTACAATATGTGGCGTCATAAGGTGTCCCATCATACTAAATATGAAGAGTGTAGCACTTGTGGTTACTGAGTTATGCACAAATATGTATATTTGAGGTCAAAGGTAATTGAGGTCACGTGACATTTTGTCAAAAAAATTGCATTGCTAAGTTATCCGTACATACCAAAAATCAGACCTCTGGCTCTATCGGCTCGCTCAAAATTAGATATGCACATAATTAATGAGGAACAATATGTGGCGTCATAAGGTGTCCCATCATACCAAATATGAAGGGTGTAGCATTAGTGATTACTGAGTTATGGACAAATATGTATATTTGAGGTCAAAGGTCACCAAGGTCACATGACATTTTGTCAAAAAATTGTATTGCTAAATTATCCATATATACCAAAAATCAGACCTCTAGCTCTATTGGCTCGCTCAAAATTAGATATGACATACATAATTAATGAGGTACAATATGTGGCGTCATAGGGTGTCCCATCATACCATATATGAAAGGTTTAGCACTTGTGGTTACTGAGTTATGGACAAATATGTATATTCGAGGTCAAAGGTCACCAAGGTCACGTGACATTTTGTCAAAGCGTCTGAGATATCTGCGTGAACGGATGGACTCACATGGATGGACTAACGGACTGACATGACCCAATCTATGAGCCCCCTGGACTTTATCTGTAGGGACTAAAAACTGTGTCACTGCATCCTTTTTGCAATATGAATACGATGAGAAACTAAATTTTTATTTTTCTTGGCCTTATACATGGGAGTCTATGGACTGCCTTATACATGGGAGTCTATGGACTGCCTTATACATGGGAGTCTATGGAGGTGAAAACTAAAAAGTCCTCTAACACGGCCAAATTTGATCGCATTGTGAAACAAATCGACGTGCATCTGTATGAGGTAGAGTACTATCCTTGTACCAAGTTTGAACAAAATCGCTCCAGGCGTCTCTGAGATATCTGCGTGAACGGACGGACGGACGCACGGACATGACCAAACCTATAAGTCCCCCCGGACGGTGTCCGTGGGGACTAATTAAGTATGTGTACAGTCACATCAAATTTGGTTCAATATTTCTTGAGATATAGCCCTATGGCAAAAAAGTCATAAAATATGCAAATGAGCAATTAATTAATAAGCCACACCCACCAAAATCTAATCAGATCTAAGTCTCATCATGATAATACCAAATACCAAATTGCATGACATTGGACCTAAGGGTTCTTAAGTTATGAGTGGAACAAAATCTGTCTACGGACGGAACGGACAGACGGACGGACAGACGGACGGACGGACAGACGGACACACACACAGACATTGTGGCGACAAAGGACACCTTTGGTGCTTCGCACCACGGTGTCCAATAAGTCTTCTTCAAAGTGTGAAAATCTGTGTCGACATCTTAATATTTAAATTGTTCGCTTCAAAAGTGTGCCACAAACCCTCCTTTGAAGTGGAAGTGCCCAACAGCGGAATAATATCAAGAAGTGACACGGTTGTCATCACTCCTTAGCAACCAACTTTTTATTAGTACAGCGATGAGCAAGCAAGGTTGATTTCAATGGATTTCGTTGCTGATTTCGGAATGTCCGTAGGAAAAAAATCATAACCAAAGCATGCATGTATGATAAAGGGGTTATTACACGAAGTTTGGGCGATACCGCGTCATATTCGAGTGATGTTGTCCGCATTTTGACTCGTTGCTGCGCAACTCGTCAAAATACGGACACATCACTCGAATACGAGGCGGTATCGCCCAAACTTCGTGTAATAACCCCTAAGTATTTTCACTCACATGGCATGATATGTTATAGCTGGTTTTACCAATAGTCAGTAAAATCATGTTTACAGTATCTGTTGCCGGGCTTCAAATGTTCAAGGTTAGTCTTTATTAATATGCTATGCTTCACTGTTTTTAACCACCTTGACCTGATGGTGACTTATGAATTTGGCAGAATAAGGGTTTAGTGGTCTGGCTGAACCAATATGCTGGGAGATAGGGGTGAAACCATTTTAATATCAGGGATCAGAGTACTCAATTGGGATTTAAACATATCCCAGTATCAATGTTGATAGAAAATGAAGCAATTTCATTCTGTCATGTTGTAGAAATATGCACAATCCTGTTGGTTTATGCACATATTTTTTTATATTTTCCTTTTTCTATTTTGTATCAGATGAATTCAATTTGACGACAACTTTTGTAGCTTTAGTTATCATTGTTAACAATCATGAGACAGTTGCATAATGATGAACATTTGTACTGAATGCAGTTTGACAATACAAGATTCCGGATCGATTACCTCATTTTTGATGATTGTGTCTGCATTACTCTGCTGCCTTGGAGTGTACTGTGAGGGTTCAGAAGATCTCGATGCTGTAACCAAGTAAGAAAGAAGCCATAAAAAGGTTGAAATGCAATGAAAAATAATTTTGAAAAATTTCACGCAACATGATCCACCATTGCTAATCACAGATTTATTAACTTGTCTCATCACAGATGCAGGCAATCTGCCTGTACTGGTAACTGGCGATGCATATTTACATTTCACTCCAGTAAGAGAGCACCATCACTTATTGAGAAACTCCTGACATAGAATCAAAATAAAACTTTTATCACATATCTAGGGAGTTTGATGATGCATCATGGGAATAAAGTCTGCACTGAATATTGTCAAAATTGATTACTGATACTTACATGGATCATGGACAGGCTGGAAAACCAATTTGCCTGTAAACAAAACACATATACTGTCATTGTTTTGTTTATATCATTTCATTTATCCAGCATTACATAGTTTTAGGATATGAAGTCTACCCATTCCTCAGAGCTAAGTATCAGGTAAAAGCAGTGTTAAGTAAACTGTTCAGAATGGCAAACTGCTTGAGAAAAGGATTTAGACCCAAGTTTGCCTTTCTTTCAATTATGCATCAAGTAATTTGCTAACTAACACTGTCAGCTCCCCCACTTCTCTCTCTCTCTCTCTCTCTCTCTCTCTCTCTCTCTCTCTCTCTCTCTCTCTCTCTCTGACAATCAATAATACTTGTAAACTTTTCACAGTAGCTAAAGTGTTTCATAAATGTTCCAAAAGTCTTTACTTTTTTTTTAAACGCAATAATAGGAACAGTTATAAACTGTGTATGCTGCTTATTGTGGGCATGATGAATGCAAACAGCTTTTCAATGCAGAAGCACATTCAAAGGATGGTAAGCTCAAGACTCCAGCGTCGTCTTATGTCTTCAAGCAAGGCACTTTACTCATTGGTGAATTGGGTAGCAACTGCTCGGTACCTAATCCTGTACGTAGGCTTCTCACCATTGGATGATGCAGTAAACAGAGAGTATAAAAAAAAACGCACACACAAATCTCTGATTCAAGATACTTACTGTCAGCAGTGACCAAGTAAGTAGAGTATCCTAACGCTGGCGCCGACACAGGGAAGAAAAGTTCATGTGTGGCACTGCCACGGTTACCGCGCACACGCTTTGTCTCCTTGGTAACATCTAAAATCTGGAGGATAAATCATCCACATAAAAAAAAATATCTTCATTATCTGTTAATTATGAAGTAAGGCATAAAATATGCATGTTTCATCTCATACTTCTGAACCCCTTATCATAATGATGAATCAGTGTATGCATACTAATGAGAACCATTAAAGCCCCTGTAGCTATAACTTTTGAAATTTGTCGACCTGAAAAGGCTTTCTATTATTCTCTAGTTTTCTTGAAATTCTACAGATTTAAAGGATATAGTCTTTTACCACTGAAAAATTGGACCAGTACATTTAAATTTTAACCGTTATTTTGATTTCAGGCCATTTTTAAAAACAGGTAATAAAACGAAGAAAACACAGCATATGGTGTCCATGTGGAAAACACTCAGCATTATAGGCATAATATAGGACTAATCTGTTGTTTCTGTGAAGATTCCAATGCATAATGCACTGCATAGTGTGTTTTTGCTTTATTTGCATGAGGGCCCCATTTAACGTTTGGGCAAACATTTATTATTTATCTTCCTCAAAATTGCACATGCAGTCCCAGTGGACAGTTTATCGTACTTGTAAACATCCCTCAATGAGTACATTCCCATGAACTTGTTTTAGTTTGGAAGTAAAATCACAAAAATAATGCTAAAAGATACAGCTATTGGGCCTTTAATGTACATGCTATCCGTAACAGACTGGCAAAATGCATTCAGAGGAGGATTTTGAAAAGGTCAATGGCTGTGAAGGGATTTCAATTTTTCAAGTCACCTTGGCTTATTCTGCTCTCTCCTGAGTGACAGATGCACCATATCTAGATGAATCACATCAACACAGCTGCAACAAATGTATATTATGACACATGTTTTACCCTCAATCGCCTATGTACCTTAGATACAGTGTGTACCTTAGCCTGGGTCCCATATGACTGTTGAGTGCAGTTCTGACGACCACCTCCCTTTAAATGACAGAGTGCCAGTTCACCTAGTTAACCCTTTGAGTGCTGTTATTTCTCCCACCAAAATTTTAGTGCAAAATTTTACTAATTTTTATAAATTTTTCTGCAATTTTTTGATAATTTTGGACCAAATGGACATCACATTTCATTTGCTAGTACAGTTTTTTCGCAAAATTTTGGCAAAAATCAGAGAAAAATTGACTGGGGTTTATTTTATAATGGGGACAAAAATAGACTTTGGCCCTCAAACGTTTAAAACACACTTGGAAGGAAAAGACAGATGTCTCAACTGACCCAGTTTTTTGACTCTGTCTCTTCAGAACGTTTGACAGTGCACTGGTTTTTTGCCTGTAGCATAACTACTGCACATGTTTAATATGATCACTAATTAAAAACTTTGATCACTACATTGTTATGGTTACAATTAAGTAATAAACTGTAGGATGTATTTTCAAAGGAGGCACGACGAAGAAAATCCTGGCTATCAGGAATGGTACGCCAAAATAATGACCCCCTTGACCCTCTCAACCAGTTTCCCTTTATAGATGATCTCGCTGCCACAGAAAATAATGGCTTCAGGCGTTACTATGGCAGTGAAATGGTTATTGGAACATTTCAACTTACCTGCGTTGGTACAGTCTTGCCGTCAGGATCTGTCACTGTATACCGCAATAAATCCACAGGGACACGCACAAAACTGTTTGTACTACGAGCCAATGGATTGTACACTGTTACAGTGAACTATTGAGAAAACAAAGTTAGAAACCATTACTTTCTTGGACAAACTTGACTGAGAAATGTTCACTGAAACTAACATCTGGGAGAAATTTATTATAAACACTGCTGTATCATATGTTTGTGAAATAAGGTAGTGATGGCACAAGCCTAATTTTCAAGTTGACCTTTTAACTTTTACCTTTTGATGACCTTTCAACTGCAACTAACAAACAGATAAATTACATTTATGTACAGTGTTAATACATTTGATACTTACGGACTTTTGACTTTCAGTACTGCTGCATATACTGATATTTAGATAGTGACAAAACTCGGATGTTGGGGGCATCGTCTTCTGATCTTTGGACATGATGGAAGACAGGGAATCTGACACTAAATTCTAAAGACAAAACAGGGAATTTGAATGGCATAACATATGCTTGTAGTTACGAGGTGCGTGCACTTTTGCAGAGATGAAGTTGCTGACGATGATGCATATATGTATACTGCTGTTATTCCTGTTCAAGGGCCTGCTGTTGACCAATCACTGAACAATATTGCTGACTTTATCACATCATGTGGTACCATTGGACCAATCACAGAAGGCTATTTGCAGAGAGGTTCCATTGTCAAAACCAAGACATCACAGAAGAAATCTTACCTGACAATTCTGAATACCAATGGCCAGTCTCTTGGCATAATCGTTGGCCACGTGCTGCTTTTCTGTGCCACTGAAAATGAATTACAGTAAAATTCCAAAAAGCGCAAGTGATTTTTGAGGAATCGAATTTCTTAAAATAATCAAAATCCTTGGATGTGACTCTCTTCCCTTAATGTTCTTTTTCATTGGAAAGTGTTTTTTTAAGCTTTAAATTTATGAATCTACCATCAATACAGAAAGCGTAGCAAAGCAAAGTTGTGGACATTTATGATGGGACTGATTTTAAATTTTATCTGATGGATAAGCATGACAAATATGTCATAAGTTCCTCTTTGTTGTTCACAAATATGATCTACTATCATCATATATTGTTGAAGGCATTTTTGACTTCTCACCTGACAGCATCATGATGTTGTGCCACTCCCATTGCTTGCTCTAGAAAAGATACAGACAATAAACCAGTCGTTACTTGGTTTGTGTTTGGTTTCAGTGCTTGATGAAACAGAAACCAGATTGTTCTTTCAAATGAGAGTATAACAGCATTTGACTTGGTCAAATACTGTGATTTCATGCAATGCTATCTTACAATATTGGCATAATGCACGACAAAATGCACCCCAAAAATACTTTTTGAACCCCAAAACACCATTTCCCAGACATCGTTTTTACAATATATCATTTTTATATACTATTATGATACCATGACTGATTGTCTTGTCATTTTTGAAAATTGAGCAGACAATCAATTTTCCAGAACTTTTCATAACTCAGTTTCATTTCCAAGGACTTTTCCAGGATTTTAAAGGTTTTAAAATTCCAAGACACTCCAGCAGCATTCCTACTCTTAATGAAATTGGGTTACTGGATAAAGCAACTGTGAGCTGGCTGTGGTAATGCCTTTTCTGCAAATTACTTGTGACAACTTTCATCATGTTCACAGATTGATATACAATGTACTTGTACTTACTGAGTGTCATTGACTCTGAAGCAGCATTTTTTGTTTGAAGACCTGACAACACATCCAGCTGTTTACAAACCTGCAAACAATCATGATATCATAAATTTTTTTCAATTCTTTTAAAATTACAGATGCGTAACTACACTTTTAGCAATTCAAACTCTGAATAGTCTTTGGAATAATGATAGATTTCATTTATTAAACAGCTTTCCAGAATAAAAGCATGACGTATATGATGAGAGAGTTCTTCTCAAGACTGCTGGCCAAGACAATTACAGTAGGATTGGATTTCACTGACAAGGACAATCTTAGTATGAGGGTTTTATCAAGCTTGACCCTTTGAGTGCTGTATTTTTCCACCAAAATTTTAGTGCAACATTTTACCGATGTTTATGAACTTTTCTGTAATTTTTTGATAATTTTGGACCGAATGAGAACAACATTTCATTGGCCACAGTTTTTTATCAAAATTTAGGCAAAAACCTGACAAAAATTGACTGAGCTTTATTTTTATAAGGGCGACAAAAATGACTTCGGCGCTCAAAGGGTAAAAGCAAGTCGCTTGAAGTCAACATACTAGTATTGTGTACCTTGACTATCTCATTATCAGTTTAGCAATTAACAGGATTCCTTGAAACTTTAATTATTGAATGATCCACTTCAGGATAAAAAGCATACACAGTGTTCTGCCGACTCAGTACCCCTGAATTGTCAATCATATCAGTGAACTGGGACATCCTATCTTTCTACGTCTATAATGACCAACTGACCATGTGTGCTTACCTGGAGGAAATTGTTGGTCTGCCTGACGTAGCCTTTGATGGCTGGACGGCTTGTGAAGTAGCCAGTCCAGAAGCTGTGTGGTGCATTAGCATAGGGAAAGAAATCATCTTGCTTTGTTGTCCACTTGACACCGGCTTTGTTGAGGGCGTAGGTGTAACAAGATGGCGTGGAATACAAAACATGTACGCCTGAAGTTTCTTCCTGTTGAAAGACAAGGTGCAGGTTTTCGTTGTTATTATTATTCATCTGATTACTGTCATTGTTATTTTTGAAATAGAGTATCAAGGGGCCTACTCTGGAATGCAATACATGCCAAGAGATCACATGGTGACAGTACCAACAAAACCAACATTTACAAATACCGGTATATATGGGTATACCACGTGTTTCTATGTGCATTTGAGGACATGATTCTGTTTGTACTGCCCATCTTTCAAAGTATGGGTTTCAAGCTTCATAAAATGGTAAAGGGGGAGGGAGGGAAGGAGGGAGGGAGGGAGAGAGAATGAGAGAGAGAGAGAGAGAGAGAGAGAGAGAGAGAGAGAGAGAGAGAGAGAGAGAGAGAGAGAGAGGGGAAAGGAGAGGAAAGGAGGGAAGGGAGGAGAGAAAGAAACAGAAGGGACGAAGGAAAGAGGAGGGCTTGGGTCAGGAAAGACAGATCTCTTCTATTAGAGGTATACTAACATACAGACAGAGAGGGCAGGGGAGAGTTTCAGCGGCAGTTAGAACTTAGAGAAAGCATATATACTTGACTTACTTGTGCATTTACATATTTAATTAGTTTATCCATGTTCTTGTACCACTCATTTGCATTTTCATACTGAAAGTCTGATCCCATGGTGAGGATAATGTGATTGGTTTTGAAATGACTTGCCTGGTAATGAATGTTGGAAGAAGAGTTATATTATCACAAATATTAACAGGAAGCAAATTATGATATCTTCTATTAAGACAACTTTTAAGTTACTGTAAGCAGCTCATCAAGTTGGTAGTATGTTTCACGTAGTAAACTTTAGACTTTGAAATTAATTAAAACTGTTGGGTCTAATTGCTTGGCATTGGGTCCCTTCAGGTTAACCAAATGAATTTTGTTCAAGTTGTTATGATATGAAAAACATTAATCATTTGAGAATACTTTTGCCGAACATCAGGTGAAAGGTTTCTTTAAAAATTCTATGCTACCAGCAATCCCATTTCTTGTAATTTTGTGAGTTGCAAGTCCTGAGGCACGATCTGACTAAGGTTAGGTTAAATTAAGTGATAATGTGATTTTGCTGTTATTATATTTGCTTCATTTATACACAAGTAAACACACTAAAGACAGTTCAGCAAATGCAACATCAAGCTCAAATCAATATTGTTTTTAAACTTACCTGGTCCTTAACAAACTTCAAGAATTTTTTCACTTTCTCATCAACATTCATATCAAATAAATTTGGATCGTCCTGTGACAGAGATCAAATGTTAATCACTGACGAGAAAATGTGTTTGAAAAATCACTTGGGCATTAACAAAGCATATGACAGTATACCAGAAATCAGTACAAACCAGTGAATATATAATCACACTAATAATGCTACCCTGTTTTTTAAGAATTGTTCCATTTTTTTCCCCTTTGTTATAAGTCACTGACGTCTCAATACTGACAAGACAAGAGAAGAGTACAAAATATCAAATATTTCTCATTGCACAAATGACAGCTGAAGGTTATATTCTGTGTACACATGTTAGATTCACAGGCAGCTTTTCTAAATATTTAAACATATTAAAATATTACTCAAGGGATGAGGAAATCCTTGGGGTCTGATGACATTCTCTATTGGCTGTCTTGTATTTCCACTTTTGTACTGAATAATCCGGTTTCTGTACGTGATTTTTGTGATACAAGAAATAGTCGAGCAGCTTGTACCACTGGATTTACTCACACCACAATTAACCTTTTCATCCAACTCAAATTCAGTTGATAATGATGGATGCGGGATTGTGAAAAAGTTAATTTTACAGCGAACAAAGACAGTTTGCAAATCAATAATGTACCTTGATGTCATTTATATGTATGTGTGTATGTAATAAAAGAAATGAAATGGCGTTTAGACTATGATGATGACTTTACTGAGGATTTGACACACCAGCATCACATGGAGATTTAATCATATGAGCTTTGACATGTTTATCATATTCAGAATGTCAGTCTTGCCCCTTAAGGTAGTATGCACCTCGGCAGAGAAAGACTTACTTTTGCTCAAACTTTCTAAATTAAACTTTCCCCCATTGTCTTTCAAAATCAAAAATCAAAATCAGGAGTCACCATACAAAGTTTTGTACTACAGAAACAAATTACCTAACATTTACCAATATTTGAAATTCAGAATGGCTGCCATCCCTATGTTTACTGTATGGAGAAATTTTCAATTTTTGATAAGCCAAGATGCTAAACATTTTTCTCACTCCAAGAGCTTTAAAATGAGCCCAAACAAGTGGTCGATCACAAAAAGTATTTAAAAATTTGAGAATCTGAATATCTGTCCCCGAGGCGTGTTCTACCTTAACCCTAATACCATTTTTGATCAATGCTTAAAGAGCCACTAACTGTATGTAATTACTATAATTTTTTTTCTGTTACAAAATAAAGTCTTCCACTTTATTACCCTGTTACTATGGTAATGATCACAGACATGGAAGATGCTTGTTTTACATGTTCTTGAATGGGACTGACAATTGTCTTGATAATGGTACCTCAAACGGGGCATCATCACAGAAAGCGTCAAAACAGAAACCGCCTGGAGGTCCGTACCCGTTGTAGAGGGCGCCATAGAACAGCTGGGCTTCCAAACCTAAACTGATAGAAGCCTGCCACACTTCCTCCATTCTTTTATCTTTCAATCTTTTCTGCTTATCATCATAGTCCAAACGACCAAAGAAGAAACCGTCATACGACATCTGAAACGATTAGAATACCTGTATTGGATCATCTGCGCAAAACTGATCAAAACAGAATCCCTCAGGAGCATCGTAATGGTGGAACAACGCTCCGTAAAATAAGTCAGCCACACTACCCAATGATGTACTCCCTTGCCATAGCTCTTCCATTGTTTTATCTTTTAATCGATTTTCTTTATCAGCGTAATCCAGCCGAGCGAAGTAAAAACCATCAAAACCCATCTGAAATAGACATGAATAACGTTAGCATAGTTCGGCGTTCCGGATATCATCGCCTTTTCTCAACACAACTAGCTGGCTTTATCCATTCAAGCAATTTCAATGTTTTTCATGACAAAAATGCTATCCAAAAAAGTTACAATGGAATTCATGCTCACGTCAATTCGTACTTATGGCACCAAATTCTATAATCTACCTAATTTTAATATCTTTAACGCCTAGTTGCTTTGACTTTCATGATAAATCATTTATTTATATTTCATATGTCAATGCCAAGTTATTGTTCAACAACACAGCATCTATACTTATGAAATATTTTGTTACTGTTTACATCTAAATTCTTGTCCGGACCAGAATTCACTCGTCAACAATAACAAAGCAGTTTCCACATGTACAGGCTGAGCTGACAAGCCAAATATCTCAACATTCTTTGGGGATTAGAACAAGAAACTGAAGTTGACATTAAAAACAGTGAAAAACATCAAAAGTTACAGTCTTTTAGGAAATATACTTTTCTATTTCTAGACTGTAAAATTAGAAAGCAGACATGTAACTTTTCTCTGCCAGTGCAGGAAAGTTTTACTTGAGTGCCAATACTACTTAACAACTACCAATTGATAAGTAAGAAAACATGACCCTTGACCCAGTGTGTGTCATCACAGAATAGAAATGGCAGTACATGTGTGGCTGTCACAAAAAGTGAACAGCAATTTGACAGCTTTTGTTGAAATTGGAGATAACCTTGACAGCTTGTCATCAAGAAGCTGGAGTTCTACAGCTGTGTAATAGAAATAAATGACACATAACATTTTCAAACTATCACAGCTTATGTTCCCATAATCCAGAGATACAGGTAGGGGAATCAATCCCAGGGATCCAGTTTGTTGGAGTCTGTAAGAGGATGATGAAGGTATGATAGCCTTTTATTTTCCATTGAAATTGTAATCTAGTAAGTAAATTTCCTGCCAAGACAATCTGACGCCTGAACCATGCCTTTAAGTTCAGATTTGGACTCCTTTACTTTTGAGAGAAACCCTTAAAAAAATATCATGTTTCTCAAAAGTTAGAATTTCCTCTCTCAAGTCCCCAGTACACTGGGAGTGTGAGAATGCTAGAATGCTATTGATTTGTTCATACACTCTATTATATGTTCCTGAGACAAACACTTATACAGGTAAGCCATTTACTCAGATGAGCGTTCTTATAAGTAAGGGATCATGTTAACTCAAGATTTCACTTCCGAATTCTAATTTTTTTGAGAGGGACCTTCCTCATTTACATGGAGGGTCCTACCTCTCATAAAATTGTGAGAGTTGAAATTTTCTGCCTGACATTCTTAAACAACACAGGGACTCACTCACCCATGGCAATTCTTGATATAAGCACAGTAGAAACAAGGTTTCAAACATACAGGCACGTCAATATAATATACATTTATGTTACATCTTTGCACCACCCCATGCAATTTGGTTTTGTCCTAGATCCTAGTATGTTAAATGAATGGTTTGGATCATGTAAAGGGAAATGTGGGGGTGGGGAAGGTTGACACATGTGGAAGTGTCCATTACCTGTGCAAACAAAGCAGCCTGTTCCTTGGAGTGGCCAAATGGATCGATGTGCCAGGCAACTCGTGGTCGTCCACATTCACCGAATGTGTCGTTCAAGAACTTCAAACCCAGGGTCATTTGATCAATGATGGCATTGTAGTGAGTTGAAGCTTCATCATTCATGCACCATCCACCATTGATGAACTCCAACCGACCTGTGAAATGTTGAAAGATATTTAGTCAGAATAATCTCCCCAACCCCTAAATCCTTGTGCTTGTATTCTATATTTTGAAATCGGCCTCAATACTGACATTTTGTCTCAGAGCTATACAGGGCATATTCAACAGATACTTCAAGCTGCATCCAGTATTCTTGATGTGGATTTTTAATTTATATATGCGACATGAAAATATGACGGACGAATATGACGACATGTAGTCCATCTTAGTAACTTAGCAGAATAATATTTTTGTCCGTGCACTCTCACCTTCCTCTACAAGCGTCTTGACAGTCTTCTTCATCTCATCACTCTGCTGACGCCACCAACGATAGAAAAATGCCATTTCTACGTAGATAAACCTCTTGTTAGGGTCATC
Source organism: Ptychodera flava (assembly GCF_041260155.1). Lineage (NCBI taxonomy): Eukaryota > Metazoa > Hemichordata > Enteropneusta > Ptychoderidae > Ptychodera > Ptychodera flava. The sequence goes on along the minus strand of NC_091949.1, from coordinate 18,226,863 downwards.
TCTCAACTGTGGGATGACAGAGTCTAGAATGTACTGTACACCAGCATGCTGAATGCTGTTATTGGCTGCAGAGAAAAATTCCACATTGATGCTGTTTAGTTACCTGGCCAACAAATGGGTCTCTTTATTTCACTTAACCACACAAACATGTTTAACAGAATTCTACCAATTCAAAATCTTTAGCGTGAAATAATTATCAGGTTATCATACATTTGTTTTGTTTTGTATAAGATGATGTATGTCAAAACTCTATTCCATAGCTAGAGCTGCCTGTTGAAAATCGAATGAAGACATAACAATGCTTCCTACAAAATCAAATCAGCAACTTTTTTCTATATAATATTGTTAAATAAGTTGATACAAAGATAATACCTCGAACACAAATGATTGAGTTGCATCTGCATGCACTTTTACATAGTTTGCCTATGTACGAGCTGCATTACCTGCACTACAGTAAGTGTGCATACCCAGATTTTAACTGTTATACGAAGTAGTTTCATGTGTACCCTTTGTCAAAATAAAACGTTGGGATCGAAATTTCCCAGTGTTTAAGAGGCCCTCAAAGCGTCATCACATTGAAACCAAGAATTGAGTGACCAGAGATGGTCAGATGACCTAAGACACAGCTTGGTTTGTGTTTGCATTTGCAAGGCAGTACAATGTCCATGTTTGGCATGAAGAATCTTCAACCTTTCATAATCACATGACTGAAGTGTATTTCCTCTGGCTTCTGAAATTTTTTAGTAAATTTACGAATTGGGTATTGAAACTTTTCGTAAATTTTGAAATTCATAAGTAAACTTAACCGTCCCGATACGGAATATCATTCAATCAAATTCAAAATTAAGTACAACATGTGCTTAGAGAGAACTATTTTGAGGTTTTGGGGCCTTCAGCTCTCAATAAACTAACTGCTTCCTTGCATTCGTATATTTACGAATCAACAATGAAAAAAATTAGTAAATCATCTAAAAAATTAGTAATTTTACGAATTTGAGAGTGGCAGAGGAAACACAGCTGAAGTATTGTTCTGGCTCAAGACCTCAGTGACCCCTAACCTGTGCATGGAAGATGGACCGATGTACTGTAGTAACTGCTCTGAATGACAGTTGTTGAGATAGGTTGTAAATTGCAAAACAACTCAAGCTAAACTATCAAATTTTTCCATGTACCTAACGATTATTTTATCCTAACACGTAAAGAGTAAACTTCATTTTTTGGGGGACTTTTCAATCGGGATAAATCACTTCTTAAGATGTGTTTACATCACCCACAAGGTCTGTGGTTTGCTGTGTTGACAATACCCATATATTTTGAATGTGAAGCTCTTGGCTACATGCAAATTTACCACCACCAGTTTCTTGAGCACTTAAAAACTGCTGATTTGGCCACAAGAACAGTATTTTAGTGAAAAATACCATCCTGAATAATTCCCATAAAATTATTTTGATTTATATGTAAACAGGAGAGAGACCATTTCATTGGACAGTACATACATACAGCTTATGTTGACAAGTTGAAATCTGGTGCAAATAGAAATTAAAATATAAAATATGATTCATAATGGCCTTTGCAAAATGAAGCATGACATATAATATGCAAGTTTAGTGCAGTTAGTGCAGTTAGGTCTGGACTTAAGTTCAGCTGTCGATCAAGATCTCACCTCCATAAAAATATTGGTCCACTGTTTTCAACCATCCAACATCATCATGAGTGTGTGGTACAAGATGGACATTCAGCTTGTCAGCTTTGGTAGGGTGGCAAGACTGAAATTTGAAGAAAGAAAAGAAGAAAAACTGAAAAATTTTTCACATGTGAAAAACTAGTCAACCTCAATCCCCAAAATGTTCAAGTGAAAAACGTTGACAAGACAGTAAATACCGGGTTAGGATGCATGTAGTACGTCTACTGTTGAAATCTGATACCATGATATCTAAAAACAACTTTATTCGTCCCACAGAGAAAAATGACTTCCCGTTTGGCTCTATTTGCTGATTGAAAGAATTGCATTGTCAGATTTTCACATTGTGCACTGCCTTAAAACCAAATTGACAAACACCTAAAGGTTATGACCTTTCATGCGCCTGTCCAGTCGTTAGGATTTATTATTAACATGAGTTCCGATAAAAATTTGACGAGGCAACCACAGGGGGTGTGTCTCAACCTGGTCAGACTTATTTTAAAACCACTTATGTAAAGATTTCTATTCACGGAATAGAATTGCCAAAAAACTGTACTCTTCAATGTCTTCCTGTCTATGACTCTACAATTTCCTTGTTTATATCCATCATAAATTTCCCAGTTCTTCCTCCACAACAAGTAACGAGCAATGGCGTGCATTTCTTGACATAGTACACCTATTGTTTCATTTGTGTAGCGATCTCATTCACACCTTGTAAACCTTTTTTTTTTGTTTTCCAATGAAAAAAATTGTAAATCAGTTTAAACAATTTACTTGCTGTTTTAATCTCATCAAAAATATACCTCTTTAGAGCTAAACAAGCTGAAATCATTATAGGGGTTTTATTTTGTGTTTGTAACAGAGTTTCTTGTTCAAAAAATCATACAAGAATGAGTTGTCTTCAAGTTATCAACGCAGACTCTGTGTTGCAAATGTTATTGTTGACCACTGACTTTTTACTGAATCCAAACTGAACTGGATTCATTTGTTTACAATAACATAATGTACGGTACATAATACATAATTTTGATAAGCTAATAGTTTGTATCATAACATATCCTTTGTCAGTTTGTGTCATAACTTTTGAAAGAAGAAAATGCATTGGTTTTCCCATAGACCCTCAAAAAATGGGGGTCTATGGTTTTCCAGAACAAAAAAATATTGAACCAGTTACTGGCAGTGTCTGATTCATTCGAACTACTGTGATCATTTGTGATGATTTATCAGTTTATATCCATTGTAATAAATTTCCCTGTTCAAGCTTGAGTTACAAGTCGGTGGCAATAGAAACAGTGGGACTAAAATTGTAAAATTATAACTAAAATAAAATGTTTTGGATGAAAATATGAAACTTTTCTTGTCGTCTTATGCCACATTGAACTCAACCATATGGGTTTGTGATAGAAAAGCGAGAAGCGCACGCTACTTCTGTAAGTAAGCCTCTCATCAGGCCTCAGAAAACTACTTAGGTTGTGTGGGGTCAAAGCAGAGACAGATACAGAGACACGGGATGGCACGTATGTACAGCCACGTACAGGGTAAGCTGGAGAAAAAAAATAGAGCTAGACGATTGGATGAGCAGCTCGTCGGTTTTTCGTATAAACTGGGGCGATTGGTTAAAAATCAGTGGTTTTGACTGACCTCATAGCCGCAGGTGGCAAGTGTAAGGCGCACAAAAAAGATCTGAAACAGTATAAACGTTGTGTAAATCAATGTTCGCAACATCTTCGATTCCGAGATGTGGTATCACTCTTCCTTGTGATGATGCGACCGCGACCGTGGAACACCGGTTACTGTCACATGCTCATGTCTCATGTGACCGTGCCATGTGACCCAACTATTGACCCTCTAACTGCCCTACCGTATTTCCGTTTTCCTTACAACACTCTAGATGGCGCTGTTATTCAGCCCATGCCTTCTTCCCATCCCTCATTCTGGCGTCTGATACGTAGCATCCCATATATTCTATCGTGTATATACATGTTAAAAAAATAAAATTCAATGTGGAGACTTATTGTTTTTACTGTTGATGACGCTAACTATCTGATTAATTTGATCCATGCCTTAGAGCGGAAATGGCCAATAATTCTTTTTAGATTTTCGGAAAGCTGAGCCTATAATAGGTCGAACGTGCTTTTCTGCTGAAAACGATGGAGAAATTTAAGGGACGATTCAGAATTTACTTCCGGGGGAGGGTGGAGGATTTTCTATTTTCTGGGTGATTTTTTTCCACGCCGCCCCCCCTAGTAAATTATAGAAAAAATCTATGGCCCCCCTCATCTTTCGTGTTTTTTTTTCCATGCCCCCCCCCCCCCCCCAATTTATACATGCATGCTTATACACTATAGACAATCCAGTCTAACAAGTTGCAGGAACTGTAGTGGACATTTAATCGATGATATAACAAATCATTTCAGGGTTATGTGACGATAAAAAGAATGATTTGCAGGGACTGCAAGTGGAACGCTTGTGTACACAATATTTCAACAATCCGACACCATAGCATTGATGCAGTGCCACATGATCTTCTGGATGCACATACAGGATTATTGGAAAATCAACCCTTTTGTAAATTTTTCACCATATATTTTTGACAGTAATACATAATATTTTTATTTTCAACATTAAAAAACTATTCGCTGAAAAGCAACTTGAAGATGGGACGGCCATAAATTTATTTTCAAAAAAGTTTATAGTATAGTAGATGTAAGCACTGTAAAAAGTTATGTAGAACATTTGAAAAATTTAGAAAGGGTAAAATTGATGAGAATGAAACAGAAAAAAGGAGCAGAAAAGAAGAGAGGATAAAAAATACGAGGACTGTGACTGGTTAAAGATGCTCTTGAGTGGGAACCTTCAACTTTTAAACGTAAAAGAATTAGATAAATACCTTGATAAACATAAATTACCAAAACAAAAAAAATGAAAGCTGAAAAAGTTCAAATTATAACCGCACATATACATGCACAACCTTCATTCAATTTAAGAAAACTGTCAGGGAAAGATGTAACAACTTATGTCACAGATGAGTCAGAGCCAGATAGCAGTGACTCTGAATTGGAAACCTCTGTCATTGGAGTCATTGAGAGTGATGATGATGGTGTTGGTTCTGAATATGATAGTGACACAGACACTGACACAGACAAAATCCCAGAGAACCAACGTGACCATGTTACTTTAAGAAGTGGCAGAGTAGCAAGTCAATTTGTTTTGAATTAAGGTGGAGCTGCATGTTGCCAACACAGTTTTTTTTCAAAGCAATATTTCTCATCAAAGATGACAAGGAAACCCCCTCATACCATATATTTTCAAAAAGCAGAGACTCTAAAGTTTAGTATGGTAGCAGTAGTTACTCAAAGAATGAAGTGGGTGTATATTTGGGGTAAAAAACCTCAATTTTGGTATTAATGATAAAAATTAATTTAAGTCAAAAACTAGACAGTATTTTCTGAAATGTAATATTTCACTTGAAAGGAGAGTATATGTAGAAAAAAACGACTATTTTATTTGGCATTATCTATCCTCATTTTAAAATTGTAGGGGTTTAAAGACTGACACTCTAATAATTGATTAAAATCATGATCAGCAAAATTAAAATGCCTCCTATTCAAAATGATGCCTCTTATTAAAAATCTAAGAGCTTTATTGCCAAACAAAACCAATTGATAGTCGTTTTGTTATATAGCATTTAAAAAACATAATGTGAAATTTCAGAAAATTTGACCCAGTCGGAGTGGAGTTATATTCTTCAGAAATTTTGAAATTGGGAGGCAAAAGAAGCCAAGAAATCGGGTGATTTGCATACATTTGCATAAAATAACACTTCTTTATCATGCAACTTTCAACTGCTTTACAAGCTACAAGATAAACCCAACCTGATGATGCTGAATATTTGCTGTAATTTGTAGCATTTCTTCAATGTTCATCTCTGTGTATCAGCATTTGTTTGTTATTCTATCACTACATAGAACACCCAATGCTGTATTTAGCAACATACCAGTGTGAACATAAATGACCATTATTGTTATTGTTGATAAATGAATTCTAGCCTGGACTTGATTCGAGATCTCTTTTCAACAAAAACAACCCCGACTGTTTACTGTATGGTTTGTGTTGACATGCTAAATACTGGACATTTCATGACGCTTCAGGGAGGAGAACAAGATACTGCAGTAGATGCATAAAACAAACCACGGTGAATATTACCGAATTTGGCAGCTAAAGGAGTTTAACTAAACATGTTGAGTTTATCTGTCACCCAGGTAGCGTCTATGGTTCTCTTTTGTAGAGATCAGAAATTCTGGGCAAATATTGAATTGATGATTTTTTTCCTTGGCCCCCCTAAAAGATTGTGGTATTTTTGTCTGCCCCCCCTAAATTTTCTTGGGAAAAATGGGTGGCCCCCCCCCCTGAAAATCCTCCACCCCCCTGGCAGTAAATTCTGAATCGTCCCTAAACTCGGAAATACTTTCAGAAGACATAAAACTATATACAACTTCAATGACTGTGATCTCTCTGCAGTGATATGGTGGGCATGTTCCGAAAAGCTTCACCCTTCCTGGAGAACCAGACAGGGTTGTCCTTTGTTAGCGCACGGTCCGTCCACAACGTGGTTAGCGTTACTTTTTCTTTTGGTGGTTGAAATTCTTGCCACTGTAATTCGCATTAATGAGCTATATCAATATTGCCATTCAAGATGAGTCGATTTACGGATCAACAAGTAGCCGATGATACCACATTATTCTTAGCAAATGAAAATAGTGTCCAATGAAGTTCTTCGTACGGTAAAGAGCTTTGGCGAAGTCGCTGGTTAATAGGGAAGCACACACAAGATACACGGTATCTGAGTAGCTAAACGGAAGGCCAGAAAAGATATTGTTGCAGTTCTGGCCTGATAAACCACAATTAAGGTCATTATCTTTCGGAAGTTATTTCCACATCAGTATGTCAGGCTATGGAAGGAGTTGATAGAAGAGGATTCTAAAAAGTGGCCAACATTTTATAAAAAGAGGACGGAGTCGAGTAATCGCAATCTAACTTTATGTGGACAAGTTGCAATTTTAAAAAGTGTCGCAGTTTCAACGTTTATTTATCCCCAATGTTAGATTTTACCCCTAACAAATTTGAGGGAACAAATAATTTGTTTTTTAACTTTTTTGGTGTTTATCCCATATAGAATGTGACAGACAATGTAAATTGCATCTGTTGTTTTGTCAATTTATATACCTTCTTTTGCTTTGTTCATATATATATATATATATATATATATATATATATATATATATATATATATATATATATATATGTCAAGATTGCGTTACGCTCTTACATGTGATTTACATTTGCCCCTGTTCGCCTCTTTTTCACATGCACGTATCTTTTAAAGGCACGATTAGGAGAGTTTCAGACTGACAACGATGTAACATTTCCTACCATCTAGCTTTCCTTCAAAAACTTTCTAGTCGGCGATGGTGGGGACGGTGGTACTTTGGGGTGTGTAAGTTTTGATATTACCAGTATGTTTTATGTGGGACTGATCAGTAGGGCGGTCAGAATGTAACATGCATGTCTTCAGAATCTGTAAAGTAACATTGCGACGCAGAAAATTTGAGGTTTTTTTTGTTTGTAACGTTTGCTCTAGCTGCTGGCATTGAAAAATCCCCTTCCCAATATCTGATGATCTAAATATTACAAACAAGAAGTCATAAAGGGGCGACTTAATTTGGCACGTATTTCTTTTTCTGATGATTTAGTCAAGGTATCGCATGTATGTTGGAAGAATGATACCAACAGAGATGATAATATATTAACCAAACAATATCGACTTTATCCGATAATATCCGATTGAAATGTAGTAAAGTTGTTTTGGTAAGGCATTCTCACGGGAAAAGCCAGTCACTTTTCAACCATGTACAAACCTTAACGGGTAAAAAGAGCTTCACAATGGTCGAGGCTTTTTCCACTCATTCTTCACATTATCCTTGCAAACAGAAGAGGATTCTGGAAAAATAAAGTTTTCAAGTTCGGGAATGCTATGTCGGAGTTCAAGAAACTTAAACGCATCCTCCTCCTCCTCATCTTCATCATCATCATCATCATCATCATCATCATCATCACTGTTTTCAGCATCGTCACGGTCGTCATCATCATCATCATCGTCATCGTCATGTCAGTCAGGCGGGCCTTAATCCTGAAAAACGACCGTAACTAGTGTTGAATTAGATGTGTCGTTTTCGGTAATATTCGCTGACTAGGTCTATAGGCCTAAATGTTGTCGAACTTTTCGATGAAGTGCCGCGGCCGTCAAGAGTTTGTCTGGCATATGTGGCAGATTTACAGGTTATTCAATCAATTAACATTTACTGCCCTGGTTTAGCGTTATCTGTACTAGTCTATCTTCTTGAACGTACATCTAATTTGATTACATCATTTATGATTTAATTTCAAATAAAATTCCACAGTTTCTGTTTGCTTCCCCGATTATCCTCTACCAACGTACACAGTATGCGCACTGCATGGAGCATTTAGGCTCGGTTTACACTGTTATTTATATGTCTTTCAAATTAGCTTTTAAAATTTGTTTTCCTGTCAAAGCCTTATCAAGTTTTTGTTTGATTTTTATTCTATTTGTAGTACGATATATTCAAATCAGACGCGAAGCTTTGCTACTTCTTTTCATGAAGAAATTTCACGTTGATGGATATCTCCCACGGATATCTTGCTTTGCTTGCGTGGCGTAAACTTCGCCCTCTTGTGATTAATTTATTCAAGACGCGAGATTACGCGAGACTACTGAAGTTGAAAACCAGGGATTTGAGGCACAGCACTGAAGTCGCTAGTGGTGGTACTGTCTTGACTGGCAAACTGTCACAAACGGAAGGATAACCTATCCTGGGCCCAAACTACCAGAAAAGAAGCTTAATTTTAGGTGAGTTCGGGAAATCTTGTGAGGAAATCTTGAACAGAACAGAAAGAACAGTATCGCGCCTTGACAGTAACTTTGACGAGGAGGCAGTGTCGCGTTTTACGTCTCGTCCACTCTCAGGTCGTGCGTAGACTTCTCCAGGCCTCCACCAGCCTACAGCCGGGCCGACAGCCCTGGATTAGGACCAAAGCCGGCACTAGGACCACAGTTTGGAAAAATCGAGTGGACAGTTAGAACGATTCATAGCCTGCTATTGCAGCATAGAGAGTGGGCACATAGGCTGTGGTGGTTTTTAGAGGTGAAAAACGGTAAAAGTTGATATGGTTCACCTAGTTTGTAAACAAAGTAGAATCGCCCAGCACAGAAGTCACTTGTGTGCAACTTCGCACATAGTGTGAACGTCGGTAAAAGTTAAAAGTCACGTTAATGAGGCATTTGTTCATCTTGTTGTGAAAAGCTTCTTGCTTTACTTATCAATCGTCCATGCTTTGTATTCAAGCATTAAGGTGATAAAAGGCCGAGCTTTACCGCCCTTCTCAGCTGACACTTTTGTGAATGCCGGGGAAGAAGGCTGACCAGCATATATCATCGTATGTGCACGGATATATTTGCACGTAATCCATCGATTGGCTTCGCAAACATTAGCCCCTCCACAAACATTACACAATTTTCGTAAAAAAATATCAAGTTATAAGCAATGATATTCCCTTTCCAGTACATGATTACAAATTTGCTACCTTATGGGGTCAGTACACATTACGCCAAAACGACAAAGTTTTAAGTTAATTTGACTGCACTTAGTTGGAGGTAGGAAGCCCTATGGGTCCCCAGTACTATCTCCTTGCCATGCTTGAGTAGAGCTGAAGAAACATTTTATTTAAATTTATGGATAAGATTTTGACCTTGTATTTACCTTTTGTAATTGTGTAAAACAATGATATTAATTCTCCTATTAGTAATTTTACATTAGCAAAATAGGATGATAGAAGTTATGTTAATTATTTTTAATAACAGTGGCAAATGTATGAGCCGGAACTGCAGCTATATGCATACATGGATATCTTCACATTGTGTGCAGGGGGGAATGTGGTGTCACGTATACAGGTATGTGCGAGTATGCGGAGTATTTTGACCTTAGCAAATGAATAAAAGGGACTCTTGTTGTGAAACTCCAAGGTCTGTGAGCTGTCTGTCGCACAGGAAGCAGCGTAGGTGACGGTCGTAGCCAAGTCTCATTTGTTTGTTTCCACCGATATATAAGCATTTTAAAATTCTTGTCTTGTACACTTCCCGTACATTTGAACAGGAACAGAAAGGAGTGAAGAGCAGATCATTCGTACCTTGCAGTCTGACGCTACAGTTTGCACTGAGAGGGAGCAAGATGGTGGGTGCTACCCGAGGTCTGCTGTTTTGCCTGCTGGCTGTCAGTGTAACGTATGTCAAGGGAGAGATGTTCACAGCCTTAGCAGACATGGAAAGATTGGTCTACCAAGAGTCCGATATGGTTGCAGCCTTGAAGCAGTACATATATATGGAAGAAGCCAGACTTGATGAACTCAAGAGGTACGTTGAATAGGTCTACATGTATAAATTTATTTACTTTATTGCAATTCAACATTTCCACTATGAAAGTACGTCAAACACTACAAGCTTTTACATTGATGTTACACATTACAAATATCATTTTGCTTGATTTAAACACAAGTGAAGTTTTTTCCTTGAAAAAGAACTTGGCAAATTTCATTGGTTGATGGTTGATGTTAGGTAGCTGTATGTGTGTAATACTAACCATATCTCACTGCTACTTCACTTGATGATAATGTATTTGAGAGTAGAATTCGAAATATGTGAGGAGAACAATACTTATTCAGCACAGAGGCTGTATCAGAAACACATGGAGAGATTTCTAGAAGCTTCCTTGCAGCTGATGAATGACCCCTTTAACGTGGCACTGTGATGGGTGCAAATTGTAACTTGAGCAATATCTGCCATTAATTCAAGTGGTATAACCTCCGATATGAACCGTACAGTCTTGTGTTACATTTGTGTTTAAGGTTTGAAAACTTTTAGCCCCTTTTCTAAACCTAGGGTCTGTGTGTAAACTACAACATTCTCAGTCTTAACTTAAGTATCTTTGAGGGAGTGTGTGTTTGCGTATTTACTTATATGTAAGTCTTTGTGTGTCCTGGTAGCACTTCTAAATTGTCTATTGCATCTTCATCTCTCTTTTTTCTGATGGAAAATAGGCAGGTAAATCCCAGACATTAGAAAGCTGGGCAGGGGCATAATAGTAACCCTTCTAGTAGTTAATTGCTGCCATATTTTCTATGCTTGGCCATATGTACATGTACAGGCATGGAGGTACATTTATTACACACTCTGAACATGATATGAAACTCTTGTCTGACCCTACAGAAGAGTTATGACCAAATCATGAGTTCAGTCACTACTTACTTTGAAACATACTCACAGCTGTCAAATCCCTACGAAGATTTATTTCTTAATGTTTTGTAGCAATTATGGTAAGGGTAGCTGATAATAAGTCTTACAGCATGGTAGTGTGTTTTATGTGTAATTATTCAGTAAAATTCAAAACATGTAACTTTTGTTTCTCATATTTTAAAATTTACTGTAATTTTGTAGTTTTGATGATATTTTAGTCTAGAATAGCAGTATTACTTGCATGTACCTATGTCTGGTTTCTGTTTCAGAGCTGACAAACATACTACACAAGGGTATCCGTTAATGTGTTTGTCAAGGCCTTTCACTGTTTAGACATTTAAGATACAGGCAGTGAGCTGTGCAGTGGCATTTTGTATTCCAATTAAGTTACAATATCTGATGTATTCATACAAAACTACCAAACATACAGTAATTTGGAAACTTTCCTGTTGATGGTGAACAACTCATGGATATTCAATCAGTCTGTATTGTAGGAAGGGAACAGGGATGTTCATAAATTTTCTTTTAACAGGTATCAGACAGTAGCTATGTGTATCAGAAGTCCCTTTTGTGTGGTCCTCTTGACCTCTTGACCTTTCTTCACAGTCTGTTGGTTTTGTAGTTTTGCTGTTTTCTGAAAAAAAACTTTTGTGTCTGTCAAGGATAGCAGGATTCTATGCAACGTATGAATTGCCGATACAGACCTCATATGACACCTGTAAATAGTTGAATAACTTAGTTGGTTTGAAATTTAAGGAAAATCAGATTACAAAGCAAACATCCTTTATATGTGATAGTTCATGCCATGGTTTTGCACTCCTTTTAAACAATTTGCATATTGAAGTAGTCAGTGTTCTTTTACACTACAGCCCTGTTGAGTTTAGAAGTTTTTAGAAGCCTTTGACTGTAACCATGTATCTGCATAACAAATGTTTCTTCCTAGGTCAGGGAACTTAAACAATAAGCAACTATGTAAATTTGTGGTTAAGTAAATGGGAGAGACATTGTATATTACATAATTTTGAAATCGCAACTGTTTTATGCCTTACAGATTCCACTGATACATTCTTTATCCTAGTTTGGAAGATTTGTCATGTTTTGTTTTGAAAGATGGTACAATTTTTTGCTGAGGTTGTTCACATCAAACAAAGATAACCAAATTATTTCAATAAAATTATTTCAATAAGATAGCAACTTTGTCCGTTCAATAAAAATTTCTGAATGAACATGGAAATACTTCTTTCATGACTGAATTCTGAGGAAGCCCTGTGTTTGTACTGACTAAAGCCATAATCTCTGAGAGTTGTAGTCATGAAATCTCTGTCTTTGAGTTTGACTGAGCATGTCTGATTTGATCTGAACGTTGCAATGTTAAAAAAATACAGTCAAATTTGTCTGTGATAATCTATGACACAACTGTAAACGTCATGTTTTCTTCTTAGAAGGTCATCCAGTCTCTTGCCAGTCAATGCAGTTCAACGCATTGCCTTCCTTACAGTAAATACTTCCTGTACATTATGTTGCTCCAAAGCAAAAGGTGAGAAAAGGTCAAGAGCACAGATGACTGAAGATAAAATTCCAACCTTGTTATACTTATCTGCCTGCATTTAGTGTGAATAGTGAGAGTATAGAAGGGACATTATGCTCTTTTGAAGCTGTGACCTTTTCCCTGTCACCTGGCAAGCTACCGTGAAGTGACAATTCAGTCGATGAAAGAAGTGATATTCTCCAAGCAAAGTAATACTTGGCTTGGAGTGCATTCCCATGGCATGGCTAAAACTCTAAATCTTTCTAGGTTTATTGCGACCAGTTCTGGTACAAACCTCTCACAACTATCACTCAGAAACATTTAGAATATCAAAAACTGTTGGCAGGATGTTGGACATCCAGTTAAAGATAATTAATATACTGCAATTATTTTGTCACTAGACAAACACTCATTTTGAACCTGTCAGTTGTTTCAGTATGGTCAAATGAAAAATTTATGGCTTTTTAATGAAAATGAGAGGATGATGCTAGAATTAAAGGGACAAAGTCGCCCATTTTTCATGAATTTTGTTTGATACGAGATACTACTAATATTGTTTGACATGTTGAAAGATACTGAATGAATGGGTGACCATGCATATATTTGACCCTGGTTTTAGACACGACATATGAAACCTTCGCGAAAATGAATTAATAGTCCGCGAAAATGAATTAATGGTCATGACAATTAATTCATTTTTGCCCTGGTTTCATTTAATTTGTCTACTACCAGGGTTGAATATTTGCGTGGTCACTCATTCATTCAGTATCTTTCAACATGTCAAACAATATAAGTAGTATCTCATATCAAACAAAATTCATGAAAAATGGCCGACTTTGTCCCTTTAAGTTTTTGGTTACCATATCAAAACTACATGGAGATGTCCTGGACAACGAACTCTCAGGTTAAGGGGTTGACATGGTTTTTTCAGTGAAAACATACACTGTGTTCAATGGTTCCTCAGACAAAGCCATTCTGTGTGGCTCTGCTGTCATCTGATGTCTCTATCCACACTGCAGTGCTGTCAAACCATGTGATTCAGTCCACTGGTACAGTCTTGCCTACCTTTTCCACTTTTAAGTACATAAAATATTACAGTGTCAAAAAGACATCACACTTTTCACCACTATATGAGCATCTTTTACACTGAAAGGGTATGTATTTAGTTTGCTAGGAGTGTCATAACAACTATGCATGTCATCCATTGCAGACGTGACTTCCTGTCTCGTACACCACATGTCAGTCTCAAATACTATAGAAGATGTAAACAGAGTGTTGGTACTTCATCTGGCGAAATCTGCAAGCCTTGAGGCTCGGCCTGTTTGTCCTTCAGAACAGTCTTGGAATGCTCAACTGTTGTCTTCACTTTTATTTTTTTTAACTTTGACCTCCCTCCTTTCCCCCCTGCAGTGGATGTTGGTCCACTGACATTATCGAATGTGGAGGTGCTACACAAGTTTGGTGTTGACAGGATGAAAGCACAGGTTATCGTAAAGTTGCTTGGATAGTCGTTCCGAGGCGGGCGGCCGCAGGTCGCCGTTTACTTGGAAAAAGTAAACGGCGACCTGCGGCCGCCCGCCTCGGAACGACTATCCAAGCAACTTTACGATAACCTGTGGATGAAAGCATGAGTTTTAAAGCTCGAAACAATGTCAACACACCAATATATACATATAGGGAGTGGTTGCTCAACCGATCTCATTACTGTTGTTTACCTTCTTCAAGGAATTTAGTCTAACATTGAAGTTGTTACTGACAGGTTAAAGGGTTAAGTTACTCATTATGAAGGTCACTTAACCCCCCTCCCCTCCCCCCCCCCCCACCCCCCCACTTTGTGCAATGTTGCTTCCAAGCTTGTGTATGGGGGGTGTATGGTATCATGGAGGTCTTTTTCATCCGCCTTCCCTCCCTGCCACATTTTGGTATAACCTTATTCCCCCAGGCACAGTATACCTTAGGGACTGTGATGCAATGAAAAAGAGAGATTGAGTAATGAGAGTGTAGATTGTGTAAAGTGTGGAAATTTCACTAAGACATTTAAGAGCCGTCAATGAGTGTGGGGAGAAATGTAAGGGTAATGAACTGAGATGTGCAGCAGGAAAAGGAGTCTGGACATGCAAATCCATACAGAATGAGTGAGAAAATGAAAAAGATAGGGAGCATGCAAGAAAATATTGGGCAGTGCATTTTTCTGAATCTCTAGAAACTTGTGCAATGTCAACAAGAGAGAAGATTTTGATGTTCCCCATTTCCCTGAACACAGTGTAATATTACAGGTGTTTCAGATAAGTGGCAATGTGTGGCTGGAAAGTTCAGAGGTCGTAAAAAAGTTTAGTAACAGTCAGCGAAGAATCACCTTCAGCATGCATGGAAGAAAGATAGCTGTCAGGAAAGACAGAAGAAATGAAGCTTTCAAAAAGCTGTCGTGAACTACCCAATAAATCTTTTTCAGGAGATGTGCGAAAGAGATGGACAGGAAAAGCTGTCTCCTGTCATTGTGTTGTACATGCCAAAACTAGATGGCCAATGACCCATGCTAGACAGCGTGAACACCACTCTTGTCAGTGTATTGTGCAAATTTGATGAATCACTCCATATGGTGATATACTGGCATGTCCCGTTGATTTCCAAGTCTTTGCATTCCTAGGCCACTCTGTTTTGATGTGTTCACAGTTTGAACAGTGGCTGAGTCTCTGTATTGAGTCATTCCCAAATAAACAATAGAAAGACAGGATATGTTATCAAACAGGAAATGTAATATTGTTATTGTCTTCAGTGTGTACAGCAAAATTACTATTGTATGTGGGAAGCACAAGTTGCTCAACTACCTGTATAGTGTCTCAGAAATTTATGGGTTCTTTAATTTTTCAGTGTTTTTTGAAATAAAGTTGTCTCATTCTGCGTAGAAAGGCAGGTGCATTTATTCCTCAATCAAGTTCACTATTCTGCTGCATTATCAAAATCTGTGAGAAAATGTTTTAGCATTGTGGAGTCCAACCCAATAGATGTATACAGAGTTGCACAAAGTTGCTTTCAAGTTGCCAATAATCCAGTGCCAATCACAGGCTTTGAATCTCAAGAATGTAGAACTCGAGGTTTATAAAAGAACCTTGTCTGTCATTTTCCAGGATTGCTGATGATTTTGAAGCACTGACCAAGAAAGCCACCGAAGATGCTGAAAGCTACCTTCACCATCCAGTCAATGCCTTCCTGACTGTCAAACGTTTCT
Organism: Ptychodera flava; assembly: GCF_041260155.1. Classification (NCBI taxonomy): domain Eukaryota; kingdom Metazoa; phylum Hemichordata; class Enteropneusta; family Ptychoderidae; genus Ptychodera; species Ptychodera flava. The sequence goes on along the minus strand of NC_091949.1, from coordinate 18,211,058 downwards.
TGGTCGACTGGAATAGAGTTGATGAGCTGGTGGAGATGAGCTTTGCATCTGGTAAGTACAAGCAACACCAGCAAGGTCTTCGTGTTAAATAGAAAATTTAGGTCGTGAGGTGGCAGCCTAATTCATGTATTGCTTTTAATGTATTCAAAGAACAGAAAGGAAAGGAAGGGCCGTACTTTTATAGCCAAATAGTTTAACCCTTGTAGCGTCATAGTCAATTTTTGTCGCCTCTATAAAATATTTGGCAAAAATCTGAAAATTTTTTTTTCAAATTTTTGCCAAAATTTTGTTAAAAAAATGTATCCAATGAAATGTGATGTCCAGTTGGTCCAAAATTATATAAAAATTACAGAAAAGTTCATAAGAATTTTTTAAATGTTGTTCTAAAATTTTGGCGGGAAAAAATTACAGCACTGAAAGGGTTAACCCAGCATTTGAGTGACCTCAAGTTGTCAGGTTGGAAATATTTATGGAGAAATACGGGTGAACCTGTGAATGCTAGTTTTTAAAAATTATCATATACGTGCAAGTATTTCTTTTCAAGTGTTTTCTCTTTCACTTGTCATAAATTTCAGTTTTATGAGACTCAACAAGTGTGACCTGGATCTCCGTTCGGAGTGAGTTGTCATCAGTTCTTTGGAATCATTCTTGACTCCAGATGTATCCAGACAAGTGTTAGGATCAGTGACCTCTCAGTTTGTCCCATTTTGCTTCAAAACAATTCTCATAATTACCGTACTGGCACTTTCCAAAGTGTCCTACATAACTACAACGTTCAAAAACCGTATTCTTTAAACTCTTCACATGACCATGGTATATGAATACATGCAACTGTGGCTTTGAGAATAAATCACTCCAACTGCTGAAACTGTGTTTGAAAATTTGAAAATCGAGGGAGATGTCTCTATCTTTTCAGGAAGATTTACAAATTGTAGGTACTCTTTGAAGCAAGATGGCAGTCATTCTGAAAGTCAAAGAGGCTGATGATCGTTCCTTTTTACCTGTTTCCTGTGCAAGTTGGTTAAAACATCCCTCAGAACTGAAAAATTTAAACCTTGAGCAAACATTCTTGCGGGAAACTTCAAAGGACTAGTATATTAACTGTAACTTAAGACTCATACACAGTGCAATCCCTTGCTGGCTATGCACTATGGCTGGTGTAGCTTTGCTTGTTACAAGCCGGATACGCCAGCTTTCTGAGCAGGGCTTCACTGGCCACAGTGTGTAGCTAGCTAAGGGCTGTAGGAGAGCCCAGTGTAACTTTTTGCTGATTTAATCACTTTTTTTTGTTGTCAATGTCAATCACAGTTCCTAGCTCTTCATCCAAAAGCATGCTGAGATATACAGAATCTCAACTCTGAGCCTGTACATGTGTAAAACTCCAAAGTTATTGTTGACATATTTTGTTCAACACTAGAATTCACGTATAAACAATAACGGTACATTCTACCCACATAAATGCTGTGTTGGCAAGCTACATAGTAGATATTTTACACATAACATGCAGTGGACATACAAAACAAAAATAGTGACAAAATCACCAATGGTTACAGCAACTGGGCCTTTAAACTATTCTCCTTCAAATTCAAGAGTAAAAATTTACTGTCATTGTATAGATATGGCACTGAAGAAAAAATTACCTTAAATTTACTGATATTGATCTCAAAGTTACTGCTATGCTCATGTAAAATCTATGGGAATGAATTTAGTTTTCAATTTTCACAAAAAGATGATGGTTGAAACTTTGTTTACTGTACCAGCTTCAAAATGAACGCAAACAAGAAGCATACCAGCAAATTATTATAAAAATTTGAATATGTGTTCCTGAGCTACATTTAGTTGTATTCTACCATTTGCAGATGGTGTACCTTGATAGAGGGATACATGTAGTTTCGATATCCAGGGAAATGGGAATAGTTTTGTTGTCATGGAGATTTGTTTGGAACACAAATTTTATTATGTAAGGTAGAATGCACCTCAGGGACTGTTATTTGGACTCAAATTTTGACAATTTTTTTCTGATCTATGACTTGTGGCAGCTCTTTTAAAGCTCTTGGTGTAAGAAAAATTTTCACAGTTTTAGTTTTGTGAAATTCGAAAATTTAAGTTTTCTCCTTAGAGTTAACACAGGGTTGGTGGCCATTTTGAATTTCAAATATTGTTTAACTTGGGTAATTTGTTTCTCTAGTACCACTTTGCATGGTGACCCTTGATTTTTATTCATGCTTTTGAAAGAGAATGGTTGAAATATTCCATGAGGAAAGTTTGAGCACAAGTTTAAGTGTTTCATTCTCAACGCACATACTACCATATGATTGTGACTCACTGTATTACGGCCAACCAATAAGTTTAAATTAAAACATCGAGATAACGATATTAATCATAAACATATTAATATTATTCATAGACTTTGATTAAATATTACAATATATTTTTCCCCAGATTATTTGTCCAATATCTCCTACCATCGACCATACTTCCCAACCAAGGAGGACTTCAGAGGCGCAGCCTTAGCACTTTTCCGTCTTCAAGAGACGTACAAACTGACTGCTTCAGATGTTGCAGACGGTATAATACAAGACACAAAAGACAGTCCAACCATGAATGGTAAGCAAATTTATTGTCCTTTTTTCCAAATTAATCAATTAATTAATCGTTTCTTTCTTTCAGAAGTTTCATTTGCATTATTGATCAGGAACAAAGGGCGATGCGCTAACCATTAAAACTTATTTATGGGCAAGGGCAAGAGAAAAGCCAAAAATTAACAAGCGAGATCTAATTTACTACAACAAGTATATTGAAAGGTTATCAAAAATTACTGCTACTGTTTTGTAAATTGGTTGAAATTGTTCTTTAACTAGGTTGAGTAGATTTTACCTGATATTTGAATTTTGCATATACATTTGACATATTTATTTTATCAGCTGGAGATATTAAATATCCAAACTCTATGAAACAGCTATTAATTAACATTTCTCATGCTGTAAAGTAAAATGTTACTGGTTAGCGAGCATTTTGACCATGAAAACGTCTTGTATACAGTAACCCTTTTCCTGCCAAGTCGGTGAAAATCCGCTTGAAATTCGGTGTAGCCAGAATCTAAGCACTGGTGACTGTTATTCTCCCAACCCGGTGGAAATCGGGCCCTTTTTGGGTACCCCCTTTCCTGCCAAGTCGACGGCACTACGTTTTGCTATCCCCTGTGTGTTTAGGGGTCATCCGAGGAGAGGTTTTCTGACAAGGAACGCTACGCCTTTTCTCCCTCGAAATGGGTTCGCAGGGAGTCGATAGACAGGAAAGGTGCAGAAACCTGTCCGCCAGTCCCCCACACCCGAGGGGGCTGGTTTTTTTTTACCGCTTTTTGGCGGACTTGGCAGGATAGCATGGTGACGTTTTCTGGCGGAGTTGGACGTACTTGGCTGCCTGGCACTATAGAGATTGCTGCCGAACTTGACCAACTCGGCAATGCTAATCTAGAAGGCTACCTCTTGCAAACGACTTGGCAGATATGCCGATGGTGCGAGACGAAAGTCACTTATTCAGTTGTGCGTGACTGAAAATGAGAACGTATTTTTGACGGGACGGCTCGACTTGTTCCTCCGATGGAACGGATATGAACGACTCGGAAATACCATTACAAACTGGTGTCCGACGTACTAAGCTGGGCTTCAGCTCTGCAAGTTCAAGCCAGGCAACGTCCTTCACCGCCTTGGCCGTGCCATTCAATGGACGTAGCTTTGGATTTTTTATTTATTCCATCGTCCGAAGTATTGGCTCTGGTTTGCAGGCAAACGTATCCTCTTGCCGACGCATTGGTAACTACGTACGCTGTTTGCGTACAGAGAATTCAAAAGTGACATAAGGTCAATATGCTACGGGGATACCGCCTGCATTTAGCAGGGACTGCTTTTGTTATGCAAACCAGCTAGCAGTACAATATGGCTGCCAGGCATGTGGACACGTCGATGGCTAGAACAATGGAAGCATATTGCGTTGTACCCATGCATCGCAAAAGTGAGACTGACGACTTGGGTGTAGTGACTGGTTATCACTGGTTAGCTGCAGCCCAAGCCATGTCGGTACAAACCCGTACCTGACTGAGGACCACTCGATTAAGTCAGTAATGAACGGTAACACTCGTAAACCAACTCCCAACTGAGCTGGCTAAACTACGTGGAGCTGTGCTTCAATGGCTCAGCCATGTCGTTAATACAACGGCAAAAACGTAGTTTTTGTGCTACACTGCCAAGTCGTTGAAGGTACGTATTCAATTGACCCTACCCTGGGGAAACAGGACAGGTTTGCCGGTGCTGCTGCACCCCTAGCATGACCCTCAGGGTCTCTGACTAACAGACGAGTGAGGTGATGTTTGTGCCTAGCGGACGTGTGTAATACTGAAGGAGTTTATTTCCGAAAAAATAAACATGAAACGGCAATAAAATGACGCACTCCCAGGGGCAAACAAAGCCGGTGACCTCAATTTTTTTCTGCAGTAACCCTTGAGCTCCTTCCCCTGTCTACGGGCATGTAGAAATTATCGAAGTCTAACACGTATAAGTACGGCTAAAACAACCCTGAAAATGGGCGATTTCTGCCAAAATGCCTGGCAGGATAACATGCAGGAGAGCCAATCTTTTGCAGGCACATATTATGGGGCGGTTTTCTACTGACTTGGCAAAATAACGGACAAGGGCGCTCGGCAGGAAAAGGGTTAAAGAGCGTGATATGTATCTCTTTGACCCCTGACCTCTTTATATGGCTCCCGAGCAATCCACACTTCCAGAAATTTCACCTGAGTGAAAGCATTTTTCTGAGAATAGCAAAGTATAGTGAACAACCACGGCCTTGTAATTCCAGGTTGTGTCTTTGTATAAATGTCACAACATATAAATCTTAGCCTTTAGAAATGGAAAAGTCAGTATACAGTGAGGCATACTAGTATCTCATGTTTCTTGGATGTTTTAAGAATCTAGGCTAATGCCTGAAGTCAAAGGGCTGTTTCAACTGAATGAAATTCATTGTTTACTGTCTGGCTGTTGTATGTTCTCATGGCTTGAAGTCAGACAAGTACCGTCTGATCGACCCATGTGTTCTGTTATTTAAAGAACCTTGTGTGTACAGGCAATTCAAGAAAAATGACATGAAAAAAGTCCAGGAATTCAGTAAAATTTTGTAGCATAGTAGTCAAAATCCTCTGTGCAGTCATGCTTACACAAACACAAACACACTTGCACATACCTTATATACACAATCTCATACACAGCCTCCCTTAAAAAAAATGCCGCTTATAGGTCCAAATCAACTATCATGGACAGTTATAATGAAGTTATATCGAAGTGATGTCACAAAAATGATCAGTAACCAAAGTTTTTGTCAAAATATTTAGGTTACACAATGTATATGCTCTGAGGGTGCACAGCAGTGTTTTTAGCTCCCATAGCCATATGTATATATGGCAATGGAAGCTATTCTTATAGGCTAGGGAAATGTCTGTATGTATGTATGTCTGTATGTCTGTATGTCTGTATGTCTGTCCGTCAACATCAAAAACTCCAAAACCGCTGTACATTTCATCTTGATATTTGGTGTGTACATGGATGATGGGCTGTAGATGAGATTTTGTTCAAATGAAGTTGTCATTGCCAAAAATATGCAAATTAAGTGAAAAAATGTAAAAACAGTCAAAATTGAAAAAACTCAATAACCACTGAGCAGATTACATGAAAAATTAGCATGTAAGTACTTTGGGCTGACATGAAATGATTGTGCACATCTTGGGTCAGTATCTTGGACTTGCTATTTTTCATGAATTTTTTTGTAATTTTCTCCCATTTTTGGTCAAAAAATCTCCTGCTCTGAAACCACAAGTCCGATTGATTTGAAACTTGGTATGGAAGTGCATAGGAGTGACCTTTCCCAAATTTGGGCAAATTGTGGTGAAATTTGCATATTTTTAGTTTACACGTCCATAGACTCCCATGTATAAGGCAGATCTCCATAGACTCCCATGTATAAGGCCACGAAAAATAAAAATTTAGTTTCTCATCGTATTCATATTGCAAAAAGGATGCAATGACACAATTTTTAGTCCCCACGGATGAAGTCCAGTGAGCTTATAGATTGGGTCATGTCCGTCTGTTCGTCCATCCGTGAGTCCATCCGTTCACGCAGATATCTTGGATATTTGACAAAATGTCATGTGACCTTGATGACCTTTGATCTCAAATATACATATTTGTCCATAACTCAGTAACCACAAGTGCTACCACCCTTCATATATGGTATGATGGGACAGCTTGTGACGCCACATATTGTACCTCATTAATTATGCACATATCTAATTTTGAGCGAGCCAATAGAGCTAGAGGTCTGATTTTTGGTATATAGGGATAACTTAGCAAAACAATTTTTTTGACAAAATGTCACGTGACCTTGGTGACCTTTGACCTCAAATATACATATTTGTCCATAACTCAGTAACAACAAGTGCTACAGCCTTCATGTATGGTATGATGGGACACCTTATGACGCCACATATTGTACCTCATTAATTATGCGTATATCTAATTTTGAGCGAGCCAATAGAGCTAGAGGTCTGATTTTTGGTATATAGGGATAACTTAGCAATACAATTTTTTTGACAAAATGTCACGTGACCTCGGTGACCTTTGACCTCAAATATACATATTTGTCCATAACTCAGTAACCACAAGTGCTACAGCCTTCATGTATGGTATGATGGGACACCTTATGACGCCACATATTGTACCTCATTAATTATGTGCATATCTAATTTTGAGCGAGCCAATAGAGCTAGAGGTCTGATTTTTGGTATATAGGGATAACTTAGCAAAACAATTTTTTTGACAAAACGTCACGTGACCTCGGTGACCTTTGACCTCAAATATACATATTTTTCCATAACTCGGTAACCACAAGTGCTACACCCTTCATGTTTGGTATGATTGGACACCTTGTGACGCCACATACTGTACCTCAATAATTATGCGCATATCTCATTCTGAGCGAGCCAATAGAGCTGGATGTCTGATTTTTGGTATATAGGGATAACTATAGGAGAGAAATTTTTTGACCAAATGTCATGTGACCTCGATGACCTTTTCCCTAAAATATATGTTTATGTCAATAAATAAGTAACCACAAGTGCTATGTCCTTTGTATTTAGTAGGATGGGAGACCTTATGACAACACACGCTAACGCTTTACCTCATTAATTATGTACACATCTAATTCTGGGCAAGTGAATAGAGCTAGAGATCTGATTTTTTGGCATATAGGGATTAATTAGCAATAAATTTTTTTTTTCAAAATGTCATGTGACCTCCATGACCTTTGACTTTGATTATACATATATATGCATATTTCAGTAACCACAAGTTCTATACCCTCAATTTTGATAGGATATTAGACCTTAAGATGTCACATCTTGTACCTCATTTATAATGCGCATATGTATTTCTTGGCTGGCCAATACTGCTAGAGGTCTGATCTTTTTTCCCGATTTAGAACCATAACTTAGACATGCCTCATGTGTTTCAAATTGGGAACAACAACATAGACCTATGTGCCCATAGATCTCAACATATACACCCAGTGATACTTCTTAATGACCACATTTTCCTGCCCCATCAAGACTAATACTCCTATTACAAGTGGGGACTATGTCATTGTAAATGACTTGTTGAGTTAATGGTTGTATCACAGTATTCGATATATCTAATTCTGTATTTTTTCCATTTATATTCTGAATAATTACATTAAACATATTTCACTGTCTCCAGTACATTTCATTTAAGTATTTTCACTTCATGCACTTTATCCCTTTCACACATGTTCAAATATCTGACCAGAGAACAAACACTAAATAGTCCAGGATGGGAGCTACAGTGTCATTGACGCTATTTTTTTGTACAGCTGCAACTGGCTAGAAATTCCAGTCGCAGATAGTCCAATTTTCAATGAGCCAAAGAAGATCACAAAAAGCAACTGGTACATTTACTGGTAGCGATGTAGTCAAAATTTAAACACATAGCTTGATCACTTTAGAAACCTGTCAACAAATTGTGTTCAACGCTCCCCTACCTCTGATAGCCTAACAACAAATGCAGGTACCATTGAAATTAATGTTGTCAGTAACAGTATGGAGTATTTCATACAGTATACAAGGTAAATTTACAATTGGTGGCAGGCACCATACTGGCTATAACCCCATAATGGTAGACATCAAGCAGCTAATCTAGTGGTCTTGTGATCTTTTGACCTGAAGTTTGGTTCCATTTATTCACAGTTACGAAATTTCCACTGTCCTCTTATGAAACCAAGCTAGTGACAACGAAGGAATTTTGCAATTTCAATAATACGTATAACTATATGGTTAAGCTTAAAGTACTGGAAAGGCAAAGTAAACTGAAATTATTAAAAAACATGACACACAGTTTTGTTCAGCAAATGGTTCATATGGAGGCAACCTGTTAATATATAAGATAAATTGTTTAATGGATTATTGTTGTGAATTATATATTATTTTATGAATCACGAAATATGACAATTTACTTTCATGTATCAGTGGCCCTGGTGATCACGGCTTCCGAACACTGTATTCACATACAAGGAAAAGTGTACAATTCAAAAGATCATGTATCTGTGTGTATCATGTGTCCTCTTTTCACTGTGACTGCAGTGGAGTGTAAAATCCCTCAACTGTGACTTGGGAAAGAATTTATGGCACTTTTTAGTGCCCATGCTGTTAACATTCAATTCTGACAAAAAAATCAGTTACATGGTCATTAATGTCCGTTGATACAATTCAAATGTTCACATGGACTGCTAGATTGTCCCTCTTTCAACATTGATGCGGGATCCCTTTTCCAATCCAAATTTAGTACAGAAATAAATGTTTACATGGCTGCTTGTATTTCAGATCATTGATCATGTGATCAATGGAAAAGAGAGTTTCCGGATAATTAGTATAAATGTATGAATTATGTGCAATTGCAGCGTCACAAATTGTCTTTTCAATTTATTGAAAAACACCTTGATTTCACTGTAATTTGCTTCTTTGCAGCACTTGAGTGTTTTGAATTGGGAAGAGTGGCTTACGAAGACACAGATAACTTGCATACAGTTATGTGGATGAAAGAGGCTTTGAAGAGGGCACAAACTGAGAACCCTCCAAGCATTGAAATTTCTGTAGTCCTGGACTATCTGTCCTATTCCACTTACATGGTAAGTTGCCAACTGCTCAAACAGTGTTTAGCCCCTATCATATCTGGCTGCCAACTTACTTAGGGTTAGGATTGCTTATGTCTGTGCTGGCTGTCTGTTCTGATCTATCAACCAGACAGACATTGCTTGGTTTCGTTCAAACTGGAGACAAGAATATGATATAGCAGATATACGGAAGTCAACTCATCCCCCTTGGTTTTCTGTGGATATTTGTTTTGGAACAACTCTCGTGTGACGTTGTAACAAGCTATATGTTCCCATAATATTTTCAGATGTTTCCATAGCCTTTCAAATTTCAGCTTTTATATTTTCTTTGTGACAGAATCTCTTTTTATGTGTTCTGTATCTACACTTGAGGTACATGTAGCATATTTGCACTCATGAAACTAGTTTTACAGAAATAAGGTAAATCGAATTATTTTTGAAAAATCAGGTAAATTTACAGAATAGAGACATAGGACAACTTATTTTAACTAGTGGCAACACACGATTTTATCAGTTTTCACCTTTCAAGCAAAAATCAACTTAATTATCTTGTGAAAGAAGTACATGACAACTAAGGATGAAAGATCTTTGAAGTTCAAATTCTCATGTCAGTGCTCAGTGTTCAACTACAAGCCGTCTCTTTATGATCTGATCATGTAGATTGGTGACTTGAAAGAAGCACTCCGTCTCACTGAACAACTGTTGGATATTGGTAAGTACATGAATTCATTATGAGAAAACTTTTCCTCATTCTTGAGATATTCTTAGTGTCTCTGACACAAAGATCTTGAGACTTGAACTTACTGGTATACTGTCATTACAACAAGTACCATACAGTTTTGTATACCAGAGTGGATATGTCCTTATGATACTTCTTGCAATATTCCTGTCTCCTTTGGAAGGCTGCAGTGGACGTCCTCTAGTGATTATTTTGTACAATCATTCTACAATCATTGTTAACAGTCTTCATCAATTCCTTACTTCATGACCAAAAACTGTTTCCATGGTGATGGTTAATACCAGTAATTACAAACTTCAAGGTACTCTTTGAACAGAAATATTAATTTTTAGAACTAAGATAATCAGGGGAATAAATAATTTGTACACCAGTCCGCATGTGTCTCTAGATACTAACCCTACATTTTATAGGCAGGAATTCATTCTGCACATGGCGAGTCTTTACCCATACTTGGATGGTTTCATACATGAGTGCGGTGTTCTGGGAGATTGAATCAGGACAGCACACAATTTATCACTGCTTTCCCAGAAAGATGTGAACATTGCAGGGGATATGAACAGGGACACAGCAAGTTCATTGTATGAATCTGTTTGCTCCTTGCTCTAACATACATGAAATAGTTACAAAAAGGTGACAGCTGCAGTTGAAACAATTTAAATGAAAATATATAAAAAATGTAATAAAATATGACCAGGAACAATGTGTTCAATATAAATATAATTTATCAAGCCAGTTTTATTTACATGATAGCCTATTTGTGGTAAACTGGTAAATTATTGACAAGTTTTTGCATATACCCAGATACTCACAGAAAATGTGAATATTTCAAACACAATTCAATTAGCCTGGCTATGCATTAGTAAAATGTGAACACCTATAATCCTTACACCCCCATTTTGCTGGATATGTAGTGCCTCCCAATTTATCAGAAACAATAGGGATGAACCAAAGTCTGGAGATGACTGAGTTGAATCTCATCTTGTATCAAATGATGGACCAAATCAATTATCATCTAAGAGGATTGTCGACCTGTCTACAGGCAATTGGGTTGAACAAGTTGTAAGTCAAAAAGTATTGATGGTTGTGGCTGTGTTGTGCTGTTCAAGGACATTCAACATTTCTCGGTATTTTTAGTTGTCCGTCGGGACTTAAAGATTGGTCTCTGTCCATCCATGCATGCATCTGTCTGCATAGGTACATGTGTCTCAGGCATGCTGGGGCCTATTTCTTTTAAACTTGGTACAAGGATAATAAATACACTCTGGCATATCAATTGATTTTGTTATATAATCAAATATGGCTGTCTGGCGGCCATTTTGTTTCCATTTTCTTCATGTCTGAAGGCATTATACGGGTGTACCTGGGCCGAATTTAAGTTGGCACATGGACAACACACTATGACTTACAAATGCACGCAAAATTATTTTTGGACATGATTCAGTATGGCTGTGACGAGGCCAATTTTTTTCGAATTTTTCATGTCAAGTCATATTACTCTGGCATGCCTTGCTGATTTAATTTTTTTTAGGTTTGGCAGAAGGAAAATATGCTATGAGGCTGTCTTTCACCCAGTTTAAGTGATATATATATTAATTGCTTCAATAAAGTTTGTGTGTGATGTGTGATATTGAATGTACGAGCGTGAATGCTTCATGAACCCTACGGCATATCGAGGGGTCGCAGTCAGAAAAATTGTTACAAGTATAAGCTTAGTTATTGAACCCCCTTTCTTTTTTGAGAGTGATGATTTGGCTGAGTGGTTTTGTCTGTGGCTTCTCCATTAGGTGACTCAGTTCCCTATATTATGAGTTTGAACCAGATTGAAAACACCATATTATATGTGCATGAGAAAATATTTTATGATTTGAGCATATAAATTCTTGAAATTCAATGATGAATCTTCCAGAATCCATACACGAATCTGAATTCATATATCTGTTTTCAATAAACTTTTTATGAATATGTAACATAAACATGACTACTACTCACTTATTTGCATTCTTATCAACCAAGAAACATACAATTTGACTTTGTGGGGACTGTGTCATCAGCGATGACTTGTTAATTACATGTACAACTTTTGTTGCATTACAGAACCTGACCATCAGCGAGGGCATGGCAACAAGGCCTTTTTTGAACATGAACTTGCTGTGATTTCTGGACAGAAAGGAGATACTGGTGACATGGAAGAGGATGAAACTAACAAAGTCCAAGACAGCAGACCAAAACGAAATGTCCCTGAAAGGGAGGCATATGAGGCCTTATGTAGAGGGGAGCAGGTTCAGATGGTAAGTTTGCTTGCCCCGATTCATCAACACTGTCTGCATAGGTCTGATCACAGTGACCTGATTTTAGCTAAATAAAACAGAATGCATGTAGGATATTTTCTGCGGTTGACAGCTAGAAATTCAGAGATTTTTCGTCTCTGTGCCCCTTTCTTTATCACTGCAGCTTGTGGTGATATTTTTTGACATGTGATCTGTATAGAGTAAATGAGAACATTTGTGGTAATAGCAACAAATTTCATAATTGTAGAAGAGTTACATCTAAAACTCTTGTTATAATTAATGACCCAGTATGTATTTGCATATTAATAATGGAACTTTGAAATCATTCAGAATCAGCCGAAATACTACTTAAGATCATGACTGCTCTAATCCAAACCTCTGTATAACACTGTAAATAAAACCCAGCTGAGGAAATGTAACATTTGAACTTACAGATTAAGTGATTTACACACTTGCATTTAGACAGATTTCCAGTACATGCAGAGACCAATTATTTCAAGTATGGTAAAATGATAAATACAGTGTGAAAATGTTTTCATAATATAGTTATACTATCTTTGAGAGAAAGTACATCGGTATACTGGCATATTTCATAACAGATCCAATATGCTACTGGATACCCAATTTTATGCAGCTGTCTCAGGTATGAGTCACAAACAGGAATTGATTTCTTTCTAGATGTGGTTCAAGGATGATACAAAATGACTTACCTAATGTTTTTGAAATTTGTTTTGCTCTGTAACGAACAATAGCCACCGATCAGCCATGTTAATGTCATGTGATTTGTCCTGTCTTCAGCTGTAAATTCCTCCACAGTAGTTTCACATTTACATTAAATCATGACTTGCATTGGTCTCAATTTGTTTTGCAACGGGATCCAAAATGGCTTCCATGAATTGGGACAAATGCAACCATTTAGCATAATATTAATTATTCATAAAACCCAGGGAATGTGAATTTGCATATGTTATTGTCGGACATTGCCTGAACAACAATATTTTGGAAGCATGTGTTGTATGATGATAGCCAGGAACAGCATCTCTTTAGCAGTTTAATGGATTTCATGTCTTACAAGCACAAGTCAGTGACCTAAGTAATTCTTAGTTAATTACTTATCATATATTTTCAATATTTCAAAATATTAAGCTTCAAGTCACTGTTATAGTAGTGTTTTAGGAAACCCATCTCAAACCAAGGGGGATGCTCATATAGATACTTTGTTTCCTTTTTTGACAGACACCAGCCAGGGAGAAGAAGTTGAAGTGTCGATTGCGACACTACAATAGACCATTTCTGTATCTTCAGCCTGCCAAAGAAGAAGTTGTCTTTGACAAGCCTAAGCTTATCTTGTACCGAGACTGTATCAGTGACGCTGAAATTGAAAGACTCAAAGTACTTGCTGCACCAAAAGTAAGTGGTAGCTTTGTTAACCATTCCTTGTGGTATCATATCACACATATCCACATCTATATTGTCAGGGAGAATTTCATGATATTCATAGATTACTGCTCTGGGAGAAGAATTGAAAATGACTAAAATGTTCATATTTTTGTATTGCATTTCCTGACATTCTTCTCATTAATATTATTGTCCGTCTTCATGATTGACACAAGTTTTTTATACCTGAATAACAAATACAAATATTTTGGTATCTCATGACATTTTAACTCGATCAATGTATCTGTGCAGATTTCCATGTAAGAGAATGATTCCTTGTAGTAAGAACAGCAGACAGAAGTCTAGTAAACAATATACATGCATGTTGAACCATTGATAATTTTCCCATTGCAGAATGCCTTGCATTGGACAACTGATAGTTCATTCAGGCCTGAGACTGAGAAAAGGAAGCCATCTTTGAAATGGCTGATTTTCGTCTTTGGCAAAGAGCATGTTTTCTCACTGCGCTTCTGTCTTATCTATGGAATGCAAAGAATATTGATTTTTGTGGCATTTAAGACTCAAATGTGTATTTTCTATGGAAAGTTCACATTTACAGTCTTTTGTTATTGTGTAGTGTTATGCTATGCATGAGAGTATTCTTACATGTAACACTGTGCATGACGTTGGCTCCATGGTTGCTAATACTTGGCTTAACCTTTGCTTTGCTAAGATACAGGGATGACACGTTTGTTTATACATTTTCATGTTTTGGTCATGCAATCTTTCATTACTGTGATGATAAACAAAGATGTGACGTTGATTTACACACACCAATTTTATGTTGTTGTTGCCAGAAGAAAGATCATAAAATTTCCCATCAACTATAATGATTATATGATTATTTCTGTATCTTGCTAGCAAGTTAGCAGAGTGTTTGCCAAGTAAGAATATTTTCCTGTTCATTGTTGTATAAGTTCATTGAAGTTGTTCTATTGAATTTTTGTATGTTTTCCTGTCCAAGTATAAGCCCGCACTCTAGAGTTTTGCTCTTGTGTTTATATCTCATGTTGTCCAGCAAATGTAAATATCGTGTTGGCTGTGTGTACATATTTGTATGAAACAATGCCCTTCAATTTGTCAGAAACATTGTGAAATTATCAGATGGAAACAAAATGACAACTTTTAGAGGATTTATCTGAATGCAAGTAGTCCATGAGCACCAAAAAATAAAGAAGTGATGTTTTGCTGTAAGAATATTGCTGTAAGTTTAAAAATATGGTAAAAAAGTATGTAGGCCTCAAGCCCATGGATTGCCATTTACTCACTGGGTCCATTAGTTCCTGGAAAGTCCTGGAACTTTAAAGCCTTCTGGAAAGTCCTGGAAAAGTCCTGGAAAATTATATTGAGTCCTGGAAAGTCCTAGATAATCTATCCAAAATTTTCAAAATTGACAAGATGATCAGTTGTGATATCATAAAAATGGTACTCAAAATAATAGATAAAAATGATATATTTTAAAAGTGACACATGGAAATGGTATTTTTGACTGAAAAATGTTTTGAAAATTGCTTAAGTCCTTGAAAAGTCTTGAATTGAAGTGACTTTGAGTGTATGGACCCTGTACTCATGTAAAACAACATACTCTGTGACAGATCTTATATCATTTATTGGTACTGAAAAGCTCATGAGATAAAGAATTGCTCTACGAAGTTGTCTTGTGAAAAAGAAAAATTGTGATGGGCTTATGCTTGGACAAACAGACTTTGTGCCATTAAACAAATTTCAATTTTCTTGCTGCGATTTGTATTCCAATTTCAGGATTGCCTGTCACTTTGAACCGAACGGTGCTCGCTGTTGTCTGGGAAATAGAGACAAAACTTTTTTCTTTCTGAGGTTGTTGGGTACAACTGCAATCTTGCACTGCTATGTTCTGTCCTTGTTGCAGCTGGTAGCTGAAGTCCCAATACTATCTATCACTTTGCCCCCGTCTGTTTCTGTCATAAGTTGGCTGCTGCCGTCTCTTTCACCCTGTCCTGATTTCCTATCCCCCCTTCCTACGTTTGTTTTCTTTCTGAAGTTGCTGGGTACAACTACAATCATTATCTTACACTGCTATGTCCTGTCTGTGTTGCAGCTGGTAGCTGAAATCCCAATGCTATCTTTCATTCTATCTCATGTCTCTTTTTGTCATAAGTTGGCTGCTGCCGTCTCTTTCACCCTGTCCTGATTTCCTATCTTGCCCCTCCCCCTCCCCCATGCTACTCCCCTTTCCCATGCTAATCACACTCTCCACTTTATATTGTAGGCATGATGCTTTCTGCTTTACATGGTAGGCAAGCTGTTAACATGTGCGCATGGCAAAGAAAGCATTTTCTTGCTTGGCTGATATTTTATATATAGTGTTGTTGCTTGTCAGAGAACCAGTTTTCTCACTGTCTGTGTCTAAGCTATCACAGATATGTTAGGATGACTTGGTATTTGAGTATAACAGGCCACAGACCTCAATGTATCATGTATATTCATGCTATAATTGGTCTTCATAAGGTGCATGGCATACAATTCTGCTCGTTATATGTGTGTGAGGAAAAAATCTTCAGTCATTGAGTTGGTTATCATATTTCCCTTTCATGAATTTTGGATGAATTATTTGTCAATATGAATAGGGAGAAAAACCTGTGAAATACGAATAAACTCCAAGCCCAGGTAGGACCTTCTGTAGCTGTCATGGTCATATATGATATTGGGCACTGTAGGAATTTGTTCACGTACCTGATAGGTAAAATACAAACAGCTACATTCATATACAATCTTTGCAGTTGCACCATGTGTGTTTTCATTCTCCTTAGCTGACAAACTAAAATGAACAGAAAACTCAATATTGTGAAAGGATGTCATTGTAGAAACAGAAAACTCAATAATTGAACTTTAACGTCACCATCATGCATATTAATGAATAAGATTGTGTATAACTTAGAATACCATGCTTTGCGCTGTACAATAATGCTTAACTTTTGGCTTTCCTGTAGTAGCTGAAGTAATGGTGAAGGCTGCTGCATTTTGTTCACTAACAACCCCCTCCCAGATTATAACCCCTGCCAAACTTAGGTAGCTTTTGGTGGTGAGAATACAAATGATAGGCATCAACTACCCCAATTCCCATCAGCAGTGACTTAGAATTTTTGCTGGTCACATTCCATGATTTGAAAATAGGGCATCTCCTTTTGACTAGTGTGAAATATTTTTAGTTTCATATTCTTTAACAATTTCCAGTCATTCATAATGAAAATAATTACATGATATAGTTCCCCATCTACACTGCGTAGTGTTGTTTAGTTTGATTTAGTTGTGGAGTGGTCGAGGGTCCCTTGTTGTATTTCAAAGAGTGACCGATGGCCATTCGTGGTACCTCGCTCGTCATCCTTAAAACTGCTGCCTTGTCAATTAACACATGCCTAGGGCGTCGGCGACTTTAGGGTGGGTGGGTGGGCGCTGTCTGTCACGCTCCGCCGTGAGAAGGCATGGGTACTACATCTGGGTAACACTTATAAACCAGTCCTCATGCATATTCATATTTAGTTAACCAATCACTACGCAGTGTAGCTAGTTCCCCATCTACACTGCGTAGTGTTGTTTAGTTTGATTTAGTTGTGGAGTGGTCGAGGGTCCCTTGCCTCCTCTCTTGATCTCCCTCGACTGTACCCAAAAGCAAACCCTCTCCAATACTCATCACGCACATCTACAAATACCACACAAAGATGAAAGAGGAAAAATTATTTATTTTCCTTCATAAACATAATAGTCGACAAAACATAAGTCAGGAGCAGATATCACCAAAGTCACCCTGACGGTGTCAGCAAACGTAGCCTGACCTAACCAAATTGTCCTGTTAATCTTCACTAGCTGGTGGGAACGCTGCTGACGCCCCAACAAGTTCATTACATCTCTGATACATACTATGCGCTTCTCCTATCGATTGTTGTTGTAATCTGAAGGCGGGGGAGAAAGGCAACATCACCTTCGATAACTGCATGTAATACGATGCTGTTGATTGATTAGACCATCCTATATGCTGCATAATATCTGGGAGGGATGAACCTGATAAAGCTAATGCAATGGCACATGCACTGCGAAAACTATGAATAGTCTCTCCTTGAAAAGTGCCTGTTTTCTGCATATAGAATCTCAACCTAGCATTGGCTGCATTAGTAGAGATATGAGTACATTCCACTTTCCGATCCCTTGAAGTTGAACGGAACAGGTAGCCAGGACTAAGCGTAATACTTACTGCAATTGAAATATCGACATAGTCATTTATGGCCTTGACTGGACAGATCAGGCTATTTCGGTTCTGAAATAGTGCAGAGGGCCGCACTTTCCCATCACGCAGCGTCTTCCCCCATACATGGTTTAACACAAATCCACCTTCGGGTAATTGAACAATATTTTCGATTTTAGTCATTAAGAGGTCACCTGACCGGTCACCAGTGAACAAGAGAGTAAGAAAAAATGCTCTATCCCTCGCCAGTACAAAAGCCCGATATAAATCCATGTTTGGGAAAGCGCTAATTCCGAGTTAATATACTGAACGAGTTTTACAACTTTCTCGATTGTAATGGGGATTGCCTGTTTTGGTACTAAATTTTGTTTTAGTTGTTCTTCTGTGACGGCCTTTAGATATTCTTTCACCGTTTTATCTGCTGCCGGATTACCAGTCCAAGCCTTATATCCCACTCTCCACCTCGTCCTTCCTTTTCAAATATCGACCTCAACTGACCAATATATGAATCGACCGTTTTAAACGCCAAACGATGAGGGCAGGTACACAAGTCTTCCCCGGGACAGTCTACACGATGTACAACAGTACGGCCTTTGCTATCCTTCCAAACCAAAAACCTCAGCACATCTTTAGGCGAAGCTGACAGTATAGTCTTACGTGTGTCCAGGCTAGCTAGGAAATCCTCAAGTTCCCCCTGTAACTTAGATTTTCGTTCACCATATGGTGTTGACCTTATACGCTCTTGAACCTCCTGAATTCTCTCATCCAATGTCATGATATCGATGGGCAACCGTAGAGGGCGGTGTTCACTGTCGGGCACTCGACGAAATCCGCATTGTTGGCAAAAATTGAAAGAAATATCATTGGGTAACGGCACTCACGACATTTTTCTGCTGGTAACCACAGTCGAGGGGCACCTAAGGTAACATGGTCCGAAATCTGTAAAATATAAAAGAAGAATAACAGAAAACTCTAACAATTTTTTCCGGACAACATTTTAATTTTCCAATCATTCAAAAAATGAGTACGTAACCCTTACTTTATTTACATAATTACCATGTCCAAATTAACTAAAGGCCAAACCATAACAGAAAACATGTGTTAATCTCTGCAGTTGTCTAATCACATTTGCGGTAATCAATTCGGCACGCAAAAATATCATATACCGATGGGACAGAAAACCAGTGCCCTGTTTTTGTAGGGATTTCCCAGACCTTCTCACCTGCCTGAGCAAGTCGAACTATCTTGTATGATTTCATTTCCACTATAGGCCACCAATACATGCGGGGTGATGTTAAGGGAACAATTATGGTGGCTAATGCCTTCTCCTCCTCCAAAAACTTAAGTACAGGCCCTATCATCGAGAAGGCGGGAACACATAGTTGTTTTCTCCACCAATTTTCTGTGTGAACACATCAATGCCCGCTGAATCAGGGGTCTTCCACGGCGTGTAGTGCTTTAAAGAAGCACCATTCCGACCACTCTGTGCATTCGAGTCGAGGGCCATTAAGTCGACTGTATGTGGGCCAAATTCATTTTCTACTCGTTCCCAAACGCCGGCATAGTTTTGCGTCACTTGCCGACATCCTGCGCGATGGTTCATCAGCTGGATTTTCAGTTGATGGGATATACTCCATCTCCAAAACTATATCAAGATTTTCCACAGTACTATACAATTGTTGCAAAGCCTCGTTAGCCTCACTACTCTTTGTTCCCATATTTAACCAACCATAAAGTGCTAACTTATTATCAACTTGGGCTTTCACTCTGGTATTTTTAACCAACTCGCTATTTGCCTGTAAAATGTTCCGTAGGGCTAATATTTCTTTATATGCGATGCTTTTGTGCTGGAGATCACTAACCCAATAATCACATAATTGCTCATTACCATTAGTATAGATAATACCACCCCAAGCCCCAAGGGATGCATCACTCGCAAGGGAAACTGTGACATGCCGTTCATATTTCCAGTATGACCAGTCTCGACCTGTATCAATTCTCCTCCACCCTAGTATTTCATCCCGAAGATCGCCCTCTATCGGTATGCGTGACCCCAGTTTTTCTGCCTTTGCTATTGCTTTGGTCATTACCCTCACAAACAGCCTTGCTGCTGGAATTGCTACAGTAAATGAAACACATTTCCCAACGAATCGCTGCATAGTTTTCACTGGGATCCATTTCTTTGCTAAGATGGACTCCCTGAGATCGGCAAACTTCACTTTCTTGGCAGGAGGTAAGGTAAATGCCCTACGATTGGTATCAACCCCAAATCCAAGATACTCAATGTATTGGGTAGGCTGAAGCACACACTTCCCTATCCCTAATGTGTAGCCTAATTCAATCATAGTATAGCACAAAATAAAGCATGCGGCGTCAGCCTTTTCGTAATTTGACAGACTTGTGCTATCTGTTATCAACTGACCCGCGTGTCTGTCGTCTATGTAAAGGGAACAAGGTACACCCCAACGACGCACTTCATTCATAGCTGCCAAGCCCACTGTCTGGTAAATATATGGGGAGCACTTCCAGCCAAAGGGCAGCGTAGTAGCTACGTACCAATAACCGCCCCATTGTATAACCATTAAAGCACGACTCGAATGTGTCAAGAAAATGTGATCATATCCACTCTTGTCGTCCGTTTTTGTCTGATAATGCCCTTTATCCAGATACCGTGGTAGGTTTGTAATCAAATCTAATCTAAAAGGCAGATCTTTCATCCACTTATTCAAGTATCGCTGATCATGACAAAGCCTAGGTTTTGTAGGTTCTATAACCAAAGGCATTACTATATATGGTGGTGGTACTCTGCCAACCTCACCCCAGATCTCCAGTGACCCTGCCTGTACCCTTTCTAACAGTGTCCTACCTATAAAATCTTTGTAATGTTTACACACTGCATTGTTCGGCAAATATACACTTGGTGGAAAGCCACAATCATAATGTCTCCCGCACACTTCGCCTTTAAAAGGAGTGATATAGTCAAAAACTGACACGTAGTCATTTATCCATTTTTCAACAAGCCTCTGGTTATCCTGATTTTGCAATATACTAGACCAATATCCCTTCTTTCCATGAAGTCCTCCTGCTTTGAAATATGCCGGATCTCGAAAATGGAGTCACGTGCAGAGACTTTTAGTCCGTTCCGGAGTACCAGTTTGGATGCGGCAGCACGGTGGAACAATTACGATCATCCAAATTTATCCATCTTGTGGCCCTTTCAAGATGTTCTCCGTAAGCCGGTAGAGGATTCACCCTGATTTCCCTCTCCCATCCCGGAATAGCGGGAACATACACCTACAAAGGTCAAAACCACTCAATTTAGTATCTATCGCATACCAAAAGCGACAAACAGTCGTTTTGTTTGGGTTGTAATTTATTCTTTTTTGCAGTTGTTTTTTTTTTTTTTTTTTTTTTTTTTTTTTTTTTTTTTTTTTTTTTTTTTTTTAATTTCTTTGGGGAAAAAATAAACCGGGCATAGGGTTAGAAACCCCCGCCTAGTTGAAACAGAAGGGACTGTAATTAGACTACAGTACACCTCCCCCAGGCACGCCCCCATTTCCCAACATGCGCAAACCACTCACACAACAGACAATTTTACATTACGTTCTTATGGTCCTTTAATCACCATTATCAATTCCGTGCTACAATACAACAGACAATATAGTATTCCAGCCAAGGTGTCCTCTTATATCATATAGCCATACCTCAAACAAATCACCGTAAATCTACACTAATACCTATTTGTCATCTCTACTCGAACGGGAACGGTAAGATTCTCTTCTCCCGTCATCATATTTATCATATCTATCGTATCTATCGTATCTATCGTACCGATCATACCTATCACGTCTACCATAACAAAACCTAGCTATATGTCCAATTCTGTTACACTTCCAACATCGCAAACTTGATCTTTCTCTATTCTCTCTGCGACCAGCATTTGAACGGGTGCTAGTATTACCAACGGCTTTCTTAACTTTTGCAATTTTCTCTAAGATCTCTGCATGTGCACCTGATCCAAGTAGGGAAAGCAGCATTTGAGGCATAGCGGGTGATTGTCTCTCTTTACGCAGAGCCCGTAACATGGCTACGTACTTATGATAGTCTTTATGTCCTATATCCATCGATATGTCCACTAGCATTTCAAGGCGAGCCAAAGCTTCTTCTGGACTAAAAGCCGCTTCGTCCCGTTCAGCATACAACCGCAACTCCGTCAGTGATCTTTCGAACCTGTCGTAGGATTCCAGTCGAGGGCCACTTGACGTCTCCGATCTGCGAGTATGTGAGGGTCCCTGTAATGCAACAAAGCAAATAAACCTTAGCACCTGGGGTATGCCGCACGTTTAGCGTGTAATTTACATGACAATCATTTCTGGCCACACCCATTCACAGTCAGCCTGCAATATTCCCCGGAAAAAAAAAAAAAAATCGCCAACATGCAAGTCGTATATCGCAATTCTCACCAACGAAGAAACTGATATTCAGGCAGAAAACAGTCCCATTTTACATCACGAAACAGAAGACGGCACACCCTAACCTGTACAACTATCCCATTGCTCCGAGTGTAGAAATTCTCGGAGTTGTAAATATCGCTTATACTCAAGGAAATCTATCCAGGCGTGCACCGCTATACCACCATGCCACGTAACGTATACACTGACGAACTTCAGAGCTTCTACTCTGTACACACTTTACTCTGTGCATTTTCACAGAACGACCTACGACATGGCATTTCTATAAATGCAAGCAAAACACGAGCAAACCTCAATGCGTCATGGGCGGGTCCATATAATGCAAACGTATTCATTCCAACTGGCGCTATATAATTCGTCAACCCACAATGTTTATAACCTGCCATGACCAATCCGGCCATACCTTTATCACATTATGTGACAAGTACACTAATTCCAGATTCGTCAAACCCACATATATAAAATGAAAACACTTGGGACGACTCGTCGCCTTCACTACCATTCATTACAGTCTCAGCTTTTCATGGGGACGACTCAATACTAAGTTTCCTCTCCATTATGTCAATTCGTCAACCCAAACGCGTATTTCATAACTTTTCATGGGGACGACTCAACACTTGGTTTCTTCGCCATTATAACAACTGCCAATTCGTCAGACCCAAAACCACACTTCAGAACTTTTCATGGGGACGACTCAACAGTTTTCTTCGCCATTATAACAACTGTCCATTCGTCAGACCCCAAAACCACATTTTATAGCTCTTCATGGGGACGACTCAATAATCACTTCTCTTTCGTCAAACCCAAATACATTCCATTCTCACTCGAAAAGGACTCAAATCCCAGTTCCTGATGATATCTTCGGTCTTGAACGCAGATGATTCCATGAGATAACATCGGCCACCTGGGGAATTTATTCATTTTCCCGCTACCACATCTTACTATCTCAAAAATCCAAGTAGGGGCCTAACAGTGACGACTCAAGTCAAAATTATATTGTTCATAATATCAGCAGGTACCCACGCATTTTCCACCTATCAGAATACAAGCTGGATGTGAAAAGACAACACAGCAAAATGCACCAAATATTCAGTCTGCAAGGTAAAACTTACCGCATTGACTGGTTGCACTTGGCTGGTACTTGTTCGGGTACTGGTTAGAGCGACAGTAGCGTTGGTGGTAGTGGCAGTCGCAGTCCTGGTTGTCGACATTCTACTTACAGCCAAAGTAGTGAGAACTGGTGTTTGCAGTGCTGTGACAACTGTTGCTTGTGTGGTTGGAGTTGCCATTCTGAATTCCACAAAGAAAACTTTGATGACGAGCGAGGTACACTGAATATTGCTGTATGTCACGCTCCGCCGTGAGAAGGCATGGGTACTACATCTGGGTAAACCTTATAAACCAGTCCTCATGCATATTCATATTTAGTTAACCAATCACTACGCAGTGTAGCTAGTGTCCAAGGGACTTTTTTTTAAAGTGACCTCAACATTATATGCATTGGCAGCAGAAACAATTACTTCAATATTGTTTCCGACACATGACGATGTAAATGATCATGAAGAATAATCAGAGAAGACTAATCAAATTTTTATCAAAACATTCACGTACACACTGTTTATATAATACACTTGATGTCTTTCCAAATCTTTTGAATTCTGTCAGCCCCCCTAACTTAATCCAATCAGGATTCAATTTCTTGTAGTTGCTGTATGAAGACCTACGAGTCACAACCCAGCAAGCTTAGGGCAGCTTGTGTGCAGCTTTGTAGATTTCTGCTAGTGCCAAGGCAACAGTGCAGCATTCTGATTGGCTGTTGTAGATTGCTGCTTTCGCCAAGGCAACAGTGCAGTATTTTGATTGGCTTATATGACAACGGTTACCAATTCCATGACATGATTAGTCATACCATTCAGCATGATTCATGTATCTAATATTCGTTTCCATGGCTACTTTCATCTCCCAACCACCAAATTTACACACTACACCATTATATACTTATAGATGTGTGAATTTCATGTATGGTATTTCTGTAAAGAAATTTAAAAAAATATTCCATCTAGCAAAAACTCAAGTAGATAGGCATCTCATTGTGTAAATATTTAGGACCAAGTTTCTCATATGTACTAAAAAAATGTATTTCTAAAAATATGGGTAAAGCTGTCAAATTTAGTTTTAGGTTTGTGGTCCATAGGTATAACTCTATTCAGATAGATTAAAGCAAAATTTGCATATTGAAATTACTTTGGCCAACTCTCTGATTTTTTTGACCAAAACATTTCTGAAACTGCCTTTTTGATAGATTCCAAAATTGTATTGTAAACTTACCTTTGTTCTTATCAAAATGAATCACAGTTTTATCGATGCTGTTCTTATTCAAAATATCTGCTCTTTAAAACCTGATAGCTCACAGATATCTAATAGTTACTAATTTGATTTGCAAGCTCATAAGTTTTACATTTACATTCTGATTTTGTCAATTCAGGGTGCAATTTGCATATACAGTTTTTCAGAGTTAGTTGACAGACTGTTTTGGTAATAACATCTTTGAAATCTTATTGCTTATATCTTTCAACTTTGGTCTGTAGGTTCCCAGTGGTGACTTCATTTTGATTTGTTCAGGTGATGATGACATTCGCACAGTGTACTTTTGTAAGGCTGAAATAAGTTCCTCAATTTGGTCAAAACATCTCTGAAAATGCTTTGTTAATAACTACATATGATAGCATTCAAATTTGGTTGTAGGCTCTTTCCTTCTGATTCGTTCAAGTAATGATCATATTTGCACATATACTTTTGTCGGGCATATATTTAGCTCTGCTGTTGGAGATGCAGATCTGTTAGGGTAGGTAGGTTGATCATAGCATCTGCCATCCGTCTGTCATCTGTTGTCCTCTGTCATATTTAGCCTTCTCAGAAATGAGCACTCTGAAATTGATTACATTTCAAGTGCAAGTCACTCAGTATGATTGTACTCTGATTTGTCAATATGATGGGGATACTTGAATATGCGAAATGTCTTGGCTTATTTTGTTGTGTTAGGTCAAACTCCAATTTTTCAGATACATGGGTGAGATTGCTTTCAAATTGCTATGTAGCTTTCTTGGGATACTCTCATTAACTGCTATGAAATTAGAGAAAAAATTGTTAACATTTTTGAGAATTGTTTGCCATTTTTTGATTAACTTTTTCAAAAATCTGCTTCTCTGAAAGTGCTCATCAAAAAGCTATCAATTTGCTTTGAAGGTTCTCAGGGATTACCTATTCTATTTTGTTCAAATGGTGAAATTTTAACATATGTTTATTTTTTGGGCCAATCCTGTCACTTTTAGTCAAACATATTGTCAGACGTCATTGGTCAGATTGCTTTGAAATCAATTATGTAGCCCTCTAGGGATGCCCTCATCATAAAAACTTATGTAAGATTTGCATTTTAAAATTTTTGAGAATTTCTTCATGTTTTGTTCAATTTTTTGATGAAGATTTTTTTCTTCTTAAACTGATTTAGTTTGTAAGTTCCAAGGGATGACCCCAATCAGTTTGACACAAATTTGCACATGCAAATTTTTTGGATTAATAGTCTAATTTGTGGTTCAAGTACTGTTTCATCTGGTACTTCTTACACCTGTGAAATTCAATATGTAGCTAGCTAGGGTTATGGTCAATATAATTCCTACCGTGGTATCTTGCTTGAGAAATTAAAAATTTATGTATTATCTCAGTGCAATTTCAATACCTTGTCATATTCAAACCAAGTCAATTTAAAATGTCTGTCAGTGATTCTAACATAGTAAGCTGTATTCAGCAACAACACACAGCAGAGCTATATCGGCTGCCAGGTCGTTGTTTTAGTTCAAACATTTCTTGAACAGTATGGCTGATAGCTTTCAAATTTGGTTCGATGTTCCCTGATGTGTCGTAGTTTTGATTTGTTCAATTGATGATGACATTGGCATATGTAATTTTTTAAGAGCAGTGTTTCTCAGTTTGATCAAAGCATGCCTGGAAATGCTTATCTAATAGCTTCATAGCTGGTTCATAGGTTCCCTTAGATTACCTTTGAGTGAGTTATTGAAATTATGGTGTAAATTGCATATCCAAAATTTGGAGCCACCATTGTCATTTTTGGTCGAATCAGCTTTGTTTATACCGATCGTAGGTGGCATTCAGATTTGATTGAAGTCCTTTTGTTGTTCTCATTGTGGCTAGTGGCTTTGGCTTCTTTTATCATGTGTTTGTAAGATTTTATTTTTGAAACTTTTTTTGGCCAAAATATCACTTTATTAGT
This sequence comes from Ptychodera flava, assembly GCF_041260155.1. Lineage (NCBI taxonomy): Eukaryota > Metazoa > Hemichordata > Enteropneusta > Ptychoderidae > Ptychodera > Ptychodera flava. The sequence goes on along the minus strand of NC_091949.1, from coordinate 18,184,384 downwards.
GTGTCATTATTATTACTATTGTACTTGGGCCTCAGCCCCAAGTACATTTGTTTCATTCCGTGGGAAAAAATTTGTAAGGTATAACCATTTCTGGCTGAGACCAGGGAGGGCAAAATGTCTTGGCTTCATCTTTCTTGGCATAATAAATGGCGTAATGATGTTAACTGAATGGAAGTGCTGCTCTCAGCCAGCTTGAATAAGTGAGATGTGAATATTAATGCTTCTCTATCTGAGTTTTTGCCACAAAATCTTCTGAATATAATCAAAATGTGCATCGAAATGCAACAATTAATGCACCCTCCGTTTCCTAGGCGATGGCACGACCCTTGCTACACCCACTGGACGAGCCAAAGTGGGAGGGGTAATTTCAGTTTGGTCGAACAAGAGGGCTCGAGACCAGAATTTAACATTTAAACTTGAAACATGTTTAATCGCTGACAAGATGTGGACTAGTGTTAATCAAAGTAAAAGTGTAAAAAGGAGAGGTTTTATATCCCGGACACAATGAAAAACATTACGACTGGAAACTGTACCCCCAGTTGAGAATAGTAATGCCCACAGCGATGGAAACACTTATCCTTGAGCTGAGAAAACCAGACCATCATTTCGAAATAGAGCTGCAGATTCGAGAAGCTCGTTCAAAATAGCTAGGTACACCCATAAAAGGGGTGGTTTCGAGTTTTGAGGGCAAATTTCGCCTCCTTCATATAGAAATCGTACGTTTGTTTTTCCAGGAGAACACACCATTTGACACAAAATTTGCATGTAAAGGGGTCGCCAGTAAGCACGTGGTCAAATCTGGCATAAGAAACAATATGAAATGTTGGGTAAAGCCAGTCCAAAATAAACTGATTTGAACTTTTGTGTTTTGTAATTTATACCACTGCAGTAACATTACCTTTTTTTGACAACATCACACAATGTAATACGTTTTGAAACTGAATACTCCGACGTATTCTGTGTCTCCTTTGCTAAAAAATACGGTATGCCGATTACCATGTAAGGAGATGATGACGTCAAGACAGATTTGTAGTGCGTTTGGTCCTGGATGGTGCACGAAGTTTTGTCAAGGTAGCTTGTGTATTTATTTCCTAAATGGGAGAGATTAGGGTCGATCTAAACGAAGGCCGAAGAATGTTATGATACTCTGAGCGAGCTGAACTCTAACGCGAATGGTTGGATAATTTGGAGGATGTCTAGAATGATCTCGTCTCATTAAGATTATTTGGCGGTCAGTATTGAATTTCAACTGCGTCACAAGTTTGCGAAATGAGTATTCCGTCGAACGGTCAACGAACGATATTTTAGAAATCTGGAGACATGGCACATCGCATTTTATTTTAGTATTTTATATTTTACAAAAGATTTAAGAAGCAATGATTTTGTCGAAAATTCTGAAAAAAATATAGGAAGATTTGATCGCGAACACATTTTCACTTGGGTCAACTAGCCCTGCGTACGATGCTGTGTGTTCCACTACAGCTAATCGCCCCGCTCACCACAGCCCTGCAAAGACCCGTACGTAGGGTCGGTGACTTCAAATCCATTTTGGGACTTGACGTAAAAGCCAAATTACTGCCGAAATTCAGCGTTCTTGGGCCCAAGTCGTATCCCAGCCTACCTCAGCTACTCGATCGCTTCCAAAAATGACAGTCTTTTATTCACTTCTCGTAAATAACCGTCGATGTCGGCAACTCTCTCGCTAGCCCTGCGTACGATGCTGTGTGTTAGCTGTAGCACATAGCATCGTACGCAGGGCTAGGGGTCAACATGGGGTCGCAGCCATGTTGCCTCAAAACTTATTTCTGACAGTGTCTGCACTCAAAACTCAAAAATGTCGGATATGAACCAGAAAAATCGATGCAATTTTGTCAAACTTCGGCGAAATTTCAGCCTTTAGACAAAATTTCATCTAGGTAAGGTAAATTTACTGAAATTTGATCGACAAATAATCCTGAGCTTGAACGTGACAGCTCGCCTTCTCCGGGAAGTCAAGTATCCAGCTGCCCATACACATAGTTGCCCATGGCCAGGTTTATGAGATTGTTTTCAAGCGACGGCGGCAGACTGTACGGGGCTCTGGATATGAACCTACCGCCGGTGTAGCTGTAATAACTGTTGCGTTGTTTTTAGTGCCCACGGACGAAGTCCTGGGGGAGTTATAGGTTTGGTCATGTCAGTCCGTCCGTCCGTCCGTTCACGCAGATATCTCAGACATGCCCTGGTCAATTTCTTTCAAACTTTGCACAAGAATAGTACCCAACCCCATACAGATGCACGTCGATTTGTTTCACAATGCGATCGAATTTGGCCGTGTTAGAGGACTTTTTAGTTTACACCTCCATAGACTCCCATGTATAAGGCAGTTCTCCATAGACTCCCATGTATAAGGCCAAGAAAATAAAAATTTAGTTTCTCATCGTATTCATATTGCCTAAAGGATGCAGTGACACAGTTTTTTGTCCCCACAGATAAAGTCCAGGGGGCTTATAGATTGGGTCATATCCATCAGTGAGTCCATCGGTTCACGCAGATATCTCAGACATTTTGACAAAATATCATGTGACCTCAATGACCTTTGACCTCAAATATATATATTTGTCCACAACTCAGTAACCACAAGTGCTACATCCTTCATATTTGGTATGATAAGACACCTTATGACACCACATATTGTACCTCATTAATTATGTGCATATCTAATTTTGAGCGAGCCAATAGAGCTAGAGGTCTGATTTTTGGTATATAGGAATAACTTAGCAATACAATTATTTTGACAAAATGTCACGTGACCTCAATGACCTTTGACCTCAAATATATATATTTGTCCACAACTCAGTAACCACAAGTGCTACACCCCTCATATTTGGTATGATGGGACACCTTATGACACCACATATTGTACCTCATTAATTATGTGCATATCTAATTCTGAGCAAGCCAATAGAGCTGGATGTCCGATTTTTGGTATATAGGGATAACTATAGGGTAGAAATCTAAATATGCCCATCTAAATATTAGACATCTACCATCGAGAACAAAAGAAATTTGCTGTAATTTGAATATTTAAGGAGTTTAAGCAATTTCCACTATAAATAAAGAACCCTGCCTCAAACTCCACAAAAGTTGCTAGACATATTTTGCCGTTGCCATGCCATTGCTTCGTTTAATAACCAGTTAATCAAATGCCTAATTGACAGGAGGAAATTCAAGACCATATTTGAATAGTAGTATATATTGTCCTCAAAATTACTCTATCACGGCCCAAGTACTCATTGCCTTCAGCAATACTGCCTTGTTATTATTATTATTATAATCTTTATTTAAACTCGATAACTCCATAGGTGAAACACCTCTTTTCATGGAGGTTGAATAAACTAAAGAAAATCATATTACACCACCAACTTGAAAACACAAAAAACAAAAAAAAAAAAAAAAAAAAAAAAAAAAAAAAAACTACGAAGAGGCATCAGACAAGTAAATAGAAAACAGAAAGCTGTTACAAGATTTCTTAAAACTAGTCAGCGACTCTGAGTCCCTGACTAATTTAGGGAGATTGTTATATTCATCCACACCCGCAACAGACAAGGTGTTTTGATAAAGAAGTGTACGTTTCATTTGTCTTTACACTTGATATTCACTTGATGTGTTGACAACTGATTTAATTGTTTTCCACATTTTATTTCTGATAATTTCCAACAATTTTAAGATTGTCAATATGTAGTATATTCTGTCAACTCCCAATTCCAGATAGAATCTGATAAATCTTTTTTGGTCAAAAATAATAAACAAGCAATACAGGGTTTTAGTTCACTTCTTGATTTAATTTTTGATTTTGCGCCATTTAAAAATCAGAGCCATGTTGCATCTTGTTGCAAAACATGATGTTGTCGGTTGCTATTGTATCTACAATAACTGTTTTCTGGTTGTTTTGGAAATGTCAGTGATGATTGTTCCTAGGTCATTTTGATATTGTCTGTGATGGCTGTGTGCTATTCCCATAAAACTGTAGACAGGAATCTATTGGTGACTTTTTAGAATTGTCTCTTTTATCCAAATCTTTCACCAAAATAGTGGAGAAGAATGTTGTGAATTTCTCTCCATGTGGTGAAAAAACAGAAACTTGTAATGTCTGTCATGTATCTAGAAAGCATAAACTTGTACTGTCTTTCCATATGTTGTTCAAAAGCGTAGACAAGACTGCCAAGCTTTCTAGTGGAATAAGCAGAGCATGTGTGTTCATCTTATTAGCCACACAGCTACATTTATGAGACTTTCTCATGGTAACCGGCTTACATGCACACCTAATTCCCTGTACCCTCCAAGCTCAGTCGTCACGACGTGTAAGATGTGTTTTGTTTCTTCTTTAAATCACCGTTCCAGTTAAGACGGGCAACCATTCAGAACTCAGTGACAGGCAACCTTGAGTTTGCGGAGTACCGCATCAGTAAAAGTGCATGGTTGAGAGATGACGATGACGATGTGGTCATGAAGATTAGTAAAAGGATAGAATACTACACTGGATTGACCATGGACACAGCAGAGGAACTACAGGTGAGAAATTTACAAACTCAGAAGTCAAGGTAGTATGCACCTCATGAAATGAAAGTTCTTAACTCCCACCCATACTTGGCATAGGGAAAATTTGATTCGTTCTCTGTTGCTATCAGGACAAAATGCAAGACATTTGATTTTGCCCAAAATATGTAAATTTTTCAAAATTTTGAACTCTAAATTCTCCTTTTCATTGACTCTGTGAAAAAAGTTCAAATATTTCTGAAAAACCATCTGGCAAACAAGTTATCTATTCCATTGATTGTAAACTTCAGTCTACAAAACTGTAGTGTGGCAAAGTATGGTTAGAGTTTAAAAGGGTCGGTATGCTCCAACAAAGTCCTGACTTTCAATACCTCCCTGTAAGTTGTTGAAACGTTATTCAAAACGATGTTTAACCCTTGAAAATTGATAAGACAACCTGATGAAAATTATTGAATGATCGGTCATGCTTTTCAAAAATGATATGTAAAATGATATACAGAAATGAATTGCAAATGGTATTTTAGACATCAAAAACTCCCTGAAAATTGCTGAAAAGGTATTTGAATTTTATTTGACTGAGTGCATGGACCCTGAAATAAAGAATTTTCTTCTTTTTTAAAATTTCTCGGAGGTGCATCCTATCTTGGAAAAAGTATGCATATACTAACACATACTGGTACATGTTTGAAATAAACTAGTGCCAGAAAGTAGAGTCATAAAGGTTAAAGGTATACAGTCACCTGTAATCTAAATATGCCCATATATAGTCAAAGGGGCGTTTCTTGGTATTCAAAAGGCCCATGTGAGGGCGCTGTTTTTAAAAAGCGGCCGCCCGCTTAAAATCTGTGATTGGTTAGATTTTCTCTTTCCATGGTAACTGTGGCAAAATTGGAACAGGTGACAGTATACCTTTAAGTTGCATCCAGTACAGGTGTTTGATTGTCCATAGACAGTAGAGTGGAAGAGGACTGTCCAGATCATTTGCCAAACTAATCAGCTTTACAAATTTAAACTTCTTCAACAGCTTAGAATCTACTATGAGCTTTGTTCACATCGTAAATCTTTACAAGAGTCTAGAATAGAATTGGTAAAGTAGAAAATACTCCATGTACAAAGCAAGAATTCACATCAGCTGGATGTGTTACAAATGTTTTTCTTCATGGAGAAACAGAAGAATTTGTAGCATTTTCCCCAGAGTACCTTCTTAGGTTAAAGTGATAGATTTATACTCAGAGCTGATTGTGGTTTCACAGTGATACTGAGATGACCTTATGGCCCCGCATTCCTTCAAACACCCTGGCTTCTCAGAAACATCCTGTGCCACTGTTTCACAAGTTTTCACATTATAACTTCGTGCCATCTTACATATCTGCTACTATTTCCCGCACCATCACCACCGTTATGAGTTAAAGATGCCAGTTTTACGGAAGTGTGTCATTCAGCATTTAGCGTTATATCACAAAATGTCAAAACGCATACAGCCATAGCATCGTGTTCCTTCCAACATAACAACTTTTGTATTGGTGATTATGCTAATTAGAAACAAATGTTGTAACCTTGTCAACATACTAGTAAGTAGTATGGCTCTTACAGTAAAGCAGCAAAGACACACCACACATGAAGTGGTTCACACAATTTATAAAATAACACATTTAAAGTTTTAGAAGAAAATAAAATCCTTCAGACCTTTCCTAATGCATCATAAAGTGTAAGATATAAAGAAGATGAATAGTCATTGTCAGTGTGTCATTGCCACCACATTTGCATAACATGAATATTCATTGCTAAATTTACGTATATGTATTCAATTTGCATAACATGAATATTTATCATTATGTCTCTATCACTAAATTTGCATACCTACACAATAATAATTTGTAAAGTTAACAACAGTGAATACTATTATGTCATGTTTCAAGCATGAGAAGTCTTTTATCAGAGATATTATAGGTTTGGACACTGTGTCTGTTTTCTGAGTTATCATTTGGTCATATTCTGCACATGTTGTTCAACATCTGTTGGTTATCATGAGGACCTCAGGGCATTTAAAGAAATTATTACAACAAAGCAAAACTTAAAGTTTTCAACAGTTATCTCCTTCCACTTAGACTGATAAAATCATGTTCATGATAATCTAAGAGGGAACTCGGAGAGTCAGGCCATGCGTCTGATTTTATCCATCCATCCCTATGTTAACAACCAAACATGAACCTTATATTCACAGAAAACAAAATCATTTAGACTCTCACGTGGCATTGTCTGCCATTCAGTGTGGCTGCATCCTTCTGTCACAGACAATCTAATCCTAGTGTTGCCAAGCTCAGTAAATTCTAGCAAGGCCTCTCACATGCTTACAGTATCTTTGGCAACAGCAATCTGTCTACATTGATGTTGTTGAGGTGTGGAAGAGGGCACACTGTTGTAATGTAGCCACCATGATTTGAATGTCAATAAATTATAGAAATTCTAACAGCAAATATTTTCAGAAACTGAAAGTTTGTCAGAATTTAGCCCCTTTGATTTAGACTGATAAAATTCTGTTCATTGTTATCAAAGAGGGAACTCACAGAGGTGGGCCACTTGACTGATTTGATCCATCCAGTGTCACCATGATTTGAATGCCAACAAATTTTGCCGGACGAGCACTGATCTGTTTCTGTCCATTACAGGTTGCTAACTATGGACTTGGTGGACACTATGAACCTCATTTTGACTTTGCAAGGGTAAGTCATTGGTAGCTGGACAGGTCAGTAAGAAGCCTTCTCCTTTATTACTTTCCTTTACAGGTTGCCAACTATGGCATAGGTGGGCACTATGAACCACACTTTGACTTCTCCAGACGGAAGGTGGGTATTTGGTATCTAAGGGTAAACAATTTAACTATTTTCTTTTCATCATTAATTGTGCTTAAGGTAGTGTTCACCTTGAAAGGGAAAGACTTAAACTTTCGCTCAAACTTTCCCCAATGAAACTTCCAGTGAATCATTTCCCAAATCAAGAATAAAAATCAAGGGTCACACTGCAAAGTTTGGTACAAGAGAAACAAAATTACCTGACATTTAACATCAAAATGGCTGATTTTAGAAAATTAAGACTGTGAAAACTTTTCTCTGTGCAAGAGCTATAAAATGAGCTCCACAAACGGCAAACCTGAAAAGTACTGTAAAAAATTGAGTCCATACTTCTGTGTGCTGTAGGTGTAACAATGCAGAATATTTTCAAAGTTGGACAGTGTAGCAAAAGTATACTGTGAAAGATATCAATGTTTTGGTTGAAATTCCTTCCATTTCACTTGAATGCTTAAGGTACTGTATGCGCCTTGAAAGTGAATGACTTAAACTTTTGCTGAAATTTTCCTTAAAGAAACTTAAAATGATTCTCTTTCAAAATCAAGAATAAAAATCAGGGATCACCATGCTAAGTAAGGTACTAGAGGAACAAATTACTCAATATTTGCTGATATTTGAAATGCAAAATGGCTGCCATCCCTGTGTTAACTCTATGGAGAAAAATTAAATTTTCAATTTTCTAAAAACAAAGGTGTTGAAAGTATTTCACACTCCAAGGGCTTCAAAATGAGCCCCCACAAGTGGTAGATCAGAAAAGAATTTTAAAGTTTGAGAGTCTGTCCTTGTAGTGCATTCTGCCTTAGCAACTTTTACAGTGATTCAATCATTCATGTATGTCATTCTCATCCAATCACAGAAAGATGAAGTAGATGCTTTCAAAGCTCTACAAACTGGAAACAGAATTGCTACAATGCTGTTTTATGTAAGTAATATTACCAAACATCTGTCATTCATAATTAAGAACAATGTTTGCTGTTTTTTGTTCAATCGCAGAAAGAGGAAGTAAATGCATTCAAAGCACTGAAAACGGGAAATAGAATAGCTACCATGTTATTTTATGTAAGTAGAATTGTTCTTATACATCTACCATTGAGAAGAATGGAATTTTCAGTGTACAAAAATAACCAAATGGAATTGCCTGCTCAGCTAGACCAACCTTTTCCGGATACCCCAAGCAAGGTGTATTTTTATCGGTGTCTTGGCATGTTCACCTTTGGATGGTTTTTAGGGACCTATTCCATGACTGCCAAGATAAGTCTTGCATGCTGTCTATGTGGCGGCACAGTCTGTCAGATGCATGTCCCAGATTTGGCCTCTTGCTGGTGGTGGATAGTGGGATACAATTGTTTGTGACATGCTGAAACGTTCTTGTTCTGTTTAAAAATTGCTAGTATTTATCTGGTATGCTGTCTGTTAAATACTTGTCTTGGATCATGCTCTTTGCTGGCAATGGACATCGAAAGACAAATTGTTGTGAAAAGCATAAAAGTATTAAGTTCAGATAATAAAAAGTTATCATAAAAACAAGGTCAAACCTGTATATAGCGGTCAAATGAGACCAAGAAAAAGTGACCACTATATGGAGGTGGCCTTACCATAGAGGATGGGTTTGGCATTACTTTCAGTGTGCGTGGTATGCTGTGTGGGGAAATTAGGAAGAGATGTAGGAGTAATAAAGTGAACATCATAAATCTCTTGAAAATGACATCTTATTTTTAAAAGCATTGTAATGCAGATATGAAATTTTTCAGAATAGACTATTTCTTGCTTTCCAGTGTGAGTATATTTTGACAGAGGTCATCCAGAGTCAGATATGCTGAACATGATAAACATATTTCGTACCACATTGAAGCAATTACATGTGGCCACTGACCACGTAAAAGAGGTGACTGTTCTGTAGAGGGTTTTTAGGATGTAAAATATTAGTGGACTGCTTCAAGGGGACTGCTTCAAGGTGACCACTGTAAAGAGGTGACCACTCTGTAAGGGTGACCACTAAGACAGATTAGACTGATGTACGGTAAACTATGTACTCCGTAGTGCTGTGTATGGCCTATTATAAATACAGCACTAGTGTCATCGTACACACTTCATGGAATTTTTGTAATAACTTCATAAAACTGTTGATATTACATATTAAGTGAGGCTGTCTTCTTGATTTTCCATACCTTATTTCATTGCTGCTTCTTGAAATATGAAATTAATATCTTGAAAATGATATCAATATCTACATCTAATATAGTCAACTCGTCCATAGAAACAGCTAGTATCCATCACTCTCTCATATAAGGGACTGGTCAGTTTCTTCGGCCTGGGGGGGGCCGGTGGATTATTTTTTGCCGACGTCAAAAAGTGGCTGACCCCCCCTATTCCAAATTTTGAAAACAGGTGACCCCCCTATTCCAAATTTCTAAAACAGGGTGACCCCCCCCCCCCCCCCCCCCGGGCGCGACAAAGGTAAAACAAAAGATGGACATAAATTTTATATATATATATATATATATATATATATATATATATATATATATATATATATATATATATATATATATATATATATATATTATATTTTACATTTTACATATATTTATATTTTAAATAGTCATTCTATGTTTTAGTGAAATTGTTGACATGTCAGTTGTAAGATAGGAATTTCAAAGTGTCAATCTTAAAGTTTAAATACAGTACATTTTGAATGAGCTGTATTTTGAATGAGCTGTGAATGTATTTCACACTTTCTCTGCTTAACCAGATGTCCTGAACTGCTGTACAGAAATGGATGTCAATCATTAATATCAAAGAGGAAAAAGCAGTGAATCAAAAACTTTGATGGGTGTTAAGACTTGCCAACCATCCAATTAAATCTACTGAGGAGCCATAGAGAGCTTTTTTAGCCAAATCTGATGTGTACAGTGTCTGAGAGGACCTTTCTTGTGTAACATTGAAACCATAAAAGCACAGCTAATAATGACAAAAACTGCCTTTTTTAACTGTTATTTTGTTCATAAAAAAGCATCTTTTACAGAAAACCTATGAAACAAAGGAAAATAATTGCATCAATGAGAAGGAAAGATATCTTGTCATTTTTCTATCTCTAAAATAAGTCACTGTATCAAATATATATTGTGAAATATTTGTGCATGTTGCTTTCTCATACTGAATTCTCACAGAGAGAACAGAAAAGTATCAGGAATTTGTCATCCTTTTTCATATGAAATGCAGACTTCATAATGGTACACTTTCACTTAGCAAACATCAAGATATCTCTGAAAGTATGGCGCCCGAAGGCGCGCCAAAAAATATGAAACATCCTGATATCTCTGATATATATGCCTTGTATATTAAAGTCATGCACCTGAAGGGCATGCTGAAAGATGTATGATATATTAAAGTAATGAGCTTGAAGAGCACGCTGAAAAATACTGAACATACATGTACAGATATCTCTGATGTATGTATGCTTGATATGTTAAAGTTGGGCGTGCTGAAAAATATGACTGATTATTAAAGTTACGCGCCCAAAGGGCGCGCCGAAAAATACAACTGAATGATGAATTTTGTGGCTGACACTAGCATTTTAGGCAATGATGAGCCTTTGTCAAAATTCAAAAACACACTGATCCCCCCTATTGGGCATTTCAAAAACATGGTGACCCCCCCTATCACCAAAGTCAAAAACAGGGTGACCCCCCCCATGAATCCACCGGCCCCCCCAGGCTGAAGAAACTGACCAGTCCCTAAAGAGCCGTGTAAAATCAAATGAAATGATTTTGTGAGAAGAATTCCTGCAGGAAAGGAAAGAATACTAACTTTGCTCTTGCTTCACGATCCTTGAGCTCTTTTTAATCTACTTATAAATCAATCTGCTTAACCAATAATAAAATCCAAAATTGTACTATCACTTATTGATCTCTGAACCCTTTTCAGCCTTTCTCACCAGTATTAAAATCAATCTGTACTGCCCGTTGTGGATATCTGAACCTTTTTCAACGTTTTTGCAAACATGCATATCTAAACTGTACTGCCACTTACTGTGACTTAGAGAGATATCTAACCTTTTTCAAACTTTCTCACATATATGCAAATCCAATGAGACTTTGTGAAGTAGCAGGATATTGCAAAGGCTTTACATAAATTAATTTACTTGCTAAAATCTGGAACAAACAGGAACAAACAGGTTTTTTGTGCACAATTTTTTTTTCTTATGACAGATGAGTGAGGTTACTGCTGGAGGAGCCACAGTGTTTCCACGTGTTGGGGCAAGGCTTGTCCCAGAAAAAGTAGGTCACCTCTGAATCTTTTAGTGTGTTATGATACTATGTCTATTAACGTAAAATGTTTTGCCTACTTTCAGTAAAAGGCACCTTTGGCAGTTTTTTGACAAATGTTTACAATACCTTGCTCATCTGCTGCTTGTGTAGCCTTATTTTGAAGCTTTTTTAGCAAGTTTCACTACCTTGTTTTTGTAAAAATCAAAGTTTCATGTTTTCCCATAGCGTTAACACAGAGTATAGCAGCCATATGCATTTCAAATATTTGCAAAATTTAGATAATTTGTACATATAATCCAATAGTTTCCACTGTGACCACTGATTGCTGTGTTTGATTATAAAAGACAATGGTGTAAAATTTCCTTGAGGAAAGTTTTAACAAAACTGTTTTGAGGCACATATTAACTAAATTTGAAGAACAAATATCAACCTGCAACAATACAGATTGACTACCTGTTCTCAACAAATTTCAGTGATATGAAGCAGATTTCATCTAGTTTGGAAAGTTTCCAACTTGCCCTTACAAAACACTGAAAGGTAAAAACTAATATTAGAAAGAATTAATAAAAGCTTTGTACCTCCTTATTTGATGTTTACTTTCTGCCCGACCTGCTAAGTCAAAGGTCACAATATAGCTATAACAAAGAAGATTATATCAAAAAGTTGGGATTAGATGGTGTGAATGCAGACTTCAATGTTTAACTGTTTGTTGTTTGCTTTCAGGGCACAGCGGCTTTCTGGTATAACTTATTAAAATCAGGAGAAGGGGATTACTCAACGAGGCATGCAGCCTGCCCAGTCTTGGTGGGATCAAAATGGGGTAAGTCAGTGTAGTTAATGATGTAGAGATAATTCATGCAAGTATAGTCAGCCCAGTAAGATGGGGAAAATCTTCTGCAAACAGAGGAATGAAATTGAAATCTGAGAAGACCAAAAATTAGTAGTCGTCGCTTCGGATTGTTAACTTATATTCATTTCTGGACTTCACAAATACTGTGGTCATGGTTGTGACTGCTTGAAACATTTTCATTCAATTTTGGTCAGAAAATGTGAGAAGGACAGTATATATGTAATACCATAGGTTAATACCAGAACACATCTGAATTCAGTACGTCCATTTCTCTCAGTTATAGTACTTTACCTTCACGGTAGAGTGCCTTACATAATCAGTGCCTCTTGGAATAAAATTGAACAGTAATAGGGCCCGATATGATCTTGGTATTGTTTATTCTTTCTGCTTCAGTGTATGTAAAATTCCTTGCTTGTATCAGTGAAATCTCTTTCGTCTTAGATTATGTAGATAATAGACTATTGACATGATTGTTTTTATCACTATGCTTCGGTTTTGTTTTTATGAGTTCAATATTTATCTTTATCTTGCAGTATCAAACAAGTGGATTCATGAAGTTGGGCAAGAATTTCGACGCAAGTGTGGAATGTCAGAAGACCGTTAGAACTTTTTTAGAAATATATCTTTGTTTTCTACCGTAAATAATTGTTTTCAAGATTGATGTATCTGTAATCAAACATGTATCCTATGCATTCGATTCTCTATGCCCTTTAATATGCTGCAATGTTTAACATCTGAAACATAAGATTTGAGCTTGTACAATTAGTGTTCATGGTACTGCTGTTCATATACTTGAATACCAAGGCGTATTTTGTGTACTTTTTAACATTCAGTCTCAGTCCAACCTTCAAGTTTAATTTTATTGAAAAAAGCCCAATAATCAGAGAAGCTACAATGTAAACAATTACCCATCACATGTTTAATCATCTTTCTACTAGGCTCCATAGACAAACCATAGAAATAAATATGACTTCTGAGAAAGACGATTAATTTGATTTGATATGTCATCCATTTATGACTCGTCAGCTGTCTAAATCTTAGTGCCTATTTTTGAAATATCACAATTGCACTGAATACAAGTCAGTCATTTTAAACTTGAATTTGCAATGCTTTTGGCTTGTCTGGGATTCAGACAGTTGTTCTAACTTGATTCAACTTGGCTGAAAAATGACTAATTTTAACGAGACAATTACGCTATACTACTTACAAATGAATACTAGTATGTAGCACAGCAGGAAAACCTACAATCAGCGTTGTACTATATTGAAATGTGGAACCGTGTCTGTGAGAAGAGAGTTACTACTTTTGATTGGTTGTCAGTATGTCATCGTGCTCTTGAATTTTAAAGTTCAGGGCTCTGTTTGACTTGTCTGTACTTACAACTTTATTATGTAATGATGCTCATTAGGTTTGACCATTGACAATTGTGTGCTCCCCTCTGCATTATTCCTTGTAATGCACTTTGAGGCAACCAAGAGTGTTTCACCCCAAAACATTGACATGGAATCGAAAAATTGAATTGAAAAAACTAGTACTGTGTAGATATCCCAGACACATACTGTGCCACCCACATGGTTGGTCACGGGACAGTTTTGGTCAGTTTTGTTCGCTGGACGCTTGTAAGGATGACCTTTCATGCATGCCAGTAGTGCTTAAAAAAGGCATAGATCAAGAGGCAGCTGGTTTGTAAAAGAGGATTGTAATCTTAATTGCTCATGAATATGGGACAAAATGATGAAAAGATAAGGAGGAATACACACCATGCTATTCAGGTAATGGTATGTGATCTGTGCAGCGACCTGTCCATTCACATGCAAAGATGTCCAAAGCCTTAATGTCTTTATACAGAAATGCAAATTTCTGACAGCCATGGAAAAGTATTCATTGAGTTTGGTACATTGTTTAGCAAACCCGGTGATGACAATCTTATTAGTGTCATTTTATCTTTCCTCATAGTGAGGAAATCATTTTGTACACGTTCAGATTAGTGTGACATCTTTCAATAAATAAAGGGCTTTTGAAGCACAAGGAGTTACCAGTGGTAGTGTCTAGTCAGGTGACCTTTGCACCATACAGTCGTTGTAAATTGAAGTCGTATATTATCTGTGCACTGTGAAGGAATCTGGGGTAGCATGTTTCTGTGTAAGAGCTACACAAGTCAAGATTTTGTGTCTGCCCTATTTACATGTCAGCTTACTGGTCAGATTATTTGAAATCCCAGTTTTGCTGATATGTGAACTTGGGCATTGATAAAGAGGTCAAAGGTCACTGATTTGACAAGAAATCTGCTCAAAACCTGTACCGAACTCACAACACTGTATGCTGTCAATCATATCCCAGGCAGTATCTCAACATAGCTACAGGGTTTGACAAAATTTCAAACATATTATCTGAGTTACGATATTTGAGTCACATTCATTAGGAACATCAGGTTGTGCACACCAAAATTGCACAGTGTCCACTTTAAATTAATATGTTTTTCCTAAATGAGATGTTTTCACCTTTTGGTTGATTACAGCTTATCAAGCCAGGCAGAATAACGTGAAAGCAATTCCCATCCATGTATTTTGTTTTGCAATGTCAAACAAGCATGGTGTTCAGTCAACAGTCACCAAATCCATTCATTTCACAAAGAATGGAACTCCTTGAGTTTGGTCCCATGGCTCTCTGGCCGGCCCCACTGCTAGTCTCAGCTGGTTTTGCACTACTCACTGTACTTCAATGAGAGCTAGTATCACCAGAAGATTGCAGAGTGTTCATGTAGGCAGAGTGACATACATGTAGCTTGTACAGCTCTAGTATGAAGCAATAATATTCGTTGCAATATGACAAGATAAGTTAATAGGGTAGTTACAAATCAGTACTAAATTGCATCCTGTACCGATAAATATGCTGCTTTGATGGGAGAACTGCCGTTGTTGATGAGCTTTAAAATTTGTTCTAATTCAGAGAATGGTATGACCCATGACTCTTCCCTCCCCGTCTCCCAGTAGGTAGGTCCAACCGCCCCACTTGAAACCATTGGTGTTGACATTGCACTGAAATGTTGAGATTTGAAATCAGCTGGTTACATACTATGTGTAATGTAAGGTTTAGTAGTTTGGTTTTCCTTGTGAATAGTTTGACAACTGTATGACAGCTTTATTCATTGCAACCACAGCTTTCCAGAAATCATTTCTATCCATTTTATCCACAACTTTTGGGAACATTTCTTTTGAAGTAACTTAGTATGTGCCAAACCTGCAGAAATGAGAAAAGTTGGTCAGTAGCTAAAGAGATTTCAGAGAGAGAGAGAATTTTACTTGTAAGGGAATGGAAGGTTTTTCATAATGATGTAAAACACCAATCCAAAATATATATTCTTTTATAAATGGTGCTATATTTATTCCTCTATACTTTGTAAAGTTATGTGCAAACAGAAGTGTACATGATGTCCTTGTATTGAATGTCCAAGGCAAATGAATGTGTGCATTTAACAACCTGTTTCTCTCCGTTGAAGTACGGTGTAACGAACGCGTCATAATGTGTGTCCATGTACAGTATTTCTGTTTTGAGATGTCATTTTACTTACAAACTTAAAATCCAGGCATGCATTTGATCATTGTTTTCAAACTTTCACACCTTTCCTGTTGATGTGTGATTTCCAAGCCAAATTTATATCAGACAATCTTCGAGATCCTAACAGCTACCTTTTTTGCCTCTATCCTGGAAACAGACATAAATAATCTTTACACTGTTATCACACTGCCTTCTCAGTATTACTGAAAACAAAATGTCTTAATATGTACATTAGCTGTCTCATATATCGTATATTTGCATCTGATAATAGGCTTGCTTCAGTGTTTTAGGTCAGCTGTACACAGGCAGGCAAGGATGTTTTTCAGTGAAACAAAACCTCTCCATCCCGGATGGTGGATGTTCAAATTTCTGTGAATTTTCCAGAAAGGAACAGAACTTTTGTATCACTGAGAGAAAAATCATTGTCACCACAAGCCAATGCAAGATTTACTTTGGTGATTGGATAGTTTATCATGAAAGGGGTGTCAGTGCAGTCATGACCAAAAAAAGTCTTTTTGATCAACTGAAATAATGTCTTCTCAGCAAAGCCCATACTTAGGACAAAAATCAACTTAAAGTGGCATGGAAACTTAATAATCATATTAGTCTGATTTACTGAAATGGATAAATTTGATCATGATGTCTTGGCAACCTTATCAGGTCTTCCTCATCATTGTCTATGCAATCAAATACGTTTCTTTGTGTGAACTTTCATCACATCGATGATTTGAACAAAATTAGAACAATCCCCTTTTTTCAAAATTACATGTAAAGGACCTATCACAGTGACTGTGATCTTTGTTTTTACCTCCCTGCTCAGACATGTTTTGTATTTTTAATGCATGGGCTGTATGCAGATCATGTGATCCAAAACAAGAGACTGAATCAACATATTTAACAAACAAGAAAGCCGATTGATCAGAAGGCTTGAGTTGCATTAGCCAATCAGAACAAGTTTTACTGTAATGTCCTTCACACGACTGTTGGGAATCTTTGTAATTATAAACTGAATTTTTTACCTCGCCAAAATTTTTTTGAAAACTTATCCATGAGCAATCTTTAACCTGGTGATAATTCTTTCAGGATTGATGTTGTTGACATTTTAGTGAGCTTTTTGTCATTGGACCGTGATGAGTGCGTACTGATGACTTTGTGAAGCTGTCACTGACATGTTCTGCATTACCTTATAGAATTAACGCCTGAATAAAGTGGTATAATTTTTACTAGCTCAGTCATTGTGTATTAAAGTCATCTTTATGAACTCTAGGCAGGAAAGTAAACTGCCTGTAATGATGCATGTGCTAGTGCCAGTATGTTTCACTCCATCGAGTCCATGGCAAGAGTGGGAGAAGTGTGGGAGTCCGTCAGCAGAGATTGGAAAGGCTGTATGTTGCATAAATTTTCACAAAATACCATTCTTTTGAAACAAATAATCCTTGACTTTATTGATCTACATCAAGTGGGAAGAATTTACAAAATTGGCCAATTATGATATAATGTACAAAAATACCATACTTTGATGAAAAATTTCGTGTTAAACCAATCACACATTTCAGATGTGATTGCATATTTGAATATCCAACGCCTTGAGCATCGTGAGGTAAGAACTCACTGTAATATATTTGACCGATGTCAGGTGTCTTGTAATAAATATGCATGGAAGACAAGACGGGTAAAAATTATGAGCTTTAAATCATTAATAAATGTATTAAGTTTAAAATTAACTGGAATACATTGCCAGTTGTTAAATAGACTAGAAGCTACACATTGGCATTGCAGAATGATTGTGTCATCACAAAGGATAACAGAAATTGCATGGAATGGATAAAAGCAATGTTAAACACATTCCTTGCAGTTGATGTATTGCCTAACACAGATCATCTCATGTAGATGGGAGGAGATACTAATATAGCCACTGATTTTCCAAGTTATTGAGGCATTTTTAATAAACTGAAATCTATGGATTACTACCCGCATAAGTTCTCATTCCCATTTTTGACATTTGAGAGATGTAGACAAGAATGTTCAACTTTTGCCTCATGAGACAGAAAATACAACATTGCAAAAAATATTTTAATGGTCATTTGTGGTGTTTATGGAGAACATAATAATTTCTGGAAGGGTCTAGTGGTCTGAACATGTTATGGTTTTTCTTCTGCACCACTGGCCAATAGAGGGCGCTCTGTTGGAAAAGCCCCTGGTGAGGAAAGATGTATTTCGGCCAGAGGCCAAAAAATATTGTTCCTTGGATTTTTTGGGGCAAAGCCATAGAGATGGTGAGTGAAATTCTTGAATATTTCTTTTATGAGCAAGCAAAATCCAAATTACTGATGACTTGGAGTCTAGATTTTACAAAGTGTCCACAATAATAGAGGCATTATACATACACTGGCAATGTTGACAGAACAAATTCTGAACATTTCACATGCTCCCATAGGAAAATGTCCAAAAGTATCAAAATAATTGCAATGCAAAAGCATATATTTGGTGCAATTACGAAAAATAATTTCCAAATTGGCTTGAAGTAGAAGTGGCCATTCCGAGGAACATTTTGGTAACTATTCTACACAGCCATACCATACAGCATGAAAAACACAAGCAGTCTTTCATTACTTATGTTTTTGAAAGATCCTAGAAAGACAGGTGAATTCTTGAAATCTCAACAGCCTCCTAGATTTTACAATGCCATCATTCACTAACCCATTCTCAGTGTAAAAGGGAAAGGAAAAAAAATACTGGCCTGCGATCTTGCACACCCCAACTCATGACTAGCTCTGTGTGCAATACTTTGAAGCAGTTCTAATCCACAACTAGCAAGCTGGACATGGAAATTTACAGAGACAAGTTATCAGAATTATTACATGGAGCATTCCTCAGCAATTACATTTTGTATTCTTGATGTAAAGGGGGCTAGAATGTCATGGATTGCAACACTGAGTGATCATCACTTTTCAGAAGCTACTCCATTTGATGTCAGCTCATGCTGACCATGCCAAAGAAACTAGAAGAATACACATTGTTTTCAAGACTGGGAATGATTCGATATTTGAGGCACAGCATTCACAGGCACAAAAGTGAGAGTCTTTGAACATGAACTATTCCTAACAGTTACACATCATTATTCTATATAAAGGGCTATTCACTGGTTGAAACAAAACCCTGGTAGTGAAGGGTTATTGACCTGATAACCACAACATAATGAATTTCCGTGACATCTTGTTGTTTACGCGACCATGAGAATATGCAAATACTGCTGCTTAAGTACAGAAACATTCATGTTTAACAGATGTCTCCTGACAACATTGACAACATTGATATTTTCACACTGGGAATCTCTTGTACAAGACATGGCATAGTATGTGCCTCACCTAACACACTGTGTGACCATTACATGCATATTTAACACTCACCCTGAGTAAATTTGTTGTAGAAATTGTCACAATGATGGTTCTTACCAGTAAAAAGACACAAGAAATAACATTGGACTTCTAGAAATGGCAGTGCGTTTCTTTATCTTCAAAAACACAATTTGCTTACCTCGAGAAAAAACAAAAATCTATTTACAAGTCCTGTGCCACTAATTCTTCCATAATCATAGTGCTATGGAACAAATTTAAATTCTGGAGACGCCCATAATTTTTTATACAATAAATTCTTTTTGCATAGAATAATAGATTCCTAATTGAAGTTTTCATGTTGAATAAAGTTCAGTGAGCTAGGGAGCCCAATCATTCACCTCTCTGGAGATCTTTTACTGGTCACTTTTGTAGGCCACCATGGCGTCTACTTTGTGTATGGTGGTGGTAAATGATCTGAGTTTGACTTCCTGTGCTCTGGGTATGAGCTGGGGTCCCGACTCCTCCCACAGCTCTGGGGTGTCAGCGTCTTTGTCTGTGTATATCAGCAGGTCAAATACGGCTGAAACAGAAGTACAAGGAGTCATTCAATAGCAGTCTGAAAGGAGCCTATGAATTTGCATAAAAGTTCGTGTTCGAGAGCCTCGTTTTCGTTACGCTGACCGCCACTGCACTGAGGGATAAAATACGGCGAAAGGGTGGTCTTTAAATATCGACGTGCAGCAAAACGCACAATAGCTAGAACTATAATTTTTGCTTTCAGTTGTAGCATACATACTAATGATCTGTTTTCCTTGGGTAAACTCACAAAAGTTGAGAAGATTTTATTTAAATCGCTACAAAGTGGGTGGCGAGGTCGACCCGCCAAATGCGGAAGTAAACTTCACCTTTTTCGTAAAACAGCTCGATAATGACCTTAGAGGTCTTAAGCCAAGCCGAAAATTTTAGAAAATATTCATTTAACTATTATCAACATTTGGTGAAATTTTCATGACCGTGCGACCATGGACATGTATTTGCGGCAGTGTTGAATGTTGGCATGCAGTTACCATATCGCTGTATACGTAGATCTCGAGGGTCTATGAGTATACGAACACCCGTTACGCTACGTACACTCCACGCTGTTACCGCGACCAAACCACTTGTAGTTCACACGGCGCGGGTGTTACACGATTAATCTTTCATTTTTATCAAAGTTTACTCCTATAATCTCGGGTCACTGATGTTATATATAAATAAAGTATTTAATTAATGTCACATTATGACCATCAATACTTAAAAAAAATTTTTTGCTAGTTACATGAGTTATAAAATGTGCCAGTCTAGTTCGAGCACGCACGGTAATGCTAGCAGGGATGGCCGCAACGCGCAGCTGTTTACCGGCTATCATTCTAGCCGCATCTATATTCACGTACTCGTGTGCGGGATACAGAGTAGCCGTATTTATCCACGGAGATTTTTTGCAGTCGATGTTATTTCCTACAGTTTTTGTATGCTTGCTAGCTACTAGAATGCGAAAACGGAAAAAATCACTCATAAACGAAACAGCACTGCTAGTCAGTACGACGGGTGTCTACCACTATACTACGTGTACGGCCGCAGACAGTGATAAACGTAGCCCTTCTGTCACCGTAGTGTTTTTTTTTTCCATTTGCACTGTCCACGACTTTACCGAGAAGCCAGCCAGGCAGATTGTGTTGGCCAGTGAGGTAACACAAGCTTGCAGTCTTGCTTCCTCGTCACAATCATTGAAAACATAAACAGAACCGAAAAAATCTGCCAAGTTAGCCGGTGAGAACCGAGAAGAGCTGAAACAGTTTACGTGTACACTCACGCTGCGTTGTAGGTCGCCATGTTAGATTTAACACATGAACGTCGCTGCATAGTCAACTTCAACGAGACTTATTTCAAAAACGGAGGCTTAAGCCACTGAGATTTTTTCAGATCGTATGGACCTACTCAAGATACGTCCCCTCCCTACTTCTCATGGAAATTTGACTTTGGATATGCTTTTGCGGCAGTGTTTAGTGAACGGCATTTTCGGTCGCTCGAAAACATGAAAATAAGGCTAACGCAAAAACGAATCGATAAAACCCATAAAAAATCATCGGCGAACACTAACTAAGAGTACAATTCAGCCGCTAACTGGAAACAGGGCGGATGCTAAACGAAGGCTGAGATATCTGCGGATAAAATTCTGGCGAAAAATGCCATAACCGTCACTCACTGGCTAGAGGGCGCTGTTCGAATTTGAACTAAATCCCTAATTATGCATGCAAATGAAGTACCCTCCTTTCAGACTGATAGTGTATAAGTCTGTTTGAAATGTACAGTCAACATAGTCACCTTACTGTACACCTGGTTCTCATCTCTAAGATATTGTTAAGGTAGAATGCGCCTCTGGGTCAGATATTGGCACTCTCAAACGTTTACAATTCTTTTCTGATCTACCACATGTGGGGGTTCAGTTTAAAGCTCTTGGTGTATGAAATATTTTCACTTAGTTTTTTGGAAAATTGAAAATTATCTTTTCTCCATAAAGTTAGCACAGGGATGGCGGCCATTTTGAATTTCAAATATCAGTAAATTTAGGGTAATTTGTTTCTCTAGTGCTAAAATCTGCACGGTGACCCCCGATTTGTATTCTTGATTTTGAAAGAGAATGATTGAAAGATTCCTTGAAGAAAGTTTGAGCAAAAGTTTCAGTCTTTCACTTTCGAGGTGCATACTACCTTTAAGTAAATTTATCAAAGTTGTTCTACTAACTGAAATATAACAAGGCAGGTTTAATTTCTTTTTTCACCATATGGGGCATCATAACATATTTTCCTTCATATACCCAGTGCCTAAATGGCATTAGAATGAGATGAAACATTGGTCTGCTACATGTATATATAGACAAACAAATAATTTTATGTCTTTGTAACAAACAATCTGTAAGCTTTATAAATGGGTTCTGAAGCACTGCTGACAAAATAATTTTTTGATAATAATATCAAGTGTATACTATATCTAACATGTTGAAGGGTTGAAGTGAGTCGTTTTGAATAATTACAGTTGATACTTTGAATACACAATATGTTGTATATTTCCTATAGTTTACAATGTTTTTATTGAACACTGGCCAATTTCCATACTTTTTCATTACAATGTCACCAGAAAAGTCCTGTGATTTAATATTTGGGTCAAAGGTCAGCATAATCTATTATCTGGGTCAAAGGTCAAGGTGTAACCCCTTTCACAGACATCTCTAATACTTACTTGCTCCTTCTAGCAGTGGTAAAAATGTTACAGAGGCTGTGATTTGTCTGATTACAGCTTTGATGCCTTTGTTGATGTCTTCCTCAACAACTTTTCTGGGTTTGCTGTGTACAGATAGAGAGTGTACAAGAGCCAGAAGCTTACAGTAAACAGTGTTGTGATGATATTAAATAACGGCTTTATCATTGAAAAGCTACAGAGAAAGACAAGTGAGCAGTATCCTACATGACTGATAGTGATGAAAACAATGAGTCAAACCAGAGGTTGGCACTGGAAGTATAATACATTTTAAGGAACTTGTCAAATTAGATTTATGGAGTACTTCTTGAAACTAGGAATATTTCCTTTTCATTGAAAAATCTCAGTTTACAAAGTGTACCATCTTAAAAATATTAACAGAATCATCACGGAATATTACTTTTTGGAATTCTCATCTTTACATAGGTGCAAATCAAGGGATGCTTTGAACAAGTGGCAAAAAACCCACCACATGTTGAATCTTTGTAGGTGGCAAGCCAAGTGTGCAATTATTTGTTGTAGGCTATGATTTAATGAGAAACCTTACACAGTAAAGTTAACTGATTAACCAGAATGTTTTGGTATAAGCTGAAAGATTCTAGGCTGAAATTCCCAATGAATATCACCAAGAAAAAGTGCATGTATGCCATCAAAGGACTTCAAGCCTGACTACTAAATATGTCATTTTAGTTTTTGATTTCTTGCGATGACAGGGCAGCAGGAATGATCATCAGCCAGAAAAAAATCATCAATCTGGTTGTTTTTTTACTATGAAAGATCATCCTTACCTGTCCTGTGTCACTGATTTGTCACATTCCACATCAAATTGCCATCTCTCTAGCACTTCATTGGTGTCTATATCATTGACAACCAGGACTAACCTTTGAACTGTCTTCTCAATCAACCAGTCTGAAAAATGACAACTTATGTTATGTTTGATGAAAAAGCTTGGATCCATTAAGTTACCATTATCATGATCCTTGCAGGACCTTGAACCCTATTTTTTTTGAAATAAACTTGTTCATTTTTGTTTCAAATGGTTTAACAATCAGTCTATTAATCTATTCAATTTGTATACTGAATCTCTTGTTCTATCTTTTTATCTAACAAAGCAAGGGTGCACATATTGCAGCTGTGACTTCAGTTATACCAAATTTATACAGCGCCCAATATCAGTGGCACTTTGGGTGACAAGGAGAATGAAATTGCTCTCTGAAAGATGTAAGTTTTAAGAGTCTTTTGAAAGTGTTGACATTTGGAGAGGTTTTTATTTCCCAGGGTAGAGAGTTGCAAAGGACGTGAGCTGCTGAGGAGAATGATTGGTGACTGAAGGAAGTCAGATTCCATTCTGGGCATGTGCAGAAGGCATTTATCTGATGAATGAGGAGTATGTGATGGAGAATTTGGTGTAATAAAGTTCAAAGATATTGTGAAGGGAGTCAATTTAGGGGCTTGTACGTGATGAGCAAAAGTCTGAACACAATAAAACGATGAGGTACAGGAAGCCAGTGAAGTTGCTTATCTATATGGTCCGATTTCTTGTGACAAAATAGCAATTTTCTTGGCTACAATAGCAACACACAAAGTAGAAGGATATACGGTCTTGCACAGGTTATGAATTATGGCTAACTGAGTAAAGTCAATTTAGTTCTTGGCGAGGATTGGAATCTACTGCTTTGGAGCACAACTTAATATTTTCCTCTTTGCAAAGTTAATTAGTATTGCTTTAGTAAGCATATATGAATGACTGATTAGGAATAGGTAATATTCATATATCTCAGTTCTTGCACTGTATAAAAATATACCAAAACACTGTTACAAACTTCCCTTCCAGTACCAAAGTCTCATATACCGATAACTACATCATTTGTACAGCTGACTTGAATTCTTATGTCTTGACTCCATGAAGTAGGAGTCACATGTTTGAAAAATATCTTTTTGTGTGTTCAGCCATAGAAGGAAAGACCTGTACCATTGGATTGCAACAGGTTGCCCCTGTTTGTATCACTCGTCGAAATATGCCAGTTTCATAATCAATGCAGCAATTAGAGGATTTTTTGGAAGCATCTAAACAAATAAGATAAAACTGGTCACCCAAAATTGACTGATATATGTATTACCTGTAAAATGAAAGTGAAAGTGAAACAAGAAAAAGATTTTCCAATGAATCTTCCAAGAATCTAAGAGAAGTGTTATTTCTGACTTCTTCACAACGTAAGTGTATCAAGTTTTAACAGTGTGGTTAGACCTATCTGATTTAGAGGGAATGTGACATTTACGTCAAATGTTGTCCAAATACAACATTGTCAGTATTCAGTTAACTCTTACATGTTTTATCAGAAAAGACTAATGTCCGTACTCACCTTTCAGTTGAGTGAGTACATTTGACAAATATTCTTTCAGTGAGTCGTCTGTGGTTACTAATATCGTCAAGCCATACTTCTGAACCCTGGTGAAGGTTTCTGGTGGATATATTCCCCGTTGGTACAGCAGATTGTTGATTCCATAGTCTGTGATGACACAATCATTAAATTTTGAAGTTTCATCTCAGTGCTGTACAAGAATATTGCAGTAAAACTGATTTGTATAGGCCATGGCATTATGCGTAGTGGATTTGCGCATGCTTGGAGTGAATACAATTGGCAGTAAGTTTCTCCCAAAATCTCCTGATAGCTCCACTACAATACATCATGGTCAGATAAAACAGCAGTGATTACTCAACAACATTGTATTCACTAAATTAGATTTTATTCACAGACTTGTACCTAGTCTACAAAAACACATGTCATTCTGACACAACCAGTGCTACCACTGACAGCGGAGTGGAAGACCAATGTCTATGGTGCCACAATGCAGTTTGAACTCAGATACAATGTGTGGAGTTCATGAAGCTTGTAAAATATACCATGCATCTTGTTTGCAATGTCGTCACACAGAGGTAGCTGCTATGCTACCTCCATGGCAAAGATGTCAACAGATGCTCAGTGTTTTCAGTGCATGCTGTAGTATCCTTTTTTTATGACTGTACATTGAGACAGAAACACTTGTGGGGATGATGAGATCAAACCTCTCTTAGCAATTTCTGGGTTTTTGTTAACCCTTTGAGTGCTGTATTTTTTCCCACCACAATTTTAGTGCAACATTTTACCATTTTTTATGAACTTTTCTGTAATTTTTTTGATAATTTTGGACCAAATGAACACAACATTTCATTGGCCACAGTTTTTATATCAAAATGTTGGCAAAAATCTGACAAATATTGACAGAGGTATATTTTTATAAGGGGCAACGTCAAAAGATCGATGTTTGAAAAAAACTTAATTGCTTAAGTTTGGGGGTGGGGGTTTTTGGCCAAATTAATTTCTGTGCAGTCAAAAACGATTTAACGTCTTTTTGGCAAATTTTACGATTTCAAGGCTGCTTTTTCGTACGCTAAAACCAATCCAGTCACCCGTATTTTTGTTACAATGGTTTTCAATTTTCATTTAATTCAATGGTACATTGGTACGTCGTTTGAAAGAATTAGTACAGGGTATGAGTCCGCAATGTTTTTTCATTTTAGGTCAGTTAAGTTAGAAGGGGGGGTGGGGGTCTGAGCAAAACTTCAGCAATTAAGTTAGATTTATTATATTGAACTTTTGATGTTGCCCCTAAGGGTGACAAAAAATGACTTTGGCGCTCAAAGAGTTAATCATGATATAATTCCTCTACACTCCCAAGCTTGCAGTTGATCACATACTTCAGAAAAATAAATAGTTGTCAGGCAGCATCAGTGTTGAAATGATGAAAATTACATGGCTATTATGTCACTGTCTGTCTGTGTAATAGATTGAAAATTCTGAGTAAACTGTCTAGACTATGTTTCTTGAGTTGTCCAGTCATAATACTTGCAGCCATGGATGTTAAAACAAGGAGCAGTATAGGATGAAGAGAAGGACATGGCACCATATAATATTATTATGTCTATTGACAGGCGCCTGTCAATAGCCGGATTCTGTCTATTGGCAGGCGCCTGTCAATAGACACTCCGATAATTATTTATAACACCCTTTCACGGCAGCTTTGTAGAATCAGCTGAAGAGGGAAATAATTTGATTCCTTTGAAATCTCCCTATATAACCAAACTGTCATCGACTTTAGGGCATTCATAATTTTGAAACGTAACGGGTCAGTATGCAGATCTGAAATAATTTAATCTCAGATCTGTATAATGTATCCAGTATGCAAGTTCTCTTTCTCATCTTGTTTTGTTAAGTATTGTGTATTGTATGGAACTGTACTCTGGATCACAGTCAACCCTAGCTGCAGTACTACTATACATCAAGGTTTTGCCTGGGTATTTTGGTTGGACGTCAAAGTCTGGTTTTGCCGTCCGACCCAAATATCTAACTTCTAGGCAAAACCTCGAGCTAGAGTACTGCAGCGAAGTAGACGATAGACCATTGACAAAGATGTGCAAGAGCACATGCTCTTCACTAGTCGCTTCACGAAGCCCCTGGGACGCAACTGGCTTTGCCTGCGAAGCAACGAGTCAAGCGACTATCGCCTGTGTGCGACAAAATTGGACCTGGGCAAGTGTCAAAAATGATTGTACTCTGCCAAAAACTCGTGGCATGCAGTGACACTTGACGAGGTCCACAAAATGTCAAGACAAGGGTGATTTTGCCAACCGCAAAACGTTAGAGTGTAAACCTTTTGAAGATAACCGTCAATTCATGGGCGACTCGACACCGACGTTAGCTAACATACTTACGGAAAAACTCTGCGACCATTTCCGCTGAACCTTTCAACGTGATACTGTTTTTGGTTGCCTGCTTCGTGGCCGCCATTTTTTCGTATTTTTATGCATCGAATGAAAGATACAATGTCATTGGTTAATATAAAAGTTTTCAAACGGAAGCTAATAAGATGGCGTTGATTGGCTGAAGCCTCAAATCTCAAAACTCCCTAACCTGGTCAATCTTCGGCACATTTGTTTTTCACTTGACTCGACCACGCGTACCTCCCGAAGATTTTGGAGAAGGAAATTATACAGCTTGATGCGTCGAAATTCAAAAAGTAGGGAGATTATAGAACATGAACGAAGACCTACAAGACGCAGGTCTTCCCTCGTAGCGACGCATACAGTCTTGCCAGTCAACCTACGTCCCCACACTGAGGTATGCCTGCGTCCGGAGTCCTGCATTTCGAGTTGAGGGGGGCGCCCCCAATGTTTGCATGACTTTACACTTTCAAATAACTCAAGAGATCCCAACCTCAAGAACGGATAATGTAAAACATGTTCAGATGATAAATCGCTTTTTATCTTGTTTATATTTTTCTTTCCCATGCCTCCAGGTAAAGTGGCTTGAGTAAACATGAACTAAAATACAAAGTATCGCTATAGACAAGTGAATGCTGAATAGGGTCGAAAAAAGTGAAACAGAGACATTGGAAATATTTATTTCATTTTATTCGTACAATATACTAGTAATTGACACAAAACAATCAAAATATGACGACATTGGCTGTGGCCACGGATGGGCTGAAGGATTAAGAGACTATTTTTTCCCAATAACTTCAAACTCTGTCAGTCCAATTGAGTGTGACTTCACCGGTTCTGCCAGGCCAAGTTGACGGATTAATGTCAGTCAGATGTGGAAATGGGTGATGTCTCGAGTTCGACGTAAGCCTCTTTGTGACGTACATGGATAGTTGAAGTTTCTGTAGTTCATATTGGCATGTGATGACGACAGACACTTCAACTACCAACAGCAACCTCCGTGAACCCCCTCTCCACCGGCAATGTGTACTGCAGTTGGCTAGGTTGTTGCCTCGACCACTGATCTAACCAAAGAGGGTACGAACTGTGCCTTTCACGCCTAAGATTTGCGCTGCAACCTTTACCAATCAATACACGAATATACCTCCATGCATAAAGTGCTCATCTCTACTATTTCCCGGGAAAGGTAGCCAAAGTCAACGGTAAACACAATTATGAACCAGGGAATACAAAAAAGTGCAAGGAGTCCTAATTGGAAATAGCTCTAAAATATCTTCCAATGAATCAACCTGAACGGATCAACTCTCAGAAAATTGCAGATGAAGTGACAATGGACCACAGACCTCCATTTTTAGGTGTATGACGGGACCGAAGTTGCACTATACAAATACAATATCGCCACGTCCACGAGAACGATGTCAATGGTTACCATAGCAGCAATAACAAATCCACGGTATTGCAAGCGCATATCATCGTCATAATCAATACAAATCAAAAGGCGGTCATACAAATATCCTAAAACTGACGCTAGGTCCTATTTATCGTTCACATAAGCAAAAATTCTAGATATCTCGTGCAACCTTGAACAATTTCGTATTACGACTTCCAAACATAATACTATAACTATTCAATTCACAATGAATGTACAACCGCAACGTCAACACAAACAATGTCAAACCATACCTATACGACGCGACGTGAATACGGGTTCCACACAGACATGTAGGCTACAGACGCCATAACTTACAAGTCGTTTAGACCTAGGAGCCACCCATGCGTATAATCGTTGCAAGTCTTCACGAAACACACCTTGTGAACAACGATCTTATACAAACGGGTGGCCCCCAGATACGAACACAACCTCATAGCACTGGGATACAGTGATAGCGAGGCCGCTTGCGTGAACGTACTGAGAACCGGTACAGTTATGCAGAGATAGAAACTCCACATAGGTACGAAGTAAGCGTCATGCAGTCAGGGGGAGGTTTCCCGAAGACGCGAGACAACACCCATTTCCAGTCCGTCATGTTGGCAGGCTAGAAACGTCCCAGGTGTCCAGCAGGAGCTTGGTATGTCTGCCTCACTCTGCGGACGACCCAGCTATTTATGGTTGTTGTGACGTCATGAGTATTACTATAAACAGAGTATGACATCACTTTCGAGGCTTCCGATTGGCTAACGAAAACGCCGAAACTGCTGACGCAAGTGTTTGCAAGAGAACCTCACTGTTGATCCAGTATTTTATTTCGTTGACGATAGAAAAACAAGAAATAGGGAAGTGAATGAAATGGTGATAAGTAAAATTTTAAAAAAATGTATATTTGTCAATGTTGTCTCGAACGAACGGACGCTGTGCCGCAAAATTACTGAAGCAATACCAAATACTGCTCTGATTCTGAAATTTACAATTCGATGAGTAAACAGCAATTCCTTTGTCACCTTCGCTAACTTCTCGTTTCTGGACGGTTTATGGAAATCCTTCTCCTTTTTTGGACTAAAAGTGGGGTAAAACCCATAACGCTAAGTATATTCTTTAATTCGATTTTTGAAAACATGTTCTTTTGCTGCATTGAATTAAAGTTGCTTTGTCAGCCCTTCGCTAGACTGCTAAATACTTGCTCAGCATTTTTGTTCGAGCCAATGAAAGTAATCAAAAATAACAAAACGCTAGCAAATAAAGGAACACCTTGTGATGCAACTGCAGACATAAATAACAGGTCGCGTTCCCAACTCGGCAGACAGACCATGCTCTCAACAGCCAGCTGTGCGAGCATTTCCAGCCTGCCAAAATGACGGACTGGAAATGGGTGTTGTCTCACGTGAAGCAATCTCCCACTAACTGAATGGCGCTTACTTCGGACCTATGTGGAGTTTCTATCTCTACATAACTGTACCGGTTCTCAGTACGTTCACGCAAGCGGCCTCGCTATAACTGAATCCCAGTGCTAAGAGGTTGTGCTCGTATCTGGGGGCCACCCGTTTGTATAGTAGGCGTTGGTAACAAGGTTTATTTGTAACGTCCTTCAACGTCTATACTTATCGGTGGCGTCCAGGTCTCGGCAGCAAGTTTTGAAGTCTGTAGGAGGTATGGTATACCGCATGTGACAGCTAGCATAGAACATTTGCCCGGACTACTAGAGGGTATGTGTGGAATTGTGGCTCGATCTTTATGTAACATGCTCTCACAAATATTTTATTATTTTGTTTGGTCACCGTGGAAAATGTTATAACAAATATTTGCATACTTATGAATTCTATTGTCACGAATGTTAAAGTACAAACCATGTAACGTATATTGTCACCAAACAGTGAAGAGAATATTACATGGAATGTGCTTTGAATATAAAATTAAAATCATTATGAATAATTAGCTTATACTGTCACGTTCACCATACAATTAAAATTAAGGTACAGGCTCGATTTATATCGGTTGTAGGCCAATTACGAGGGTTGGTTAAAGTTTTGTGTCAAGTTCTCAACTAAAAATATCTGGTCAACAGAATCAGTAGTATTCAGATTTATCAACACAATTCACGGTATCATTTTTTTCAATGTACTGTACAGCAATTGTGCAATTGATATGATGCGGATAGTACATAGCGTATACGTGCGGAAAATGAGAGAAGATTTTATCTCTTTTGGCAGAGGTTAGGCAAGATGATATAGCTGTGTAGTTTCAATGTCTTCTCTCAGCATTGCAGCTAAGTGTTCCCATGGAAATGTGCTCGTATTTAGTATAGCGCCCTCAGTGTTGGTGTTTTGCTAGCAGATTCCAATATCCATTTGGCTTGTACGGGAGACACTGCATACTGTACGCTGAAGCTTTTCTTACCTCGGTTATTACAGTATACATGCAAAAGCACCGACCGTGTATTACAATTTTATGAGAGTTTCATTGTCTTTTTCGGTTGGTATTAAAGCTTCAATCTGTTTTCATAACTTGACTTTATGAGACAATAGAAACTCACTGGGAGGTTTGTGCTGTCCTCGAGACACAGCAAACTGCTATTAAAACACGTCAGTCAATTTGGCACAATACGTCACAATGCATATCAAATACCTTCCTTGAGTTAGCACTCTATCGTATGGCGAAGAAAACCCGTCAACCTTGCGTTTGAGTCATCCGTAATTTTCAACAAATTACACCAGTGTGAGACCTTTTCCCATGTATTTCAGCAATAAAACTGAAACACTCAAATATCGATATCTTACAAATTTGTCTGCGTGAGTCTTTCTTTTCCCGACTACGTTTACTGAAGCAAATATTAGCGAGAAAGGACAATATTCTAACCGACTTTGCCGAATTCTGTTATCAGAAAGAGTGTAGCTAAACTGTTTGTTTTCGTTCCACACTATCTTTCGACCGGTATATTCATGGGCGTACGTGATTGTCAACCACATTCGATTTTGACAAGTGCATCTATATTTGTAGAAATTCAATAGTATATGTGTAAACGGTCTATGAAACTGACAAGATGTAATGCTGCTAGTGCTGTTCACACAGCTGGAAGTGAAAGATTTGGCATCTGGCCTGCCAGCGCCCTCTATCGATAACAACTGCAAAAACTTTAGTAATCGAGACGCAGAGTGCGAACACAGTTGGGAAGAATAGGTGTAGAGCATAAAGGTAGCATAGTGAGCACTTCTGAAAAATATGGGGAGTAAAATTTAAAGAACGATTTGTTCCTCGCAAGATATTATATCTGAAAAAAAGATTAGTATTTTCCAAATTGTAAGCTTGTCAATTGTTATTTTTGCTCCCACTTTAAACTAATTGTGGCATTCAAGTTATTTTGTAAACCGAAGGTCTGATTTCTTATCTCATTCTTTGGCCACCATTTCATCACAATATTGCCTCTCATCAACATCTCTCGTGACCGCCCTTTATATAGTGCAAGTGCCAAGGTACATGATTATTCTCTATGGACAACATGTCATTATCACGGGCTTTGCTAGTCACTATTCCACTAAGCTACTCTGAGACTCGTTAATTTGCGTTCAAAATAAGAATGTGTTGCGCTTCCAGCGTAAAATTACCACTTTCCCGCGTTTTGAAAAGTATTTACACTTTTGCTCTGCAAATTATCCGATGGATTTTTTGAAAAATTGATGATTTGAAGGAAAGCTGGAAGTTATCCGATTGATAATTTGAAGGAGAACTGGAAATTATCCGATCGATAATTTGAAGGAGAGCTGGAAATTATCCGATTGATAATTTGAAGGAGAGCTGGAAATTATCCGATCGATAATTTGAAGGAGAGCTGGAAATTATCCGATCGATAATTTGAAGGAGAGCTGGAAATTATCCGATTGATAATTTGAAGGAGAGCTGGAAATTATCCGATTGATAATTTGAAGGAGAGCTGGAAATTATCCGATTGATAATTTGAAGGAGAGCTGGAAATTATCCGATTGATTATTTGAAGGAGAGCTGGAAATTATACGATTGATAATTTGAAGGAGAGCTGGAACAAAATGAAGTTACAAATATTCTATTTTTATGCTAAGAGAACGAGGAAAGGTTATTTTCACTGACAGGTAGCAGTATGCCAGAAACTCTCTTGGAGCGCGAGCTTTCATGGCGAATGATTGAAAACGTATTACACCACCTAAATACCAACCAATATGGCAGTTTCGATGACAGAGTTACTGTTTGAAACTCACGCAACGTCACGTGATCAATGTCAATGTGTCTGTTGAATCATTTGTCTTCATATTGTTAAACTCAAATTATCCTTTAAGAAGAGTTGGATGTGTGATCACTTTTTATATGATTCATATAGTAATATAATAGGGCATAGGAATACTATTTCACGATATGGATAACAAGATCATGGATTTACCATAAGAAAGCTCCTATTGGCGCTGTTTGTGTCATGAAGAGGAAGATTTAGGCTGATATTCATTGATAGGGACCATTATTTGATTCCCACTTTCAATCAATGCTGATTAATACATTTTGCAAAAATGAATTCATCTGTTATAGGACCTCAAGCATTATGTAATTATAGTGTGAGTTGCAACTTATACGGAGGCCTCAATGTGAAAATATCGCTTTGTCGAGACCCTTCTATGCGATACAAATTATGTGAAATTTAGATCTCCGTTATTAGCCCGACCCTTCTAGCTTGCGCCTTGCAACTTTAAAACATTCTCCTTGCATAGTGGTGTGTTTCATGTTTTGAATGCAGGGGTTTTGAGTCAGGCAACAGCCAACTAGCCAATTTAAAGAAATTTTAACCAATGTTTTATCTGCAAATATATCTTGCATTTATAGGTTTGACAAAATATACGTTTCAAGTAGAGTGAGAAAGCTGCTAGTCTCTGTCCTTCTGCTTCAATTGCAAAGTGTCCATTCATTTCCCCCAACTCCGTTCCAAGGCATTTGAAGTCCCAATTTTCTCGGTATACGGTTGCTGCCGATAATAAATGAACTTTCTCATTGCCTGATGATGAAAGGATAAAAGCTGCTCCACTCCCCAGCCGGAGAACCGATTTTAATCACAGTACACATGAACAGCTTTGTAAGTTGCACCGTCCTGGCAATGAATTACACTAGTGCCCCACTCACAAAAAGTAATGTTTAAATCACATAGTAGAAATAGCTCTCGCCTTAGCTATATCTTCATCAAGTTATAATTCGACATTTCATCTTCCGATAACACACAAGATTTTTCAACTCGATGTCGCTCCATGCCCCAGGCTACAAGCTACACAATACTAGATTTGACATTATACTTCAAGTTTTCTTCCATGAACATTGTTTAAACAAAGTCATTAAGATACCTGTGTCCATTTTGTGAAAAAGGAAATGTGATTTCCAGACTTTACAAGTACAATTACACTATCCATTTGCTTGGAGTTTTCATAGAATATTTCACAGATAGCATAGTGTTAGTTATGGGAAAGTCATTGTCGAAAAAAGCGTTCGGACTACGAGGAGACTGAATGTGCTCGTTCACTTTCGTGTTTATTTGCGCTTACCTACGAAACAGTCTACCAAGATTATCGGTAAATACAGGAAGTTTTCACAAGCGAAATATTTCATAAATGCATTTGGATATTGTCACGATGCTGGATAAATTCCGGATTAAGCGTCTTATCCGTCGAGCTGAGATAAAGGAAATCGATACAATCGAATTAACCTCTTGTGCTTTTGACCAAATATTGTTATTAAGGAGACTCAAATGTTGCGCGATCCTTCTTTTAAGCTTTTTAAACAAAAATTAGATTTTCACTTCATCATTATCCACATTCTTTATTCATTTGTAGTGGTAACGTACAAGTCTGATATGCACGCTTCCCTGTTTATTATCAATGAAAGAGTACCTGCAATGGTTTAGAAGGCGGACATACTCTATACCACAAGTTCCACTTCAATTACGGTATTGAATGGCATCCACTGTTTTAACATGAATCCTCTCTACCCATTCACATTTGTCATCTGCGGATATTAGAAAGATTTTGTCTTTGTATCCCAGTGTTACAGCCAAATTGCCTATTTACCTTTTGGTGCATTTCAAGCTAGAAAAGCTATTATTCTTTGATCTCTACATTCAACTTTGTTAACGTTTTTACCTTTTGAGAAATTTGTATATTGCCCTCTAGAGGCCAGGAGTGTGCCTCCCTTTGATGCCATTGTCTTTGAGGTTGTGACCTCAATCACTTACATAACAGCTTGAGGTATTTGAAAGCAGGGTGAAAGCATGGTGTGATGTGGCAATCTTGTTCAGAGAGCTGATTAGTTTCTAGGTTTTGTTTGAATGATGCTGAACCAACAAATGGAATGAAACGTCAATCGCCCGGTGGCTTTAAGCTGTTTTCAGTTGTGTATTTTGATACAGAAATTATGAAGCCATGCATTTTGAAATGGACCACGTTGGAAACATTCAAACAACAGAGATTGTTGTGTATGTACTTCTCGTTCCAAAATTTTTGTATTTCTTTATTTTGGCGTCGGAGCACATTTGACAACATTGGCTATTTGAAATGAATTTTGGTTTTTGCATGAACAGTGGGACATTTCTTCAGTCTTTGATGTACAAAATGGACATGTACAATGGAACAATTATTTGAATATTATGAACATCTTCATATGCATTTTGGTGCTGATTGTAGGTTTTTTCTACTGTCACTGTGCATGTATTTCCTAATATTTATTGTTCCTTTTAGTTAATGTGTTAGTCCAGAGCAGTGCTGACCCAGAACCTATATAAACAGACTGAGCCAGCCTAGCAGAAATAAAAGAGAAATAAGTAACGACTGAACGGAATACTGTCGGTCCTTTGAAGATATTCAGGTCAGATTATTTAATTTATTATCATAGAGGACTAACTCAATTAGCAACAGAGTCACAACTGGGTAGTTTTCGTCAGAAGATGTCACCACTGCAGTACGCAGAAACGGCACCGACACCCAGAATATTCTGCAGTGGCAAGTTCGACCAAGGTGATTATTCTTTAACAGCCCATTTCAGATGCAGTGCAATCCTGACACAGTTCTTATAAGAACCTATTCCCTTTGAGATATTTTATATCACAGTCCCTTTGTACCACTGGAGGCACTATCTTGTATTCTATAGCTTGCTACTTTTGCTACACGTAATGATAAGATTTAATCCTTAATTACAATTGTTAAAATGATGATTTCAAGCGTCGTTGATCAACAAGTATATAAAACTTAGATATCTAGTTTCGCCTGGCACTGTATTTGCTAAAGATTGTTGTGTGATGCATGAGTTAGTGAATTAATATTTTTTGCATGCAAGTCATACAAAATCAAAACCAGGATGTAACAACCTGAATAACAAAATAACCTGAATTAGTAGAGGGAAATGCCAAGCTGGACCAACGACAAAAATATTTGCAAATTTGCTAATGAAATTATTTTAACACTTAAATCTTTATCAGGCCCTTTTAGTTCAAAACAAGAAGATTTATGTTGGCAGAAGATTTGTTGCTGCTCTCCTGTGAGGTATATGGATGTCAACATATATTATGCCGTACATATGCCTGCCTTCGGTGAGAAAATGTAGCCAATGGAAATAGGTATAGCCGATATAAACTCGAAGCGAGTTATTCCAGCCACACCATTTATTCTTACTTTGCCTTCCCTCAGAGATATAAGCAATGGTACAACGTGCAGCGTCTTGGAAGCTTGTAGTATTGGTCGCTGAATATCTTGACATCATAATCAATCTTTTAAACAGCAATCAGATACACGATAGTCTTAGGTTCAGACTCCTTAATTTGCTCCGAACAATTACGATCAACCAATCAGTTGTAACCTCCCGTGCTATTGCACGTAGGCCCAATATGGTGTTTGAAAATATAAACACATGTCCCAAGAAAATCACTGATTGGACGATCACATGCGTTGATTTGATTGATATGTTGATTGGTATATGTTAGAAACCTATGTTCATTTTAAACTTAGAACCAGTTTTAACCGAAGAGCGAAACGCATATAAGAGGAATGCACTCGTCAAAGATACTGGAGGGCTGACGACCATCCAGTGAAGAGCGCCCTCATACAATGGAAGTGAAATCTTTTTGTTTTTATACTTTGAAAAGTTCTCGAAACACTTATGAAAAGGACGCAACTCACATACGAGTAGAGAAAGGACGCCTTAGATACCGAAAAAATAGCGATAGGTTACTACTTGTGTGTTTTAGATCAAGGTCACGAAGGTTGAATCGCCAGAAAATAAGGCAACAAAGATACAAATATAACATAGGTTTATGGGTAAACCAATTTTTCGTTAAACATGGGGTACTGGTGTTCTTAATAGAGAGGTTTAGTTACATGTAGTTAAGGTAGATATATGCAATGAAAGTATTATTTGAGGACGGATATCAGTGAAAGCGGTAAACCAAGATTTGTTTGTTCAATAGTAGAAAATAGAAGATAAAATTTATGATACGTAATTGTGATTACCACTGTCCCAGAGTCGTATGCTTAATCCAATACTTGCCATAAAGAAGTTCTTTCAAAAAAGCTGTAGAGATACCAGATAGTGTCATTTTTCAGATTAGGGAAATAGAAACAAAATTGTTTGTCTTTTTACGTCATATTCCGACTGTAATTGCCAGGATTAGTTTTCTCGTAGAAGCGTTGACGTCTATTTATGGCGGACCTGGCTGTTTAATTCTTGTTTGTTTTGGAAATCAGCCTGCATGACTGTAGTATATCCTCAGAGACATTTGCAAACAAATTTGTCAAAATGTGATCTTGTACTATTTCCAATGTGATCAATACAGCAAACTCTTCTTGTAAATCCCTAGAGCGAAGTGAATCTTTTCAATAAAATACTGAGATATTGGCGTTAATCTGGAAATCTACTGTTGAACCTCAAACGACAGTTATGACTACAGTGAACAAACGTATTTCCTTCGTATAGAAAACTGCTGGTCAAATTTGATTAGATTAAAGGCAGATATACGTGACGTCACTGTATATGGAAAGCTATGCAACAACTGGCATTGGATTACTCGGTGAGTCTGTTTTGACCCTTTACTTAGATTACAAGTACATTCTCGGAGAACTGTACCTAAACATCACATATATTTCAAAGCATTGAGCTGTTGATCTTACCTCGCCGACGAAGCCAGATATTATACAGTTCACAGAATGTAAAGTTGAGGGCGTAAGAATCAGGAAAGGCGGCAGTTTTCGATAAAAAAGTTCTGACTGGTCTTTATTATACGGGTTTTTGAAATGACATGTCAGTAGTTGCGCTAGTAGCTTAGAAGCAGGTACGAATATTTTTCTGCCATTGACAAAGTCATTGCCATCTTTTCTAACCAGGTGGTTTTTCTTCAGGCGGGAATCATGCCTCAAAACATCAGAAAACCATATCAGACTGACGTTTAGCTATTGTCTGAGAGGATGCAAAATCAGACGGCTTCGTAGTATCCGGTTACAATCGATGATGACACGTCAACCGTTGTGTTTTCTGGTAGTTACCTCTATGCTTGAACATTGCTAATATATGCATAACAGTAATCTGCCACATCTCACAAAATTAATAAGGTCGGCATAATAATGCAAGAAGTCAAAATTATCGGTTAACAAAGTAAAATAAAAAAAATAAAATATTTTCCAATTATATTTGATTTTTACACTAAAAATACATACATGGTAGTGAGCATTGTCCTGTCGTTGTTTAAAGAACAGGTTTAGTTTATGGAAGACCAGCAGGACAAAATGAGTATGTATCTGGCGGCCATGAAATGACCCCTTGTATCATGTAAGAAAGAAGAAGTAGATTAATAACAATTATACCCGTCCGTAATCCAAATGTCCCATAACATAGTTAGTGTGTACGACAAACACAGCACAGCACAACACAGGAAAGACTATGGAAAAGTACCGGTACACATAACACAATCGAAGTTAATGATAAAACAACCAAAAATTGATGTCAAGTGTTTCAAAAAGGTAAGCAAATCCTGGCCCACATGTGGCACCTGCCACATACCAATCTGTAAGTCAAATAGGAATAAAAGGGTCACAGACTGATATCTCTGACGAACATTGATTTGTATCCCAATGTGATCATATGTCTGAGAGACACATCATGCTTATATACAAGCCCATGACACCTGCCAAAAATACGTTGAAATGTAGAAACTATCCTTTGTCTACAGTAACCTTGATTTGTAAGTTTGCAAAAGAGGTGGTAATGTCTCTCTGCAAAATCAACATATGAACTACATGCTCCAGCATAATGAATTAGCTGAGATCTTTATTCTCAAGCTAGTGGGAGTGGAATATTGCTGTCTAGGTGTGGAAAATTTATGATACTTAAGTTGAAATGATCTCTGTTGTCGTATAGTCTAGTAGAAGGGTGATCCTGAGAGTCAAATTCGAGAAAATATCCAGACATAAAACAGAAGAAGCTGATCAGCAGTTGCTTTGCCTGGACCCTATACGTCGCTTACGGCCTCCGCACCCGTCCCCACTCCGTCTAGCCTCGAGGTCCACCCTTAGCTCTTAAACTGAAGGTTCTCTGGCTAGTTTATGAGCAACACCCATTTAATCATTGGCCAATCATGAGAGGAACATTTTGGCTGATTGACTTTCAAAGGGACGCCAGTGACATCATCGTCTCTCCTTGAGACCATTCACTTTCAAATGAGACTTAAATTTGCATATTAAAACAATTATTCACACAATTAAAGGTACACGGTCACCGTACATTTGTATATTCCATATATGGTAAAGGGGCGGGGCTTAGCGTACTACCCCGTAACACCTGTAGCTGTCGGTTCTCCATATTTGATGCGTCAAAGAACATGCAGACGACGCTGCTAAGTATGCCATGTCTGGTCGTGTTGAGGCGCCCTTTTTAAAAAGCGGCCACCCGGGTAAAATCTGTGATTGGCTATTAAAAACAGGTGACCGAATACCTTTAAGCAAGTACTGAATCGAAGGAAATGAAAGCTGCTATTTATCAAACGTAGAATTGATGTCAGGTGTTTCGAGTGGAGTGAGCGTGTTTTTTTCTGAGAAGAGGGGCTTCAAATTTGATGTGTAAGGTAGTATGCGCCTCGAAATTGAGTAATTTATATCTTTTGCTCAAACTTCCCGTGAAGAAACTATAAACATACTCTTCCAAATTAAGAATAAACATCAGACGTCACCTTGCAAAATGTATTACGAGAGAAACAAATTACCCAATATTTACCGACGATTAAAATTCAAAATGGCCGCCATATCTATTTTTATTCTATGGGGACTAATTAACCTTTCGATTTTCACAAAAAAAGCCAGGGAAAAAGCTTTTACTGTGCGAGCTTCTAAATAACCCACAAATGGTAGACTTAAAAAGTATTGTAAAAGTTCGAGAGTCCGAGTGTTTTTTGTCTCTGAGGTGCATTCTACCTTAACATTACTGTTTCTGAGAGTACCGGAAGACCAAGATTCTATAAAATACTTGAATGCATCATGTAAGAAAAGAACATTCACTCACACATTCCGATGATAGCCACCCATCTATAATAGTTCCTTCAAGTGTGGTGATCTGCCAGAAGACATTTCTGACTGATTACATCATGGGATGCAAGTGGCTGATACTTCTGCAGGACACAGCCTTCCTGTCACAACCCACTCTGAATCCCATCATTGGAAGATAAGGCGCATTTGTGTTCAAACTTTCTGAGACAGGGCTTGGAGCACTGGACTGAGACATGAAAATGCTAGTATACGTAGATGTTGACATAAATTCATATCTGCACAGGCAGTACTTTGACTTTGGCAATGCTATAATAATTCTTTACACACATTAACCGAATTATGCACATCAGCTTCGAACACTTCTCGGATTGATATTCATATACTATATATAGTGAACGAATCCAGTGTTGTATCCTCTGATTAAGATGGTGATAACAGCATGCTTCATCATGAACGACGTAACTTGTAAAAATTGTGAAGATACAGATAACAAAACAATATGCCTGCTGCCGCTATCTTAATAACCTTAAATGATAAAATTGCAAACTAGCTGACGATCCTTAGCTAAAGATGTTTTCTATATTGCCAGCCAATTTTTCCAAGGCATTTGACAAAATCAAAGCTTATAGTAAGTATGGAATACCTAGCGCCCTCTTTAATTGCTTTAGAAACTTCTGAATGCAAGTTAACGTACAGGGGTGTAAGTCAGACCGCGTTGTCATCAAGTCAGGGGTTCCGCAGGGGTCACAACTGGGTCAACCGTGTTTCATTCTGTATTTTGAATGTTTTTTTTTGGCAACTTAAGTGTACATAATTAGACTTTGCTGACGACCTGAAATTGTTCAAAATCATTAGTTATGTGAATGACAGTTCAATGTTTCAAGAAGATATCAATAACTTATCTCAGTTGTCAATACCTCTTTATCATACCAAGATCGCAAATTGCTAGAGTCTAAGGCATTTATGCACACAATTGGGGACAATTCACAGTTATAGTGATTCAGGTGTAACATTAGATGAAAGACCTAAATTCAACCCGTGAACATTATACACAGCCATCCCGCATGACACACGTTATATATCACAAACAATCTTATTTCAATTTAACCGATGGTCTAAAATTATTTGGCATGTTAAAATATTTTGGAAGGTATTGTCTTTGGATACCGTGTTCATGGTTTACAAAGCTTTTTGTCAGAACTAAACTAGTTGTTTGTAACAGTACTGACAAAGTGTATACCAAGATAAGAAGCTGTTCCGCGTAATTTTATGAAATTTTATGCCATTTAAAAAAAGGGAGATTTGATGATTATTATGATCTGTATGTTAAAGTTTTAATTTACCAATCCCGCCTCAAAGGAGTATATATTTTGACCTAGTATTTACACATCAATCAAGGCCCTTCTTGATAATAAAACCGATTTTCAATTTACATATTCCTGGGCGATCAACTGGATTGACGACATATCACGAACCAAGTGGTAGAGTTTAAATCAAAAGCAATTGACTTTTACTGGCATTCCGTGGCTTGATTGCTTATTTCTAATGTTTGTGATTTGAATTTAAAAGCATTTCTTTTCATATATGTTTTATCCAGCTTTTTGTCACTTGTTTCAACTAACGAAAGCCCTTTTAGTGCCGATGTAGATAAGGTTTTACACTCTAAAACATCTGTGTTTGAACTATCACATTAATTTTTACTGTAGGTTCAAATAATGTTCATGGCTGTGGCAGCCGATCAACAGACTTCTTAAAATAATGTAAGCAGAGGTATTTAAATATGTAAAAATGCTATTTTAACATATTTTGGGCAACACTACTAAAAAAAGAATTCTCTCCGTCAGTTTGGTTACACTTTGTTCAGTCCCCTCTCACCACTTCTCCTTTACCAAACGTACTGTCACCTCTTTGCCTCATGCTTGTCTCCTCCCAATGGTTTAAATCCCCTCAAAGCGAATTGTATTCCCTGTCTACCCATTTGATCACAGACTCTCTTCAAGTTGCTCGCTAAGCAAGAGAATGCAAACTCCCCTACCTCTAATTAGCGCCCGCCTGCTTTTCGCACGGACAGCCTTCCTGGCTGCCCATGTAGTTTTCATGTAATGTCACCCATATACTTGCCCAGTGCAATTGACGAGTAGATTTTTGATGATACAAAGATTTTCATCGGAGACAGACTGATAGAGAGATCAAAGACTGCTCGAGAGACACACAGTCATGTTTGTACGTGCGATGGACGTTATTGGATAGGCAAGGAAAACGTATGGAATAGCCACCGAAAGTTCCCTTTAAAAGTTTAATCTCGGGAAAAGAAAAAATGGTTTTCATCTCAGCAATATCTTATATACTACTTCTTGGCCAGGTGATTGCTGTGAAGGGATGTCCGAGTTAGGGATGGACCATTAGACCTTGGGAGGGGGGGGTGGTCACAATAAAATTGTGAAAATTTTTTTTTTACTATTGTAAATTTCTGTATTTTTTTTTTTCCAATTGAGATTAGCTGTGCAAATTTTTTTTCAGAGTAATTTTCAGATTTATAATTTTTTTTCGTTCGTCGCTGTCTGAAGATAAAGAGGGCAAACATGTGGTGCTGCGGCCACGCAAGCGGTCTACGGCGCGCCAAATGTTTCAAAAATATTTATCGATTCAGTGCAAAAATAAACTGTCTTTCTCGCTTGAAATAAAAATTCGGTGTCATTAGGAAAATAAGTAAGAAAAGTATAATTAAAAAACAAAAGACAGAAATGTCATTTAATACTTCATTTTAACTTGAGAAAAAATCTTTAAAGCTTAATTAGGAAATAAACAATTTTCAATGATTTGAAAAAATCATACATCCATACTTATCGACATACATACACGTTTAATAGTTCGCGTAAAAGGTGCAATGAGTGCTGATTTTACAAAAAAGAGTAAAATATGTTATACAGTGGTACGTCCACAAAATTCACAAGAAAATCACTAAAAACCACTACTACCACACGGAAAAAATATTACAAAAAATGAAAATGTGAACCACATACAGAAAATCATTATAAAAGAATCAGACAAAAAAAAAGTCATGCATACATAAAATTATTTATGTACTTAAGAAAATTAAAAAGCACTACGTCTCATAATAAACGTATTATAGATAATCAAAAATATAATATGAACCACTAGCCGCTTTGACAGTAAAGAGAGAAAATCAGAGAAAAAATTCGGCAGTGATGGCTCTATACAAAAGTGGACATCAATTACAAAAAAATAAA
Source organism: Ptychodera flava (assembly GCF_041260155.1). Taxonomy (NCBI): domain Eukaryota; kingdom Metazoa; phylum Hemichordata; class Enteropneusta; family Ptychoderidae; genus Ptychodera; species Ptychodera flava. Next base: position 18,140,712 of record NC_091949.1, on the reverse strand, counting down.
ATAAAATAAAATAAAATAAAATAAGATAAAAATAAAAAAATAAAAAATGCCATGAACAAAAAAATACAAAAAAACGCGTGGGCCTGTGGAAAAAGAAAACAAATGAGCACTCGCCACAGCCAAAAAAAAAAAGAAAAAAAGAAAGAAAGAAAAACGAGCACTCGCCACAGAAAAAAAAACGCGTGAAAATACAATTAATTTATTCAAAAAACTCATGGTTCACGTTTCCTTCGATCGATGAATCCCAAACAGCTGGGAATCCGATCACCACATACTCCAATGTTTGACGAAATATTAAATGAGCATTTCAGTGATAACTTTGACATCTTAAAACCTAGCTCTGTTTGGCGGGGCCCTGCCACGCATAGCTACTTGAAACCGTACTTGATGAAGTGAAGTGGGCAATATCACCTAAAGAACGTCCAGGTTAACAGTGAATAGTTCCAGAGAGTCAAGTTAACTGGGCCAATTTTAGGCAGTCCACAGGTCAGATCACGAGCGAGACGTACAAACCCATGACCTTTCATAGCAACACTGCGAATATATCTATGCCTTAATAAGCGCGGTATGGCAGGGAGCCCACTGCAGGCCTTCCACCGAGCCGCACTGTCATCACCGTTTACATGATTTCTACACAGTCTATACGTGTGGTTCGATACACCAGGTTCCAATACCATAATAATAAACCACCTCGTTATTTGGTAATTCCTCGTCTATCCTCAAAGATCACCCAAATCATGATAAATTGAATAGTTTTGAAGAAATCTGCCGCGTGTTGAGAGAACGTCCATCGTTTTCCGTGTTCGACAAGACGAGCGACGCAACTGTACAAGCCTTACGACTACGAGTATGGCGAGAGTGTCCGCCCTTCGCATCGCCAGACACTCTCACTCTACCCGCAGGGCTAGACCGGCACATACAAGACATGTCGATCGCCATTGCAGAAATCTTTATATCCACACAGTCCAATATATGGAGCTACGATATTTGTGCAGTAGCCTATGCAAAGCTCTGGGTGGCAGGGCAGGGCTGTGAGTTACCGGCCTGGCCGTATAACGCCGGTGTTATACGGCCTGGCCGTATCCGGTAACTCACAGCCTGGCCTTGCTGCGGTTCCGTAGCCCTACCACTCCCTTTGCTGGTTGTGTTGAGCTACAGTGTACAGAGAAATAGCGGCTGCTTGATCAGTGTTTGTCAAGTCGGGCGCGTTCGCGTTCTACAGGTACTAGTGAAAACGTTGCCTCGAATTTAAACGGAGTGTTTCAGCCCGAGTATTTTTGCCTTTGCCATACTCCGTTTAGAGGCTATGAACCCATACGATACGTGTGTGGTTCGATACATAGCGGCCGCTGCTAGCTTTGCATGGCAGGGCTGTGTACGTGTTACCGGCGTTATACGGGAGGCCGTGTCACGCCGGTAACACACAGCCCTGCCATGCAGAACTAGGCCGCAGCGTGCTGCGTGGTATGCAATTTTACTATGCATACCCACCACACGGCGGCCGCTGTGTATCGAAACACACGTAACCGTGGGCTAGCGGCAAGCCATCGTTTTGTTGGGGTTTGGGCACAGACTGTCTATGATTTGGGAGATGCGGCCCTACACTTTACAGCGAGGGGATCGCTGGTTGCCGGCGTGTAGGCCTACTGTACTAGCGACGGGACTGCCGGCCGCTGGCTTACCACCTCGAGTGTACATTGGAGCGAGGGGACCGCTGGCAGCCGACGAACCACCACGAGTGTTTTGTCCACTTTTAACCAAAACTGGTAACTGTTTAATATAGAATGGGACGTGTCGGTAACTTGGACGTCCATGAGATGATATTGAAGACTAGAAGCTGAGAGTTATCGCTGAAATACCCCAAAGATCATGTCCAACATCCGAGTGTGATGGTCCAAAACCCTCGAGCATTAAACTGTAACAATCATGACTTTGACAATTATTCAATTTGCATGTTGGGCTTTTTCTGCGGGGTGTCCCACTCTGTTTTCTTTTCTCGAACGGGCCTCTTTTTTTTCTACTGAGTTTTTTTTTTTTTTTTTTGGTAACCTCTTTTTTTTTTTTTTTTTTGTAACCTCGCTTTGGTTTTTTATCCCAAGCTGACCTCGTTTTGGTTTCTTTACAGCCTCAACGCCGGCGCGATCTCGGTCGACTTTTCAATTGTGATTCTCTTTCTTTTTTTAGTCAGACCTAATGATGGTTCGTTTTGTTTTTTGGTAGTAGTGCAAGTACTATTTGTGGTTTTGTTTTTAATCATTTCAATATTTTTTTTGTGTGTGCTTGATTTATTTTTTTTCTTTTTTCTTTTTTCCCTTATAATCAGCATTCATTGCACCTTTATATCAAATACACGTGTATGTGTACGTCAATAAGTATGGGAGTGTGGTATTTCCAAATTTTTGAAAAGTTTATCTTCTCATTACGGTTTAAAGAATATTTTACAATTAAGCATTACATAACATTCTGCCCTTTTTTGCAATAATACTTTTCTCATTTATTTTCTTCCGTAATGCCATCGAATTTTTCAATTTCAATCAAGAAAGACGGTTGCACGTCATCTTTATCTGTACAGGCACATTCAAATATTTAATGACACGTATTTTCAAATGAATGCTATTTTTATGAAAAGGTACATTAATAAAATGCAATGATATGGACGAAAGAACTTTTTTCTTTATTATTCATACACGTTTAAGACTTTTTTTTAGAAAGAAAATTTGACAGTTTATTTTTACTCTATGACGATAAATATTTTTGAAACATTTGGCGCGCCGTAGCGGTCACTGGGAAGAGGTCAGGAGAGAGGTGTCCCCCTGCTACTGTTGGAGCTTTTGAAAAATAGAGATTAAAATGGTGTTATTTGGTGACTTGGGGAGTATTTTTGCCGGGGGAGGTCAGGAGGGGGGACACTGTTGGAGCTTTTGAAAAATAGAGATTAAAATGGTGTTATTTGGTGGCACTTGGGGAGTATTTTTGCGGGGGAGGTCAGGAGGGGGCCGTTGGAGCTTTTGAAAATAGAGATTAAAATGGTGTTATGTGGTGGCACTTGGGGAGTATTTTTGTGGGGGGTGGTCAGGAGGGGGTGTCCCCTCCTGCCGTTGGAGCTTTTGAAAAATAGAGATTAAAATGGTGTTATTTGGTGGCACTTGGGGAGTATTTTTGCGGGGGAGGTCAGGAGGGGGTGTCCCCCCTCCTGCTGTTGGAGCTTTTGAAAAATAGAGATTAAATGGTGTTATTTGGTGGCACTTGGGGAGTATTTTGCGGGGGGTGGTCAGGAGGGGGTGTCCCCCTCCTGCCATTGGAGCTTTTGAAAAATAGAGATTAAAATGGTGTTATTTGGTGGCACTTGGGGAGTATTTTTGTGGGGGGGGGGAGGTCAGGAGGGGGGTGTCCCCCCTCCTGCTGTTGGAGCTTTTGAAAAATAGAGATAAAAATGGTGTTATTTGGTGGCACTTTGGAGCATTTTTTTCGGATTACACATCTTCCTCTGAAACATGGTCTTCTTGCTCCTCAGTAGCTTCGTATAGTTTTGAAAATTGACTATTTTGGTTTCCTGGCTTCCCTTTCTACTGCGTGGTGAAATGCCTACATTCACCCCACCAAACATCATGCATATCTCATGATTTACAATTGATTTTGACAAGCTGAGAAGCTAAAATAAGCTAAATAATATAGTGAAATTTGCATATTTGTGTTTTAGAGCAATTGTTCCCTTTTTTGATCAAAACATCTATTTCTCTGTAGCAGCATGTCCAAATTGATTGGATGTGTATAGATGTGTTGAAATTTCAATATTTGTCTTTTTAGGCAATTTATGCCATTCATGGTCAAAATATCTGTATTCTCTGAAAGGGCTTGTCCAATTTCTTTGAAATTTGCTACACAAAAACGATTAACCATGCAGATTTATTCAGTATTTGCTATCGAGAAACTTTCAAAGTTCAATCCTTTTCTGTGTTTTTGTGTTGGGATTTGTTGGATAGATGGCATTCTACGTAGTGTATTGTTAAATGTTAAAACATGTGTTGCTGTTGTTATTTGAGGCTGTTTTTTGAGAAAAAAGAATTGAAAATGCCTTTTTAAAAGCAAAATAATACATAATGACTTGATATGTTGTTTTATCATTATTGACGTGTTTCTACTTGTTCACCCAGTCCCATTCTTGCATTCATCATTGTAATAAAATGCTGTGAAAAAAATGAAACTGATGTGGCCTGCATCTGTTTACCTTGATCTTAAAAGGCAAATACAACTTTCTGTCTTGACAACTATACCATAGTTTCAATGTTTTACCTAGTGTACCTGCTTGGTTTGCACGCAGGAAACAAGTAGAAAACAGGCTCTATAATTTCATAATTTTCAAGTTATCAGAATACAAAAGTCCTGAAAAGATAAGATAATCACAACTTCCAGTATAAGGGATACAGTCACTCTAAATGTATAAATTAAAATTAAAAATGTGCCGGGAGGATGTATTAAAAATACAGAAAGTTGCTTACTGTCGGTAAAATCTAAAAAAAATTCAAAATTTTAAAGACTTTTGCAGATTTTTTTTTTACGCCTTTGTCTTCTTATTTATTTTTTTTTTATTTTGCAAACTAGTTTGAAGATTTTTTTTTCCTAACTTTCTGCTCTGAAAATTTTTTTTTTCTGTTTTTGACCACCCCCCTCCCAAGATCTAATGGTCCGTCCCTTAACCAGGATCACATGTTTACAGTCACATCTCCCACAATGAAACTGGTTGGTTTCAAAGTTTCCGTAAATTATATGACATTGCAAAGCTGGGCAGTATGTATATATCGAACACAATTATATGCAATCTATGGCAGAATGCGTCTTTAGGATAACATTCGATATTCGGTTACCCTTTGAAGTAGTAAAAACTTGCCCTGAGACTAATATCTACACAAGTCTTGTAAGTATTCTATTGAAAACTTCAAATAGCGCTCCTAGAAATCATTTCCATTGTCGTGCCATGACAAACTTGTCTTTTAATACTATGTATCAGGGGCGCGCACTCTTCCACACTTCTTTGAAGGAATAGTTTGACTCGATAAGCGAGGAAAGGTCAATTATGATGCGAGAATGAAACCATTTCTTTCTTTTCCAACTTGTAGAGCAACAGCTCCATTAGTTTATTAACCCCAATGCCCTATAAACAGGTCCACGATCACCATTGTTAACAATAAGTTTGGCCAAACCATGGTGGTAAAATCTTTAAAATCTTTTTCTTCCGGTGACCGTGACTTCAGGTGACGTTGCACATACCACAGTTTTAACTCAAAATAATTTTTTTGCAAAGATTCATTCAACTGTCATTAATTTGTTAAGATACTTGTAGGGTTCACCTTTTAGCATGACAAACAGTCGTAAGCTAGGCGGAAAAGAAGTGTAAATTTATGCAAATGTATGCAAATCACCCAACGGCCAGGCTTCTCTTTTTTCTCCATTTTCAAGATTCCGAAAATTTACCTTAGTCTAGCTGTGTCAGATTTTCTGTGTTTTCACATCATGTTCTTTAAATACTACAGAACAAAAAGACAATTTTGTTTAGTAATGAAGTTCTTACATTTTTATTAAGAGCCATGATTTTAAGGACGCTTTTGAATGTCTACGGCGCGCCAAATGTTTCAAAAATATTTATCGTCATAGAGTAAAAATAAACTGTCAAATTTTCTTTCTAAAAAAAGTCTTAAACGTGTATGAATAATAAAGAAAAAAGTTCTTTCGTCCATATCATTGCATTTTATTAATGTACCTTTTCATAAAAATAGCATTCATTTGAAAATACGTGTCATAAATATTTGAATGTGCATGTACAGATAAAGATGACGTGCAACCGTCTTTCTCGATTGAAATAAAAATTCGATGGAATTACGGAAGAAAATAAAGGGCAGAATGTTATGTAATGCTTAATTGTAAAATATTCTTAAACCGTAATGAGAAGATAAACTTTCAAAAATTTGGAAATACCACACTCCAATACTTATTGACGTACACATACACGTGTATTTGATGTAAAGGTGCAATGAATGCTGATTACAAGGGAAAAAAATCAAGCAAACACACAAAAAATATTGAAATGATTAAAAACAAAACCACAAATAGTACTTACACTACTACCAAAAACCAAAACGAACAACCATCAGGTCTAACTAAAAAAAGAAAGAGAATCACAATTGAAAAGTCGACCGAGATCGCGCCGGCGTTGAGGCTGAAAAGATACCAAAACGAGGTCAGCTTGGAAAAAAAACCAAAGCGAGGTTACAAAAAAAAAAAAAAAAAAAAAAAAAAATCAGTAAAAAAAAAGAGGCCCGTTCGAGAAAAGAAAACAGAGTGGGATTCCCCGCAGAAAAAGCCCAACATGAAAATTGAATAATTGTCAATGTCATCATTGTTACAGTTTAATGCCAGAGGGTTTTGGATCATCACACTCGGATGTTGGACAAGATATTTTGGGTATTTCAGCGATAACTCTCAGCTTCTAGTCTTCAATATCATCTCATGGACGTCCAAGTTACCGACACGTCCCATTCTATATTAAACTGTTGCAAGTGGTTGACTCGTTGTGGTTAGTCGGCTGCCAGCGGTCCCCTCGCTCATGACGTGCTTCAATATACACTCGAGGTGGTAAGCCAGCGGCCGGCGGTCCCGTCGCTAGTACAGTAGGCCTACACGCCGGCAACCAGCGATCCCCTCGCTGTACAGTGTAGGGCCGCCTCTCCCAAACCATAGACAGTCTAGGCCCAAACCATGGAGTCCTACCCCAACAAAACGATGGCTAGCCACTAGCCCACGGTTACGTGTGGTTCGATACATAGCGGCCGCCGTGTGGGTATGCATAGTAAAATTGCATACCACGCAGCGGCCGCTATGCATCGAACCACACGTAACCGTGGGTTTAGCCTCTGAACGGAGTGTGACAAAGGCAAAAATACTCAGGCTAAAACACTCTGTTTAGATTCGAGGCAACGTTTTCACTAGTGCATGTAGAACGCGAACGCGCCCGACTTGACAAACACTGATCAAGCAGCCGCTATTTCTCTGTATACTGTAGCTCCGGGTGGCAGGGCTGTGAGTTACCGGCGTTATACGGCCAGGCCGTATAACGCCGGTAGCGCACAGCCTAGTCCTGCGTACATGTCGGTGTGTTCCCGGCGTTATACGGCCTCCACTACTGTGGTGGAGGCCGTATAACGCCGGGAACACACAGACCTGTACGCAGGGCTACTCACAGCCCTGCCACCCAGAGCTATGTATATAGGCTACTGCAGAATATCGTAGCTCCATATATTGGACTGTGTGAATATAAAGCTTTCAGCAATGGGGATTGACATGTCTTGTATGTGCCGGTCGAGCCCTGCGAGTATAGTGAGAGTGTCTGGCGTTGCGAAGGCCGGACACTCTCGCCATACTCGTAAGGCTTGTGCCGATCCTGAGGGATCGCTGTTGCATTACGTCGCTCGTCATGTCGCGACCATGGAAAACGATGGACATTCTCTCAACACGCGGCAGATTTGTTCAAAACTATTCATTTTATCATGATTTGGGTGATCTTTGAGGATAGACGAGGAATTATACCAAACAACGAGGTGGTTTATTATCATGGTATTTGAACGCGATGTATCGAATCACACGTAACTGTGTAGAAATCATGTAACGGCGATGACAGAGCGGCTCGGTGGAAGGCCTGCAGTGCCCCCCTTGTCATACCGCGCCTAAGGCATCCATATGTTCGCAGTGTTGCTATGAAGGGTCATGGGTTGTACGTCTCGCTCGTGATCTGACCTGTGGACTGCCTGAAATTGGCTCAGTTAACTTGACTCTCTGGAACTATTCACTGTTAACCTGGACGTTCTTTAGGTGATATTGCCCACTTAACTTCATCAAGTACGGTTTCAAGTAGCTCTGCTCGGCAGGGCCCAGCCAAACAAAGCTAGGTTTCAAGATGTCAAAGTTATCACTGAAATGCTCAATTAATATTTCGTCAAACATTGTAGTATGTGGTGATCGGATTCCCAGCTGTTGGGGATTCATCGATCGAAGGAAACGTGAACCATGAGTTTTTTGAATAAATTAATTGTAATTTCGCGCGTTTTGTTTTTTTTTTCTGTGGCGAGTGCTCGTTTTTTTTTTTTTTTTTTTTTTTTTTTTTTTTTTTTTTTTTTTTTTTGCTGTGGCGAGTGCTCATTTGTTTCATCTTTCCACAGGCCCACGCTTTTTTTTGTATTTGCTGTGTTCATGGCATTTTTTATTTTTTTTATTTTTATTTTATTTTATTTTATTTTTTTGGTAGATGATGTCCACTTTTGTCTAGAGCCATCACTGCCGAATTTTTTCTCTGATTTTCTCTCTTTACTGTCAAAGCGGCTGGTGGTTCATATTATATTTTTGATTATCTATAATACGTTTTTTATGAGACGTACTGCTTTTTAATTTTCTTAAGTACATAAATAATTTTATGTATGCATGGCTTTTTTTTTGTCTGATTCTTTTATAATGATTTTCTGTATGTGGTTCACATTTTAATTTTTTGTAATTTTTTTTCCGAGTGGTAGTAGTGGTTTTTAGTGATTTTCTTGTGATTTTTGTATACGTACCACTGTATAACATATTTTACTTTTTGTTTTGTAAGATCAGCACTCAAGCAACTTTTACGCGAACTATTATACGTGTATGTATGTCGATAAGTATGGATGTATGACTTTTTCAAATCGTTAAAATTGTTTATTTCCTAATTACGCTTTAAAGAATATTCTCAAGTTAAAATGAAGTATTAAATGACATTTCTGTCTTTCGATTTTTAATTATTCTTTTCTTATTTATTTCTTTCCTAATGACACCGAATTTTTATTTCAATAGAGAAAGACAGTTTATTTTTGCACTGAATCGATAAATATTTTTGAAACATTTGGCGCGCCGTAGAATGTCAGTCTTACAATTCTTGACCTTTAAGAATAAGAATAGATAATACAAAATAGAATTGCCTTGTCTTCTACATATACTCTACTTTCTAATAAGATATTTAATTTCATAAATTAGTATCAAGTTATTGAATTGAATTATAATTTTTATCATTATTACAACAATTGATTTTTTTACCCCAAATATGTGCCGCCTTCATCCTTTGAGTAAACTGTTGCTACGATACCATACTTTAAATTGTTTGCTTTTTGAAAATATAGAGTGTAAGGTGGTTTTCATGGCATCTTTGACAAGCAATACTGCCCTGAAAAAAGTGTGTTGGTTTAGTGCACGCCACCTTTATCGTAACTTTTACGTAGTTTCCATTAGTGTTCAACATAAAAAATCATTTTACTCAAGAAATAATATCGAAATGCTTTTGTCAAACTTGTCAACACATCCTCTATGTGCGTACTATACCGCCAATGTATTTGGTCTAAAATTCATTTTTTAAAACAAGTAGCATTGTACACTGTTCACATACAATATAGATCTGTTAACTCTACTCGAAATAACAATGCTAAACTTCTTACCCTGCTGTCATGTCATTTTGTCATCATTTAATGTAGCAAGTTTGTTTGCCTTTGGTCGAGCCCTTCTAGTTTATAAACAAAATCGTGAAAGTTCATTAAATGTGGAAATTAGCAATCAGCTGACACTAAAATGCAAACTGATTTTCACTACTACAATTCATTGTAGCAATAATATACCTAGCACATTAATGATTTTGGTCAATTTTTTCCACTTAAATAATACTAATTGGGAAAGTTCATTAAATATGCAAATAACTGAACACATAACACAAAATTTTTTTAAAGTCTCTAACTTCTGTTATATCATTGTAAGATCAATATAATCAGCGTGTGTTGTCAACTTTGGTGAAGTCCGTCCTGTTTAATATCCCTGATTGGGAGTGTTTATTAAATATGCAAGTAAGTAACTCACTGATGTCAAAATGCTAAAGCACTTTCATTAATGCTATATCATAGTATCTTAAATGTACATAGCAATATTCACTTATATACATGAAAATTAGTACTAACTGATACAAATATTCTAAACGACTGTCAGTAATGCTGTATCATAATATATTCAATTGTACATAACAAGTTTTGTCAACTTTGATCACGTCAACCAGGTTATAGCCCTAATTGGGAATTTTCATTAAATATGCGAATGTTCATGAGCAGTACCATTGTCATTGAACTTTTCGATAACCAAAAATCTGCCGTACGGTTCCTTGATAAACATCTGTAACAAGATTCATAAGATATAATACTTCAATTGGCAGAATACTTGATTTGTAAAAGTAATATGCAAATTAGTATTAATTATGCAAGCATTACCCACCAAAAACCGACCAGTTCTTGCAATTGCCAAACAAAATATATGCACCATTTTTTACTCTAATCCGATAAGCCGTTCTAGAGAAATTGCGCGAACAAACAGACAGACAGATTTCGCTGCGCCAATAGCTCACGCTGTTGAAAACGTGAGCTAAAATTAAAAAATATCATAAAAAGTTACAACTGCTGGCCCTTTAAATTTGTCATTCTTTTCAAGGAAAGAGTGTCCCGAGTGCGAATAAGACGTAAGCTATGAATTCGCTGAGCAGAGTAACGACATCATAAGTACAGAAAATTAACAGCAATGTACATCAAGGCGTTTGCACATTTTCGTTGTCATCAGCGATATTGAAGACAACAGATACAGATTTATGACTTTGTGCATTCTGTAATTTAGGTATGGACTTTCCAGTGTTCCTTCGAGTTTGAAGCGTACTATGCGTCAGCAATCCCAAAATTTTAACATCTTAAAGGCTATCAAGATACAACTTTATTCGACTTTATGATATATTTAAAGACGTTTGTGGGTATTTCCTAAAACATTTTTCAGTTCAGTAGATCGTGTAAAGGATGAATTGAGATGGAGCGCTCATAGAGGAGTGCAGAAAGTACAGACAGGCCTAGAAGTCTTGTTTGCATTCTAACTCTATATTTATATGGGCGCCTGGTTAGAATTGTAGAATCACATTTGATGGCATTCAGCTATATCGGTATCATCAAGAAATTCTTGCTCTAATAGATAGACTTTTATCAGTGTGACAGTCAATCGCACTTTGACTGAATCGAAACAATCGATCAGTCTTTCAACAGCAATAAAACCCCAAAAAGATCAATAAATCAAGGATCGATCGATCTGATACTTCGATTGATTAAGTGCCCGAATGATTGATCATTCAATTTTTAATTTCCGAAATGTCAACATCACTCCATCGCTTGACCATTCTAGGAATGAAGAAATGAATGACGGAATGAGTGCATCAATCAATCAATCATATCAACCATAAAGATAGACAGTCAATCAGTCATTCGATCAATCACCTAACAGGCTGATGATTTGATCAAACTCACAGACCCGTTGACAAACGAGATAATCGTTCATACTTACTTACTTACTTACTTACACTTGCTGCATCTCAAACCGGACAAAAACTGAAAACGTCGAGACAATAATTGGGATTACTTACTAATCGCCCGACTGCTGAAAAAGAACCCAGCTCACGCTACTATTGTATCTGACTCTGTATACAGACGATCGAACCGTTTGTTAAAGTTATTTTAAGTTACTTTATTCAGTGGTCAAAATCTACACTTAACGACCGACAAATTATACATCCTCAATGTTCACGATTGTTAGAGACAGAAGTAAGACACAAGTACCTTTATTTGGTCAATGAAATAATGAAGGTCAGTGAAGCATAATTTTAACGGAAATTGTTTGAAATCCAAGCGTAAGTCAATATTTGGATACTCCAGAAAATCTTAAAGTCGAATCGATTTACATTGTCCATATCATGTATCGTGGATATTCGACTCTTTGCGCGCCCTTGGTGTTCTATACACCGTTTTCCAAATCGTCCGTCGCAGTGTGTCCGAAAATTCATTCATCTCGTCGCCTGTGTTTCTCTGCCACTCTATATCAGTGTAATCTCCGTGTCTCTATCCTTCAACATCATCGCGTGTCACTTTAAAAAAAACTGTATGTTCATCAAAAACATTTCACCTTTTGAAGTCCTGACTGGGGATCATGCAAATTGAGAAAAGAGGCCATTTTGAAAGCATTTACCAATTATTTATCTCAGATTCAGGGGGCGAGATGGGAAGATAGTCCCCGAGTGAACAAGGCCGACATGAACGGGATAAAATTTGATACTCGTCCTTTGTTCCGCGACATTGTTTGCCGTTCAATATTTAGTGTTCTACATATTCTCCTAAATCAATAACCTTTTAAGTGATGTTGAATTATGCAAGTTAGGGTACAGGTATTAATTAACTTTGTGCGAAGCATCCCGGGGACAAACGATATGGCCCTCAGCTATGTTTTTCTCTGAGCGAAATTCAGCGAAAGTGGGGCCGACTCGGTTACATGCAAACACGGCCGATGCAGTGGCGACGAAATTATCGTTGACCCATTTGCCACATCATTGTCGTCCCCGTGAGAGGCAATTTTTCGCTGACTACACTAGGAATCCGACTGCAGTGACCTTCAGATTGTCAAAGTTCTTCCTGGTAAAGTGGAATATTAGCAAAAAGCGCATGAACGAACCTTGTAGGCTTCTATACACAGTTTTTTTCAGTAACTATTTTTTTTGCCTCTCTGCCAAACGATCAAGAGTTACGCGTCCACTTTTATGTCGTAAAATGAAGATTTTTTTGAGGGAAAAGTCAAAGTCAGTCGCTTTCATTTTTAAAACTTACTCTGCAATCAATATTCACTGGAGAAAATAATGTGAGCGATTTGTGCGCCTAGAAAACGATTACTTCAAATACAATACATGAAGAGCGTCGATAACTGGTACACTTTTAAATTCATAGTTTCTAATGGTTTGGAATGAAAAATCGATGTATTCTAATATGAGAGCACACCATATCTGTCTAAATCATTGGATTAAAATCTCTGCAATGACATTAGTTTTCGGATTTTATAAAACAGGAAATGCAAATTGCCCAAGTGTATATACCAGAAGTCGTTTATTTGAAAAAAAATTTCAATGCAATCCTGATTTCTATATATCTCGATGTGACTCATTTCCGCCGAAAAGAAATGTGGGGACCTCTTGTTGTCGTCACCAATGCTATCGTTAGAGTTCTGTACGTGAGTTAACGCTATGTCCCCTTAACCCTTTGAGCGCCAAAGTCTATTTTTGTCCCCTACATAAAATAAACCCCTGTCAATTTTTCTCAGATTTTTGCCAAAATTTTGAGAAAAGACTGTAGCCAATGAAATGTGATGTCCATTTGGTCAAAAATTATTAAAAAATAACAGGAAAATTAATAAAAATTGGTAAAATTTTGCACTTGAATTTTGGCGGGAGAAAACAACAGCGCTCAAAACACTATCATTTCTCATCCTCATAGATGAAATACGTAACGTAAGCCATTGAATACAACACATCGTGCGCAATGTGCAATTCGCATCTCTAAACACAATGTTTCAACGTTTGCTCATATTTTAGTGCATTTCAGCAACAATTAAAAGTCAGGGGTCAAAGTGCAAATTTTGTGGGCTAGAGAAGTAACCTACTTGGAAACATCGATTTTTGAAATTTGTCAACTCTACGGATACATATTAAAGTTTCGAGAACGAGCCAAAACAATTTAGCAGGAAATTTTCTCAAAGGTTTAAAACGAGTTCAAACAAACTGTAGACTAGCAAAGATTCGTAGGATTTAGAGCATTTGAAAAAAAACGTCCACGGGGTATACGATAAAGATCATTCGTTATTTTTCAGGTTGATATTTATGTACTGAACGACCGTCTTTTATCACCACTTTGATTTTACAGAAACAGACTGCAGTAAAAACCGGCCGCTGTACTCCATTGCCGAGTTTGTTGTAATCAAACTTTGCAGAAAAGAGATTTTTTGACATTTTAAACATAGCCAAAAACCGTAAACAGGGTCAGTTTATAATGGGGCATTTGACGCTGACAAGGTCACGTGAAGATGTTTGATGAAGTTGTACAATCGAAGTGAAAATTTTCGAAGCCAGAGTCACGTGGAAGTATTGACTCATGGTCGTGTTGGGTTTCTTGTTGGGCCTTGAAAATAAAAGAGGCATCGACGGTCGGTATAATCTATTGTTGCCCGGCCCCGGCCGGCAGCAGTGACTTCCGCGAGCATTGCTCACGCGAAATGTTTAAAAACAACACAGTTATCAGAGAGAGAACCCGAAACTTCAGTTAATGATAGAGAAAGAGATAGAAACGAGTATAGAATAGACTAGAAAGGACTTGTCCCGATGAAACACGAGAGAGTGTGTGTGTGCACACCATATATGAGCGAAGTGTTAAGACTTAGTAGAGTCTACTCCGGGCAGGTGTAAGCAGGCAGAATATCGATCCTACTATTATTTGCCCATTCAGCTTTGTATAGATGTTGGCTATAGTTAGTGTATGGGCGAATAAACCACTACCACATTCTGTGGTTATTTATCGATAATTTAGAAAGCATTTACGAGTGAATCAAGTCGCTTTTCGTGCTCATTAAACTTGCTGATGGGACCCCCAGAATTTTATTTCGCCCTAATCTCCGAGGCTATTGTTGATGTTGTCAAGTTTGAGGGGTCCACTTCCCCGCTGCGAGTCGAATTCCATGCACATCAAGTGCTTTTCAATGGTCAATTTCTGGGCCCTATCGTTCTCGCTCTCCGCGCAGCTTGCCTTGGGGCGCTTTGGGCTGATTACACAGGGGGGTGTTGCAGGCCGGCGTTGTTCGTCATCCGTGGCCAAACCTCGGCTTAACAAGCGAAAAGCCATGGAAAAGCTACTTCGTGTCTCGTTACATCTAATTAAGCTTTGTAGTCGGAGAACCTTTTAATAGACAATTCAGATAAACGACACACAATGGAGAACTTTTTCACTGAAGTACTATGTAGCTTTGGACACTTGATGAAGCCAAAGTAAAAATTCTTCTGTCCCAGCCATTTCGTTTTCAACAGGATATTTTTACCGCGGTCCTGCCTGTTGGTTGAATAAAAAAAATCCTTTTAATCAAACGGAAGGGCGCTCGAATTATCGAGCAGCCGAACGGTACACATGTATGCTTTTTTGCCCTTTGAACTGTACAATTTTTTTAATTTAACAGGCGAAAACTGACAACAGCCAAGCTCTTCACACTAATTAGTTGTTAATTGTGTGTCTTACAAGTTTTAATTCTTTCCGGTCTCGGTGAGTTAACTCAATTCGAACAATAGAGTTCACACCTCTACCTCTCTCTCTCCACTCTTCCAGCTGCTCTTTGAAGATTGCCCCCAACAATCTTCGAATGTGATTGTATTTTCAACTTTTGGTAACAGTTCAAACAGTATTAATCCCCTTTTCAGAAGATTTTAGGACATAGTCTACCCTAAACCCCCTGAGATTTAATCGCGAAACCATGCCATGATAATCAATCAAATTGATTTTCTTAAAGGGACAATAACTTTAACTTTTCGAATATGTTTTCAATATTTTCGTTTCAGCGATTAAACAAATGTATTTTCCTCGAATTTTCCCTAAAATGCGTTTTAATACAAAGGAATAGAACACAAATCGTGCCAATATGAAATGTTATTGTCAATAAATGAATTCTGGTCTTGACCACATTACATCGGCAATCAGACTCATACAATACTTTGACAAGCTGAAATCAAGGCATTTCTCGGTATAATTTTCAGAGTTGCACGAAAAACTGTAGATTACAGATAGGTCAAAAATAAATGAAAATATAGATAGAGCTCACGTCTTCAGAGAGTCATTCGTCTCTTTTACACATTGTATGGCCACATTTTCAAGTTCATTTTGAAGCGAAAGAATCGGTCTTAAATATTTGCACATTGCCCGATTCGTTTGTTTTTCGAAATGTTTTCATGCTATTAACCATCTCGTAGTCTTGCCATGAGCTACGAACGAGTGTACTATCTATTACACTTGTGCATAGAATACTGACAAAAATAGCTTTAATTGGTCACTTGTCTCGCTATAGATAGGCCAGCGCTTTGTTAAGACACCTTACTCAAGCCACAAGTATAAAACAATTGTGTTTGTCTAGCCAGACGCTAAAACCCCATGGCGAAGTAGCCACCGTCAATTAAAAATCTACCGGCGGCAAATGAACGATTATGATGATAATGGTGGTAGTGATTTTGTATACATACATACATACATACATACATACATACATACATACATACATACATACATACATACATACATACATACATACACACACATACACACAGACAGACAGACAGACAGACAGACAGACAGACACATACATACATACATACATACATACATACATACATACATACATACATACATACATACATACATACATACATACATACATACATACATACAACATACATACATACAGACATAACACACATACAGACAGACAGACAGACAGACAGACATTCATATGTATATAATGTATGTATAATGTACATAAGCCTATATTATATATGATAGATACAAATAAACACAAATACATAATATACATACATACATATATATATATATATATATATATATATATATATATATATATATATATATATATATATATATATATATATATATATATATATACGCCGATTATGCTATGAGACCTTCCGGTGCGGTCAAGCCACCCAGTTGATGCACTGCGCATGTGCCACACTACTTTTAAGGCGGCCAGTCCACAGCAATTATCCGCAGCACAGATCACTGAAATGAGATCAGTCGTCTGCACGCGACTCATGGAGTAGACGAGAACAGTCGATATAGCGTTGTACTATTATTTCTGCGAATTTCAAGGATGTATAAAAACAGAGAGGAAAAGAGAACTCGTTGTTATAGGGCTTGATACCCGCTCTCACGAGTACACCAGGGAAAAGCCAATTATTATGGTAAGGCTCCCAAAACACAATTCCAAAGTCACAAATCCAACTTGAGCATGTGTGTCTTTAGTCATGTATGAAATTTATTCAGGGAAACAGTCTCTGACAACAAAGGGATCTCTGTTTTATTTGATTATAAGATTCGGCAATATTTCTCGCCATCTTTTTACCATAGAGTAAATTATGTTATGACAGGTGTGGACTGTGGACGAGGATTACCGGATAAAACTAACATTAACCTTTATTCCTGCACAGAGTCACACAAAAAGACCTTAGGCACGTTCAAATAGCCGGGAAAGCAATAAACTTGATGGAATTTTCATCAATAATTCGAGAAAGGGATTCGTCCCAAAGACTCACGCTATACGATAGCATTAAAGGCGTAACAGCGATGGTTGAGATCAGCAGTTCTGATACGATATCTTGCTCTACTGCAGTAAAACATCCCAATCTTTGGGTACAGAAATAGCAAATAAGACACAATCAATCCATTTGTACCTATCAGGAATATAGAAACTACCAGGAAATTTACCCAAATTGTGTTATTAAAAATAAGTTATTGTCATTCCAAGTCATCCGATTAATTTCGCAAAATAATACTCTAAATGATTATGAAATTAGTGATACTATTCTTTGCATATTTGCTTTTGATAGGTCAGCTTTGGAGATTCGACCTGTGTGCTTTGGCACTGGCTTCTCCGATTCGGTAGTCCACTGCGTATAAAAGCTATAACAGGTCGCAGCTTACGCGCTAGGTTCCCGCGCATTTGTGTGCACTGGCAGCCATTGTTTGGCCGATGACACAAATAGACACATTTCAAAGCATCTTTTTAGAAGAACACGCAAACTAGTAGTAGCTTTATGAACATTTCAGACGCAAGCACGATAACGTAGGCTTATCTCGCCGAAAATAGGAATTTTAAATTGGCACTTGTTGTTATAACGGCCTATAGTCGAAATTGATGGTGTCTGAGGATTCAGTTAAAATGCCGGTCCATGAAAATGGACGTATTCTATTTTCATCTTTCTAGTTCGGCGCGATATGATTCGTACACGCAAGAGTTGTCCTTCTCGAGCGAGCCTAGTCATAAGTCGTCCTAATTAATCGTCTTACAATGGGAAGGGACTCTGAAAATGCAACGGATTGAACAGGCACGCCCATATCATGGACAGCCGACGACTTGAAGAATTGTCGGTCTGGATATAGTGTGAACTAGTATACTGTCGTTTTCGGCGGGAACCATTATTCACACTATATAAAAAATGGTGTGAAAGCCGAAAGTGCGGAGAGCGTCTGAATTCTACATTTGTGAATTCGATTGATGTATTGTAGTTTTTGACCTCGGGCTGTAGCCCAAAAAGTACGGGTAATAATAGATTTTGACTCAAAGCTTACGTAGTCACTTCGTTTATTTCACAATTAATGGACGCTTGAATCGAACCAGAATCAAATCAGTTTTATCTCGCCGTCCGACGTTGAATTGAATGCATCATTTCGCTTTCAAAAGATTTCGCGCGCAAAAACTTTTGTCATGTTTTTGTCTGAGCAAAGTACAGTTGTGAAAATTATCATGAGGAACGGAGTTTAGAGAAAATTTCATGGTTTTGTTCGTCTCTGTTATCGGTTTGAGCGGGGTCAGAGGTTACGGGAGAATTCAACCCGTAGTGATAGTCGTCATTTAGCTGGTTTGATGTTATCTATGAGAACTAAATATTCCGATTGCGCATTTAAACAACACAAAAGTACAACAGTAACCGTCAAGGCGGGAATAATAATTCACAGCTCGATAAGGACAGCACGACATAAATTTTCAAATTAAACAAGTTCGGATTGTTTAATAAAATGAAGGTTGTCCTATGCAATGCATACGCACAGTTCTTGATGCATCAGACACGTGCCTTGTTGCTATGGTGATCACATGTCGTTGACAATTATTCCTGGAATATTCTTCGTCGATTTTACACCGTTGATCACAGCAAACCAAATATACACAAAAAAACTACCTTAAACGGTTTAATGCAGTGTTCGCGCTAGGTTAGTGTTGGCGCCAAATAGGTAACGTACACTATATCTGAGACGTCGCGGGTAGAATTTAACCAGGCAAAATTTTGGAGTATACTTTAAGATATTTTAGAAAATAGGGGAGCTTTGTGAGATCACTGACATTAAGACATGTTTTATTTTGTTTTTTAGTCTATATTTTTCATCTTCTGTCAGTTTGACATTTTTACAGTTTGTGTCCGGAAACTAAGTCACTAGATGTAATAAATTCTGACTTCTGCGCAGTGACTTTAATACTCGGGTGATCATTTAGCCAGACAGATTGTCGGACGACACGAAAGCTTCGAAGTACCGTGCAACCGAAAGCCAAACGAAAATGCAAAATATTTAATAGCGAATTAATAAGAGTGTACATTTCGGCTCATATAATGTCCAAACATAAAATCAATTAATTGATCGTTTTTGAGTCGTTTTTGGAAAACACCTGCACTAGGCTTCAACGTCACACCATCCTCG